>NC_068442.1:17437039-17810164 GCF_023373465.1 Oncorhynchus keta | reverse complement strand
GTTGGTGAAAACAAGTAAAAATGAAAAGGTTTGCTGTGTGCCTTCACTCTGTCTTCTTCCTCCCTGGGCCTGCTGTTTCAACATAGTACCAACAACCTACCTGTCTGACTCCCTCCCTGGCTGCCGCTTTTCTCTCATTCTTTGAAGTGTGTTGAATGACACAATATCATGCAGGAACCTGCACAATGTTATTACGAAGCATTATTTCATTGTAAAAAATTCTGTATTTTCTGTAAATTCTGTGTTTTCTCACACTCTACCAGGTGCAAATTGGGGGAGAGACACAGCAAATAAATACCTTTGCATGTCTGGCTCCTTACCACAATCAATCAGTATGACAAAACTAATCTCTTCTCAGAGGGCCTTAGCGTTTCTTTTTGAGAGAGAGAAGCTAGTGTGGAAGATGGAGAATTTTCTTAATATGAGGATCATGTCTATGTCAATTCGAAGACGGATAGTGAGTTGGAAGAAGAGGATGAGATTGACTGTCAGCCCGACCTAGGACCAACCCATCAGCAGCCAGCCCCAGGACCAGCCTGTCAGCCACCAGCTCATCAGCAGCATCTGAATACTTTCCGAATGCACTGTATATATACAGGAGCAGTCAAACATTTGGACACACCTACTCATTCCAGGGTTTTTCTTTATTTGTACTATTTTCTATATTATAGTGAAGACATCAAAACTATGAAATAACACACATGCAATCGTGTAGTGACAGCTTTACACACGCTTGGCATTCTCTCAACCAGTTTCACCTGGAATGCTTTTCCAACAGTCTTGAAGGTATTCCCACATATGCTAAGCACTTGTTGGCTGCTTTTCCTTTGTTTAACACTTTTTTTTGGTTACTACATGTTTCCATATGTGTTGTTTAATAGTTTGCATATATTACTCAACAATGTACAAAATATAAAAAATAAAGAAAAGCCGTTGAATGAGTAGGGTGTCCAAACTTTTGACTGGTACTGTATATATATTTCATTTCCCTTATTTTCCTCTACCTTTGATGCAACTACAGTGGAGAGAACAAGTATTTGATAACCTGCAAAATCGGCAGTGTTTCCTACCTACAAAGCATGTAGAGGTCTGTAATTTTTATCATAGGTACACTTCAACTGTGAGAGACGGAATCTAAAACAAAAATCCAGAAAATCACATTGTATGATTTTTAAGTAATTCATTTGCATTTTATTGCATGACATAAGTATTTGATCACCTACCAACCAGTAGGAATTCCAGCTCTCACAGACCTGTTAGTTTTTCTTTGAAGAAGCCCTCCTGTTCTCAACTCGTTACCTGTATTAACTGCACCTGTTTGAACTCATTACCTGTATAAAAGAAACCTGTCCACATACTCAGTCAAACAGACTCCAACCTCTCCACAATGGCCAAGACCAGTGAGCTGTGTAAGGACATCAGGGTTAAAATTGTAGACCTGCACAAGGCTGGGATGGGCTACAAGACAATAGGCAAGCAGCTTGGTGAGAAGGCAACAATTATTCGAAAATGGAAGAAGTTCAAGATGACGGTCAATCATCCTCGGTCTGGGGCTCTATACAAGATCTCATCTCATGGGCATCAATGATCATGAGGAAGGTGAGGGATTAGCCCAGAACTACACGGCAGGACCTGGTCAATGACCTGAAGAGAGCTGGGACCACAGTCTCAAAGAAAACCATTAGGAACACACTACGCCGCCATGGATTAAAATCCTGCAGTGCTCGCAAAGTCCCCCTTCTCAAGCGAGCGCATGTCCAGGCTCGTCTGAGTTTTGCCAATGACCATCTGGATGATCCAGAGGAGGAATGGGAGAAGGTCATGTGGTCTGATGAGACAAAAATAGAGCTTTTTGGTCTACACTCCACTCGCCGTGTTTGGAGGAAGAAGAAGGATGAGTACAACCCCAAGAACATAATCTCAACCGTGAAGCATGGAGGTGGAAACCTCATTCTTTGGGGAAACTTTTCTGCAAAGGGGACAGGACGACTGCACCGTATTCAGCGGAGGATGGATGGGGCCATGTTTCGCGAGATCTTGGCCAACAACCTCCTTCCCTCAGTAAGAGCATTGAAGATGGGTCGTGGCTGGGTCTTCCAGCATGACAACGACCCAAAACACACAGCAAGGGCAACTAAGGAGTGGCTCCGTAAGAAGCATCTCAAGGTCCTGGAGTGGCCTAGCCAGTCTCCAGACCTGAATCCAATTGAAAATCTTTGGAGGGAGCTGAAAGTCCGTATTGCCCAGCGACAGCCCCGAAACCTGAAGTATCTGGAGAAGGTCTGTATGGAGGAGTGGGACAAAATCCCTGCTGCAGTGTGTGCAAACCTGGTCAAGAACTACAGGAAACGTATGATCTCTGTAATTGCAAACAAAGGTTTCTGAACCAAATATTAAGTTCTGCTTTTCTGATGTATCAAATACTTATGTCATGCAATAAAATGCAAATTAATTACTTAAAAATCATACAATGTGATTTTCTGTATTTTTGATTTAGATTCCGTCTCTCACAGTTGAAGTGTACCTATGATAAAAATTACAGACCTCTACATGCTTTGTAAGTAGGAAAACCTGCAAAATCGGCAGTGTATCAAATACTTGTTCTCCCCACTGTATATATTGTTCATCCATGTGTGAAATAAGTTATATTACATTCTTGATTATAGTGTGCTATTTGGTAATAACAATATTCAACCAGAATAATGCTTTCTCTCATTAGTAATCTGTTTTTGTTTCTCTCATTAACACCTCTAAATTGCCAATGGCATGAAGGTTTTGAGGCTTGCGGTCACTTTGGTGACCTGTATCAAAAGGTTGTGTTTTTCTGTGTACCTCCGTATCTTGGCTCGCAGTCCACACAGCCCATCTGTCAACATAGATTTGTTTCTGAATGCACCTATGCCAACTAAACACTATTTGATAACAAATTATTGCACAATATTATCATAATTCATTTCAGTGCTGTCTGTGAGAGAGAGGCTCTTTCTCATCTTCCCTCCGTCTATCACATTAGAGCTGATGCCTGTTCACAAATTACACTGGGGAGGAGCCATTCATTGTGGGGTGAGATCAATTGTTCAATTGTTATTTTAGCCGCTGGCCTGATTGCAGTGATGAGGGTGAGGGGGTGATGGGAGAGGGAAGGAGGCAAGAGGAAGATGACACCGTAGGCTATAACGAGTTTTGTCTTCCCCATTAATCAATGCCTTCCGCACAATTTGCCATCTGTGAATTGGGACTGACCCGCCTCGAGGGTCACTTGACAATTTTAGGCTGCAGTCGAGCCGCATCAGCCTGATCTCCCTGCTCATGCCCACTGTTCCTACTGAGTGATTTTTCTCTCTCTCTCTCTGCATGTTGGGAATTGTGTGAGTGGAAGTGTTGTGTAGAGTTAGATATCTTGGTTTTTCTTTTACATTTCCTTTTCTTGGTGCTATCTTTTTTTTCTTCCTCTGCATGATTAAGGTTATTGTTTTTATTTATTTGTTATGGTAGAATTAAGTATATTGTTTTTCGTGTCGAAATTACCCTGGTTTTGGCGGGAATGGCGACCCACATGGGGACGCCGTCCCTGTCACTTCGGCACGGCTTTAGGTGTGTTACTGAAGCCACTGTCACTGTGGAGGAGTTTCTGGTCGCCGTATGAGAGAAGGTAGGATATGAGAATGTTGCTTATGCGTCACGGATGAATAAAGTGGTGGTGGTTTTTCTTAAAGAAGAGCGCTTTGTTGATCGTATGGTTGAGCATGACGTGCTTCTTAAAGGAATGTTTATTCAAGTTACGGCGCTTTTTTCTACGTCAACAAGGGTAACGATTTCGAATGTACCGCCGTTTATTCCCTATGAGCTATTGGAGCGCGAGTTATTGTGATTTGGGAAGGTCGCAAGTTCAATTAAGATTGTCCCTTTGGGTTGCAAACATCCGGCTTTGAAACAGGTTGTCGTTTCGGCGACAGGTGTTTATGTTTTTGGACTCACCGGAGCGGACTTTGGAGTTATGGTTTAAAGTCAAGTATGACAACAGACTGTATATGGCTTATGCTGGTACAGGTAGTCAACAGTGTTTTGAGTGTGGGAACGTTGGCCATAAGCGACATGCTTGCCCGAAAAGGCAGAAGGCAGAGGGAGGGGCGCAGGTGGTCCTCGTAATGCCTGGGCCCGCTGATGTAGGGAGAGGTAAAGCAGCCACAAGCACCTGTTGCTGAGGAACAAGTTGTCCGTGTTGAGGGCACGGAGTTGCAACTTGTACCAGAGGGAAATTATATGCAGCAGAAAAATATTGTTGTAGGTAAGGATGGATCTGAGGAGCCATTTCCTCAGACTGGTGAGGAGGTGCCCAGTACGAGTGCTGGGGTACAGGAGGGGGTTCATGTGGAGCTAGACTCCCAGGTAGTGGAGGAGATGCCCACTATAAGTAATGAGGTACAGGAGGGGGTTCAGGTGGGGCTAGTCGCCCAGGTAGTGGAGGAGATGTCTGGTACTAGTGATGGGCTGCAAGTGGGAATTGTTGAGAGGGATGTGGTAGAAGGGAGTCAGGGGTCTGTGGCCTCAGTTGAGGAGGATCAGGAGAAGGATATGGATATCTCTATTGATAAGATAGCAGCTGGTGACGACTCAATTTACAATCTAGAGGAGGTAAATGGATTCCTGGATCAGATTTTGGGGAAATTGTCAAATTGGCAGATTATTTTGACGTTGATAAGTTTGTGAGGTCAGCTGTGATGTTACAGAAGACGGTGGGGTTGAGTGAGAAGAAGCGTTTTCACTTGAGGAAATTTGTTACTGCTTGTCACAGCAGCAAAAGGTAGTGGGAAAAGTGGTCAGGTTAAGAGAAAATTAAAACCATGATGATGACCATGCCTCATATGGTGTCATTTATCTCTTTGGTTTCTCTGTGGTGTCTTCTGCTTTTCCTTTATCTTTTCTATATGGAGGTACTAAGGGTAGGTTATCTCAATATTAATGGGGGAAGGGACAGGAATGAGTGGGCTTGATTATAAGAAGTAATTAAACAGAAAAGGCTTAATGTAGTTTTTCTACAGGAGACACGTAGTGATGAGGCTAATGAGGTTGACTGGGGTATGTTGCGGAAGGGGCAGCATATACTCAGTCATGGTACTAATCTCAGTGCTGGGGTGGCAATCTTGTTTTCCTCAGGTTTAGGGGTGACTGGTATCTACAACAGAGATTGTCAAGTGACGGGTTTTATTGTTCAAGGTGGATGTTATGGGTTTTTCATTTGTTTTTTAAAAATGTTATGCTCCTAATGAGGGTACAGAGCGTATTGCTGTATTTGATCAAATAAAGGAAACCTTAAGACAGTGTGACCAAGAGGGGTGTATGGTTTTTAGGGGGGACTGGAATTGTACAGTTGACCGCACTGTTGAAGAACCTCATCTGCGGTCAGCCACTTGCCCGCCTGGTCTATTAATTGAGTTTGAGCTTTCTGATGTGTGGAGAGTAAGGAATGCAAAAGTTAGGCAGTACACATGGCTAAAAGTTAATGAAGGTCGTATCAGTGCAGCAAGGTTAGACAGGTTGTATGTATCTGAGCACTACTGTAGAAGGTTTGTAAGGTGTGATATTACTCCTGTACGTTTCTCTGATCACCATATTGTTACTGTTGATATTCACTTGTCCTGTCCACGTAGGTGGTATTTTAATGTTAAGTTGTTACATGATGCCATGTTTTGTGAAATGTTTTGTGAAAGGTTTTTTGTTGTTTTAGGAAAATGGAGGGTTACAAAAGGGAATTTTGAGTCCTTGAGACAATGGTGGGAGGTTGGGAAGGCCCAAATACGATTGTTTTGTCAACAGTATAATGCCCTGTTGTCATGACTTCCACCGAAGGTGGCTCCTCTCCCTGTTTGGGCGGCACTCGGCGGTCGTCGTCACCGGTCTACTAGCTGCCACCAATTCCGTTTTCTTTTCTGTTAGTTTTGTCTTGATTGTTTTCACCTGTTACTTATTTGTTGTTAATTATGGCCTATTTAAACTTCCAGGGCCTGCCTGCTTTTGTGCAGGCTTATTCTCACTGTCAGTGGTGAAATTGTTTTGCTTACGTATTTTGCTGTCTGTTATTTTCCCTGGTTTTGGGGACACACCTGTTTATTGGTCATTTTGCCTGTTTGTTGGCTCGACCCAGCTTAATAAACGTATTCATTGGAAGCATTGCTCTCTGCGCCTGACTCCACACACACCACTCCTAGCTATCCTTGACACGTGTCTCGTATTGAAGTTAAAGAGACTATCAGGGCCCTTGAACAGGACATCACATCTATTGAATTGAAGTTGTTCACTCAGAATGACCCTTGACTAGTTATGAACTTACAGGACAAGAGACATGAACTGAGGTAGTTTTTACATGAAAGAGTGAAGGATGCCTTGATTAGGTCTCGTTTTGCTACCCTCAAGGATATGGATGCTCCGAGCGATAAAAAATAAAAGAAAACCTAGGACAGTCGACATTGCAACGCAAACAGATGGTCTGCCTTCGTCTCCCTGATGGGAAGGTGACCACAGATGACAGTGAAATACGTCAACATGCCGTGGATTTTTACTCTGCCCTCTAAGGCGGAGGATTGTGATTCTCTGTGTACTGAAAAGTTGTTACATGGACTTCATCAATTGGGCCCTGAGCAGAGAGTTACTTTGGACTCTGACATTACTCTGCAGGAGCTGTCCACTGCAGTTATGCAGCTCTCAACAGGCCGAGCTCCTGGCATCGATGGTTTACCATCTGAGTTTTAAAAGCACTTTAGTGGGTCTATTGGGGAGGATTTTTATGAAGTGGTTTGTGAATCTTTTCATGAGGGTTCTCTTCCTGTATCCTGTCAACGTGCAGTGCTTACATTGTTGCCAAAAAAGGGGATTGGGCTCTTATAAAAAATTGGCAACCTGTTGCATTGCTGTGCGCAGAATATAACATTGTATCTAAATGTCTTTCAAACATGTTGAAAGAGTATCTGGGGCTGTTGGTCCACAAGGACTGTGTACCTGACTGCTCTATAGTTGATAACTTGTTTCTAATAAGAGATCATTTAGACATTTGTAAACTGCCTGATGTAAATGTGGGTTTACTTTCTTTGGATCAGGAGAAGGCCTTTGATCGTGTGGACCACCAGTACTTGTTCAAAACAATGAATGCCTTTGGGTTTGGGGATGTTTTTTTTGTCTTGGATGAGTTCACTGTATGCTGGGGCCTCATGTATGGAGAAGGTGGGGGGTGGTTTGAGTTGCCCCATCCCTGTCAAAAGGGGCATCAGGCAGGGATGCCCAATTTCAGGGCAGTTATATTGTCTGGCAATTGAACCAATGCTTTGTTTTTAAAGGGCGAGGCTTACTGGTTTCTCTGTGCCAGGAGTAATGAAGGGTCCCATGATAGCACAGTCTGTGTATACAGATGACGTGCCAGCTTTTATTACAGGGGCTGAGGATGTTAAGGTTCTCTCAAACACTTTAAAGATCTAGAGTCAATTGGGAAAAGAGTGAATCGCGGGTGGCAGGTCAGCTTCAGACAGGGTTCGCGCCACAGTTACCAGGGGGGCTTCAGTGGGGCAGAGATGAATACTTTGTTTTTTTTCTAGGCTCTGATGTATTTCAGAAAAAGAACTGGGAGGGTGTGGTGGAGAAAATGGGTGCTACCCCAGCTGTCTTATAGGGGAAGGGTACTGGTAGCTAATAATCTTCCTGCCTCTACCCTGTGGCACAGACTAATGATTTTACAGCCACCAGGGGGTCTGATACAAGAGCTTCAGAGGACCCTTGTCAATTTCTTCTGGTTTGGACAACACTGGATTAAAGCTGCAGCCCTGTACCTGCCACTGCATGAGGGCGGGCAAGGCCTGGTGGACATTTCTTCCAGGATCATGGCTTTCCGGCTTCAAGCAGCCCAGAGACGGTTGTACAGTGACGGTTCTAGCTGGGTTGACACAGCCTACACATTGATGAGGAGAGCGGGCTTAGACAAGCACATTTTCCTCTCAAAGCTGGAGGGGGTGATTTGTCTGGCCTGACTCCATTTTATGAGTCTGTTATGCAGGCTTGGAGAGTTCTTGTCAAGTCCCGTAAGGCCGGCATGCCACCAGCTAGAACCGGATGTGGGTTCAGCCAGTCTATGGTCATGCTTGTTAGCTGGGTCATCTGATGCGGAGCAGGAGCAGATCGTTAGAGGAGCTAGGAGAAAGTGTGGGATCCGATCATCTCGCCTACTGAGGAAGGTCGTCACTGAGGTCTGTGATTCCTTGCCAGTACATCATCTGCAGTATGTGACTGACACTTCCAATTCTGATCAGTGGACGGAGGGTCTGGAATATGTGTTCCTTGCATTGATTGTTAGTGCTGCGGCGGGGTCATTCGAGGAGGATGTGGGGATGCTGCTTTCATTCGATACCCCGGAGCTGGAGGAGTTCAAGGAGGTGGTAAAGAAGGCCCTGTACAAAATGTGTGCAAAAGTGTCCCATGCCTCTTCCCTGGAAGGGGTAAAATCGATGAGGTGGGCGGGTGTGTTTGGTCCAGGTGCATCCCCAAAAGGCTGTTGGCGGTCTTTATACAAACTGCCTATTGAAAAGAGGACAGCTGACCTCCAATAGAGGATAATACACGGAGCCATAGCCACCAATATGCATCTGGTACACCTGGATCCGAAGGTTGGGGAGGGGTGTCCATTCTGTGTCTGAAACTCTGGCACATCTGTTTTTACAGTGTCCCAGGTTGGTTGGGATGATTGACCTGATCACTTCTTGGTTCTCAGCTTTGGGAGAGGTTTTCTCTTCCCAACTGTTTATATTAGGGCTAAAGTACAGGTTTAGTCGAAGGGGTGTAATTATTTTGCTTAATTTTGTGTTAGGGGTAGCTAAATTAGCAATATGGAAGTCCCGAAACTGGTCAGTTTTCGGGGACAGGGGTCTGTGGATGTGGTGGGAATGCTGGAGGGAATGTTGGCAGCGAGACTGAGGGTTGAGTTTGCCTATTACAGACTGGTTAACAATATTGATCTGTTTCTGAGTATATGGGGTATTCAGAGACTGTTGTGTTTAGTTACTGTGGATGAGGATTTTGTGCTGTGTTTTTAATTGATGTGTAACTATGGTTTTGTATGAGTTTTTATTGTGTTGTGGGTTCCCAGACCCAATATATTGTCTCTCTCTCTCTCTCTCTCTCTCTCTCTCTCTCTCTCTCTCTCTCTCTCTCTCTCTCTCTCTCTCTCTCTCTCTCTCTCTCTCACGGAACTGAATCAATGCTATAGCTTAACCTGGTACCATTAAGAGGATGTGAAATGGGTAGAATATATGGAACTATGTTTGATTATCTTTTATGGGTCTAAGAGGGTACAATAACATGTTTTATTCATGCTATCAATGTAGAGGAGTACCTCTAGAGCATCTCTTTACTCCAGCTGAATAAGTCCCCTAGTTAATATATGCATTTTGATATTGGCGTCACACAGCCAGACAAATCATCCTTTAATTGTTCCTCTCAGGAGAGCCCAGTGAAGTGCAAGGCCTCACTTCTTGTCCGGAAGCACCTAGTGGGGGGAGGTAGCCCGCCAACACAAAAAGGAGAGAGGGCTGAACATGCCCCAAGGGTGCTTTTCTCTCTCTCCACCTCCTCATTGGTCTCAACACAAGCTTTGATGAAAGGGTCCGTTCCTCACGTGATCCTCTAATTGTAATTTGTTTAGATGAGAAGCTGTACTACAGTGCTAACTCTGTTCTATTATTATTGAATTTCATTAGGTGTCCAACTGAAACACAGTGTCCTTGCGCTCGAGGGCTAGCTAATTAAAGAAAGGCACCCCAAATTTGCTTTACACTGGTGTGGAAATTGAGGAATTAATTAAGTACACAAGTTTGCCACAACAGGAAGGTGGCTAGACTTAGACGTAATGTAATTATTACTCCTGCATAATTGAATTGTTTGCTTTTCACACTTTTTCAGAAATGAGTATTTCAGTGCCCCCAGGCTTAGGATTAATTCCCTTTAAAAACATGTGCTCACAACAAAATTACTGAAATGCTTTTCTGGGAAACTAGATGCTAGGTCTTTAGTCGGTAGTGATTTTGTTCTGAGTGTGGGTCCAAACTTGGAAATCAAATTGTGGGATTGTTCTGAATGGCTTGTTTTGTCTTTGATGTCATCTTGCATTTCATTTGAACATCGCTTGCTCTCATTTAGGAAAGCAACCACTGGCACAGTCAGTCTCAAGCAATGTGTGAAGTAAATGGAGGCAAGTGAAAGGGTCAATCCATCCATTTCCATCCTTGACAGATTCCATGTGACCATTTCAGTGAAAATATTTTTATTGGAGAATGCAGACCTATCTTTTAATTGTGAGAGAGCCAGGAGAGAAAACAATGGAGACAATACACAGACAGCCTGTGCTCTATTACAGTCCCTCCATAGGCCACTCTCCGACCACATTCACCCCTTTTTCCTTAATGTCTAAACAGCTCATTCACAGATAGGTAAATGGAGTGCATTGACGTCTATGCCTGTTGTTCAGGTCCAGTTGGTAAACTCTATCCATTTTGGTAATGGATCTCATTTCATTAATAACACCTGTTCTTACTCCCTGACTGCCCTCTCGGGGAGAGCGAGTTAGTATCCTTCGAGACACTTGTCTTGTCCTCCTCCTGGGTTTGGCAGCCTCGAGTGTCGGCCTTGTGTTCTATGGGAAATTAATCCTATTGTGGAAACTCGACAATTGGAATCCTATGAAATGGCACTCCTGCCCAGTTCCATCTGATATTTGCTTGGATGCAAGAGCATTCCTGTTACTGGGGGACAGGCGAAATTAAGGCAGTTATACAATTTTAAAATCCTCACAATACATTCACAACACATTAAGTGTGTGCCCTCAGGCTACTCCTCTACTACCACATATCTACAACACAAAATCCATGTGTACGTGAGTGTATAGTGCTGTCACGATCGTTGAAATGATTGGACCAAGTAGCAGCGTGCGTAGAGTTCCACATTTTTATAATTAATCAAAACTCACCAAACAAAACAAAACAAACAAGCACAAGCGAAACGTGAAGCTACTGGTGTGCACACAGGCAACTATCTGTAGACAAGATTCCACAAAGCACAATGAGGAAAATTGTTACATAAATATGATTCCCACTCAGAGATAACGATTAACAGCTGTCTCCGATTAGGAACCATACCAGCCCAACATAAACTATTAATCACCTAGATGACCCACCGTAGTCACTATCACAACGCAACCAACAGAGAACAAACAGCTCTCTATGGTCAGGGCGTGACAAGTGCGTATGTTATCATGTGTGTGTATGCATGTACAGTATCTGTGCCTGTGTTTGTGTCTCTTCACAGTCCCTGCTGTTTTTATCAATTTTTTAATCAAATTTTTCTGCTTGATGAGTTACATGATGTGGAATAGAGTTCCATGTTGTCCATGCTCTATGTAGTACTATGCCCCTCCCATTGTCTGTTCTGGACTTGGGGGCTGTGAAGAGATGTTTGGTGGCATGTCTTGTGGGTGTCCGAGCTGTCTTGTGGGTGTCTGAATATCTCAATACCTCTCACAAATACAATTAGTGATGAAGTCAATCTCACCTTCAATTTGAGCCAGGCGAGATTGGCATGCATATTGTTATATTTCTTATTTATTTTACCTTTATTCAACTAGGCAAGTCAGTTAAGAATTCATTTTCATTTACAATGACAGCCTACCGGCGAACAGTGGGTTTAACTGCCTTGTTCAAGGGCAGAACGGCAGATTTTTACCTTGTCAGCTCTGGGATTCATTCCAGCAACTTTTTGGTTACTGGCCCAATGCTCTCACCTCTAGGCTACCAGTCACCCCAATGCTCTCTATGTAGCTCTCTGTGTACATCCATGGGCCAGCCGTGCTGCCCTGTTCTGAGCCTATTGCAAAGTCCCTCTTTGTGGGACTTACCTGACTACACGACTGAACACTATTCCAGGTGCGACAAAACTAGGGCCTATAGGACCTGCCTTGTTGATAGTGCATTCAAGAAGGCAGAGCAGTGCTTTATTATAGACCGACTTCTCCCCATCTTAGCTACTGTTGTATTAATATGTTTTGACAATAACATTTTACAATCCAGGGTTACTCCAAGAAGTTTAGACACCTCAACTTGCTCATATTCCACATTATTCATTGCAAGATTTACTTGAGCTTTAGTGTTGGGGAATTCCTGATTCTACCTGGATTATGTTGGAGAGGCTTCAATTTAAGAACACCCTCTGTGTTCTGTTAGACAGGTATCTCTTTATTCACAATATAGCAGGGGGTGTAAAGCCAAAACATATACGTTTTTCCAGCAGCAGAATATGATCGATAATGTCAAAAGCCACACTGAAGTATAACAAAACAGCCTCCACAATCTTGTAAATCAATTTCTCAGCCAATCATGAGTCATTTGTTTAAAAAAATAAATAAAGTAATTCGCAATATCAGTGGGTTTTGTGAGGAACGAGCCATCTGATTCAATGATGGAGCTGAGTTTTTCTTTTTGCCCACAATTTCATTTAAGGTGCTCCAAAGCTTTTTACTATCATTCTTTATATAACTTATCTTTGTTTCATAGTATAGGGTGATAGGGTGATGGCGGCTGACAAATTGATCGTACACTTTTAGAAAAAAGGGTTCCAATAGGGTTCTTTGGCTGTCCCCATTGGATAACCATTTTTGGTTCCAGGTAGACATCTTTTGGGTTCCATGTAGAACTCTCTGTGGTAAGGGTTCTACATGGAACCAAAAACAGTTATGCAAAGATTTCCACTATGGGGACAGCTAAAGAACCCTTTTAGGTTCTAGAAAGAACATTATTTTCTAAGATTGTGGAGGAAACTAAAGTCACGAAAATTGGTTGTATCAGCAATTGTGGCTGAATGATTCTGGGATAGCATTTTCTCCTGGGAAAATGGTGCGCTTATCAATGCTCCAAAAATCAGTTCCTTTGTGTTATTCTGTTATGTAACTGTTCTTCGGTTGGTAACTTGTTGGTGCCTTTGTGTTAAAAGGATTCTCCCCCAGTGTGAGCAATACTGTTTTCCTATCTGTCCTCTCCACTCCCCCTCTGGAAGAGGAAGGACAGAACAATCTAATGACTGAACTTTCCCCCAGACAAGTCTGAAACCCTGGGCACCAACAGAGCTCCAGTAACAGAACTAGTTATGCTGAAATAGCATAAAAGGAGGGATTGTGGAAGAGTGGAACATGTCCTAGGTGGTTTATGGTTGGTCTACTGCCTAGGAGGCTACTATCGACTCATCCAGGTGGCTTGTGACACCCCCCGCACCGCTCCCCAGGTCTTGTATAAATGTCTGCGAGAAAAAAATCATGCATGCTTGTAATAAAGCTTTACTGTATTCTGTTCAAATAAAGATTTTGTATATTGAGATTGCACTGCCTTCTGAGTGGTTTTTCCACCACAAACCTTGTTGCTAACCTCCTGGAACAAATCAATGAGATTCATTAGGTTGAGATCCCTGAGGATTACCTGTTGTTGCTTGGTCACTAGGAAAACAAAACTTCATACTAGAGCTCTTCCATCACTGTAGACTGGACACAACATGTGAGGCCAGGGCACTCTCAGGGAACACTAATAGGCCAAACTGCAATGTGGGAAACAATGAAAAGCATTCATAGATTGATTTCAACGCTTGTCCATTGATTTCCATTCCATGTGTGGTTGCTAGCTGTATCCTTCCTTGTATTCAATATGATAATGGTAGTCTGATAATGAAACAACACATAGGCTGAATCAGTTAAATTACGTTTAACCAATATGCAATAGCTGTTGTGGGAAGGCTGTGAGAACCATTTGTGTCAGGTATCAAAAGATCTGATCATTCATAAAACATTAATGTACAGTTGAAGTCGGAAGTTTACATACACCTTAGCCAAATACATTTAAACTCAGTTTTTCACAATTCCTGACATTTCATCCTAGAAACAATTCCCTGTCTTAGGTCAGTTAGGATCACCACTTTATTTTAAGAATGTGAAATGTCAGAATAATAGCAGAGAGAATGATTTATTTAAACTTTTATTTATCTCATCACAACACCAGTGGGCCTGTAATGGTTTTCTTCCGTTGAAGGAGAGGAGGACCAAAATGCAGCGTGGGTAGTGTTCAACATGTTTAATATAGACGATAAACGAGAACACTACAAAATAACAAATGTTAAAACCGAAACAGTCCTATCTGGTGCATAGACAGAAAGAAGACAACCACCCACAAAATACCCAAAGAACATGGCTGCCTAAATATGGTTCCCAATCAGAGACAACGATAAACACCTGCCTCTAATTGAGAACCAATCTAGGGAACCATAGACTTACATAATCGCCTAGACTAGACAACACCCCATAAGCATACAAAACCCATCTAACTTGAAGGAGCTGGAGTTGTTTTGCCTTGAAGAATGGGCAAATATCCCAGTGGCTAGATGTGCCAAGATTATAGAGACCTACCCCAAGAGACTTGCAGCTGTAATTGCTGCAAAAGGTGGCTCTACAATGTATTGACTTTGGGTTGGTGAATAGTTATGCACGCTCAAGTTTGCTGTATTTTTGTCTTATTTCTTGTTAGTTTCACAATAGAAAATAAATGGCATCTTCAAAGTGGTAGACATATTGTGTAAATCAAATGATACAAACCCCCCAAAAATCTATTTCAATTTCAGGTTGTAAGGCAACAAAATAAGAAAATTGCCAAGCGGTGTGAAGACTTTCGCAAGCCACTGTCTCTTTAGCTTAAACTGGCATGTTGTGTAAATCAAATGATACAAACTCCCAAAACATCCATTTTAATGGGGGGTGAATACTTTCGCAAGCCACTGTAGGGGTAAAAGTGACTAGGCAATCAGGTTAGATAATAAACAGAGTAACAGCAGTGAATGTGAAGAGTGTGAAAGTTTGGCTGTGTGTGAGTGTGTGTGTGGCGTCAAAATGTGTGTGCATGTATTTGTTTTGTTTGTGTGAGTGTGTCTAGTGTGTGTGTGTTGGAGTGTCACTGTATTATGTGTGAGTCTGTGGGTCCAGTATGTGTCCATACAACCAGCGCAAGAGTGTCTGTTCAAACCCCCAAAAATACGAGATATTCCAGATGACATATTGTGTCTGATAATTTCACCCCTTGTCCCAGCCTGTGACCTATATATACTTTGCAGTGAAATATTGACCAAATACACCACTGAAAGTCCACAGAAACATATTGATTAGGAATGGGGAATGTTTGTTATGTTAAAATGCAGTCGTGTCATGATGGGCATTCTAAATGATCACCTAAACCCAAGACTTTCAGGGTGCCGTTTGGCTTATAAACTTGGAGGGAGGGATCCTCAATCATCTGCTGTTTCAGCAGAAGGACTTGGTCGTCTTCACAGAAATTTATCCAATTCCCCTACAGCTATATTTGTTACCCAGGCACATCCAGGGAGCCTCAATTGCAGTGCCGTCTTTGTTGATGTGGCACAGCTCCGAGTTACAACCTCAAAGCACTCAGCTGTGAATATTACGTCTTGCAACTGTCAGAGGCCCGTTGAGTGTCAGAGTTTGTAAAACCAACACGTCAATTGCTGGAGCGGATTTCACGTGGGACGAAATGAATAAGACAGAAAATGTCGACATTGTGATATGCACTTCTCGCATGACAGCCACACAAAATGCCCCTCATGGTGGTTCACAGCCTGTTCAGCTATATGAGAGCAGAGCGAGGGGACTGAGGTGGGCATCATTGGGAAGGGCTGGTGTGTGATTTTTCTGTTTCTTCTCAGTGTTGCCATGAAGTGATCGAGTTGGTTGACAGAATTCACATTCAAATCAAAACTCCATTCAGACAATGACAGGAAGGTGGAATTGATTTTGTTTGGAAAACACTTTTTGTGTTGGAGTGGCGTTGAGGGCTCTTGCCTCAGCCGCATTTAATTAAGTACAGGAAACAGTGGCTTTGAAAAGGACCTCTCAAAAGACTCCCTTTGTGTGCGTTTGTGTGAGTGTGCCTGTGCGTGTCACACGGCAAACGTGGCACATATTCACAAGGCATCTCAGAAAAGGTCCTAGGAATCCTGCTAAAACCTGTTTTCAAACAACAACAAAAACTCAGGGTAGGTTTTAGGATGATGTTAAAACACGTCTCAGACAAACTGAGCCAGGAGTAAAATCAACTCAAACGTTTCTCAGCTGGTAATCACGTCAGCTTGAGATGTCCCAAAGAAAAGATGGCTCTGTCAATGTTTTCTATTTTTTCCGGCATTGAGCAAATTTCAAGTCTGCTGAGCCCAAACATGACCTTTGGGAAAATTCTGTGCAACTTTTAAAACGTTAATAGGGAAATAGCTGTTCTTTCATTCAACCTACAGTAGCAGCCAATGTGTGGTGTTCAATGTAGGCTTACATTCCATGAGACTTTTGGTGGAAAACAAAAAATTGCAGGACTTGACATTAATAAGGATCTGCCCCTTTAAAAAATATATATATATCCTAAAATGACATACCCAAATCTAACTGCCTGTAACTCTACACTTATCCTTCAGACAAGGGGGTGACTGAAAATGATCTTGTGGTTTTTATGGTGGCAGGTAGTCTAGTGGTTAGAGCATTGGACTAGTAAACGAAAGGTTGCAAGATTGAATCCCTGAGCTGACAAGGTAAAACTGTGTCGTTCTGCCCCTGAACATGGCAGTTAACCACACTGTTCCAAGGCTGTCATTGAAAATAAGAATTTGTTCTTAACTGACTTGCCTAGTTAAATAAAGGTATAAAATAAAGAATGCAGGCCCTGTAGGTCCTTCTGTAGCTCAGTTGGTAGAGCATGGCGCTTGTAACGCCAGGGTAGTGGGTTCGATTCCCGGGACCACCCATACGTAGAATGTATGCACACATGACTGTAAGTCGCTTTGGATAAAAGCGTCTGCTAAATGGCATATATTATATTATTATTATTGAAGCAAGGATATGCATTTTCTTGATACCATTTGAAAGGAAACACTTTAAAGTTTATGGAAATGTGAAAGGAATGTAGGAGAATGTAACACAATAGATCTGCTAAAAGATGATACAAAGAAAAAAAAAAAAACCCTTCTTTTGTACATTTTTTGTACCATCATCTTTGAAAGGCAAGAGAAAGCAGATAATGAATTATTCCAGCCCAGCTGCAATTCAGATTTCGGCCACTAGATGGCTGCAGTGTATGCACAGTTTTAGACTGATCCAATGAACCATTGCGTATCTATTCAAAATGTTGTATCAAGACTGTCGAAATGTGCCTAATTTGTTTATTAGTAACTTTTCATGTTCAAAACTGCACTCTCCTCCAACAGTTCTGCCAATATCAGATATGTCTATGTCCTGGGAAATTGTATTGTTACTGACAACCTCATGCTAATCGCATTAGCCTACATTAGCTCTACCGTCCCGTGGGAGGGTCACCGATCCCAAAGAAGATTTATTAACCTGTTTATACACTTATCCTTCAGACAAAGAGGTGACTGAAATGGTCATGTTTTTTGAAGCAAGAGACCACTTTACAAAAATAAAATGCATTATTTTTCGCACACCATTATTAAACAGAATAAAACTAACTATGCTACCCTCTGCCTATTGGCTACTTAGTTAAGTCTATATCAAAATACAACACTGCCCCTTAAAGACAAAACATAAGCTCTTTACCTAACTTGCTTTTCAAAGATGTCTAGAAATGTACACGTTTTCTGCTCTTGTAGGAAGCAATCACTCCCCTATTCCTGATCACAAATTATATATAACTGGGATAATAATTCACTGACTAGCAAAGGATATGAATTAAATGTGCACACGTGGCTACATGAAGCTCTTACTTTGATCTCAAAACAAGCACATCTACTCACAACCGCTCATGCTGTGAACACAATCCAGTTCAAAGTAAATGGCACAGATCCATTATGGCAATGGTCTATTGCAAATAGACATATAGGCCTATTGCAGCTCTGATTGTTTATGATGCATAGGTCTGTGTAGAATACAGGCTGAGTAGTGCTGTCAATGCAATAGAATCCTACTCAGATTTGTTCTGCCTACAATAAAATCTCTTGCATTGTTTTTTTTCTTATTTTTTCAGTATGTTGCATTGAAATTGACTAATATTGCATGGGATGGATCACAATGGCCACACTAAAGGGAAACGTTGATAGTGTTAACAGGGAAAGCTATACAGTGTTCACCAACCCACCAACCACCAACCTCTGAGTCAAGATCATCTTCTGAGTCAAAATGCAAATCGAGATCTGCCGATCAGATTTGATTTTTTTAACATTACTTAAAAAACGTAATCCTATGCAAAATTAACCAATTAAAAACAGCACTGTAGCAATGAGGTTTGTGTAGGATAATATCTTTGCTTGAATTGCCCTTGCAATGCATTGTTCTTCGGGACATTTTTTAAATTCTATTTCAAAATTTGAAGTAGGCTACATGGTCACACTGGTAATAGATCTGTTGTTTTATTACTTGTGAGGCAAGACTGAGTGAGCAAACATTTACATAATTAGATTTGTATTTATATTTTACTGGGCTGTTGTTGCCTGCATCTGATGGTCAGTCTAAGCTGAGGGAGAGAGCAGCAGACTGAGGGTCTGCCTGTCATCATCCCCCCGCTCTTCCTTTCCTCCACTGACACTGACCAAAAGGGGACACCATCTTCCAGCTTATGGCGAAACTCAAGTCGCACCACATTATTTGTGCCTCATGCACAAATTCATGTTGTTACTCCAATGAGAAAATATACATTTTCCTTGATATTAAAAAAGACCTGAGCCACTAATAATAACAACAACAACAACACAAGCCTATAGATACACTTTCCTGGTCATTCATTACTGCTGAAGTGCCTGTTGTAGCTCTGAGTGGAAATAGGAAGAACATGCATTGTATGGTTTATAAAAATGTTGAAAACAAAGTGTTGACAGTGCTAGTAAAAACATGAACTCACTCATAAAAACAGCAGCTCTTTGCTGTATTCGTTGACAGTCTCTTTCTAGTCATGGTTTTAAACGGTAGACATATCGTCAATTTAATTTTCTCTCTGGGCCTAACTGGGAAGGAGGAGTTTGTACCTTCAGACACACTAAAAGGTAAAATATTGCAACAGGGCAGCTGAATCAGATGCAACTACTGGCCACAGCCCTAGACAAAAAAAAGGTATAGGCTTTATTGTTGGGTTTTTTACAGAAATGTTTAGCGATCGACTACAAATGCCTTGTAGATTGATGTAACCAATGCTCTAGAAAAATTCCTGCAGCATTGGAGGTCCCCAAGAACACAGTGGCCTCCATCATTCTAAAATGGAAGAAGTTTGGATTCACAAAGACTCTTCCTAGAGCTGGGCGCCCAGCCAAACAATCAGGGGAGAAAGGCCTTCGTCAGGGAGGTGATCAAGAACCCCATGGTAACTTTGACAGAGCTCCAGAGTTCCTCTGTGGAAATAGGTGAACCTTCCAGAAGGACAACCATCTCTGCAGCACTCCACCAATCAGGCCTTTATGGTAGACTGGCCAGATGGAAGCCACTCCCCAGTCAAAGGCACATGACAACCCTCTTGGAGTTTGTCAAACGGCACCGAAAGACTCTCAGACCATGAGAAACAAGATTCTCTGAGCTGATGAAACCAAGATTGAACTCTTTGACCTGAATTCCAAGGGTCACGTCTGGAGGAAACCTTGGCACCATCCCTACGGTGAAGCATGGTGGTGGCAGCATTGCGGGGATGTTTTTCAGTGACATAGACTGGGAGACTAGTCAGGATCGAGGGAAAGATGAACAGAGAAAAGTACAGAGAGGTTCACCTTCCAACAGGACAATGACCCTAAGCACACAGCCAAGAAAATGCAGGAGTGGCTTCGGGACAATTCTGTGAATGTCCTTGAGGGGTCCAGTCAGAGCCATGACTTGAACCCGATTGAACATCTCTGGAGAGATCTGAAAATAGCTGTGCAGCAACGCTCCCCATCCAACTGACTGAGTTTGGGGTGATCTGCAGAGAAGAATGGGAGAAACTCCCCAGATATAGGTGTGCTAAGCTTGTAGCGTCATACCCATGAAGACTCGAGGCTGTAATCGCTGCCAAAGGTGCTTCAACAAAGTAATGAGTAAAGGATCTGAATACTTATGTAAATGTTATTTTTATGTTTTTTATTTTTAATAAATTAGCAAACATTTCTAAAAAACTATTTTTTGCTTTGTTATTATGGGGTATTGTGTGTAGATTGATGAGTAAAAAACAATTTAATACATTTTAGAATAAGGCTATAACTTTAAAAAATTGCAAAAAAATCAAGGGGTCTGAATCCTGAATAGGTTTGCAAGGTGGCCCATATACTCCCCCTTCACAAAGGTGGTGTAACCTTTGTAACCTAAATAATTATCGCCCTATTTTTTTTTATTTCTTTCCAAGCTAAAATATCCTAATTCCTGATTCATTCTCATCTAAGCTATTTTTTTATCTTTGAAATGTCTTCTAAATGTACATCAGTCAGGTTTTAGACCAGGTAATAGCACTTACTTTGCTGCATCCCTAGTCAATCACTCACTGCTAATTCGGAGGCTTTTCTCAATTGGCGTAGACCAGGCTGCATGTTACTGGTATAAATTTCACTTGACAGATAGAACTAAATGTCTATATACGGATGGATATAGATATATTATGAAAGGTGTCCTGCAGGGGTCAATTCTTGGTCCTGTACGTTTTAGTGTTATATTAATAATATTAACTTGGCTGTAAAAAAAGTTTTACCTGCACTTGTATGCCGATGATACTGTTGTGTATTCTATTGCCCCCACCAGGCTTTATCTGAACTACTGTCTCCCTTCATTGTATAACAGAAACACTTTATTGACCTGAATTTAGTATTGAATGCATGTAAAACTAAGTATATGTTGTTCAAATAACTCTGACTATTTAAGCATATGGGCATCTGAACAGATGAAAAGCTGTCTCATCAGACTGATGAGTTAGTTAAGAAGCTGAGAACAAAAATGGGCTTCTTCTATAGAAATAGTTCTTGCCTCTAGCTAAATAGTAGAAAGTAGATTATTCAGTCAATGTTCCCATCGGTCCTACACTATGGCGACATCATCTATATGAACGCAGCTGCCACTTCTTTAAAGCCATTAGATGCAGTTTATCATAACGCACTGCACTTTATTATGGGTGACAATTTTAGTACTAATCACTGCATTCTCTACCAGCAAGTTGGTTGGCCCTCTTTGATGTCACATAGGTTGATACATTGCTATGTTTTAATTTATAAAGCCCTTTTACAAAAAGTCCCACATCATTAATACACTCAAGTTACCACACCCGGTCTCAGGGATGGCTAACTCTGGAAAATCCTTTTGTCTCTCCTGAGTTAAGTAAATCAGCTTTTAGATGTTGTTTTTTTGCACCTTTGCAAGTTCAGAAAGCTGATTGAAGACCATTTTACTGATGAATGTGTTTGTTTTTTACGACTGTGAAATTAATGTGAAAAGCGCAAGAGATACTGTTGCATGAATGTCTAGATTTGTAAAATAGGGCAAAATTATTGAATGGGCACGCAGGGCACTGGCCTGGAGGTCAGGAGTTGTGTGCCCCCTCGAGGTAGGACTCGCTGCCCTTTTCTTTTATCAAGACAGCTGCTGGTAACTCTTAACTGATTAGGACAGCTCATGAGGTCACCTAAATATTTATTGACTAGGTGGGACTCTTATGACTAAATAAGGGTCCATGCATATTTATTTTTTCCCCAAAAGAGTAAGAGTAAAATGTCTCAGTATACCCTGAGACACTTTGTGGATGTGGTCCCTGATCTGTTTTTGTTTTGTTTTTGAATGAATGTCCTGTCTTTTTAGAGTGTGGTGACATTCCAAGTCCTATCCATTCCCCATCACAATCACTGGGCTTGAGTGGTGACACTCAATGCAGCCACATCATCCTAAAATGAAATGTATCGCAAACAAATAACTTTACAATTGATTGGGTTTAATTTAAATCTGCTACATCGTCACGCTTGAAGTGCCGTGAGATGGGTCATCGGTAGGCTTTTTTCAAACAAGATTATCCAAGGGCGAAAGCTATGAAAACAACAACTCTAAGTCCCAACAAACTCACCTAGAAAAGAACAATGCTCGAAACAAATCTGCCCTCGAGATCAGTGAACATACATCAAAAAAGAAAGACATTTATAAACCTGTCAGCACTCCAGCCAAACCCACCCTGACCTTTATTTGTTGTTGTTATTTGTGTGCGGTACAGTACTGTAGATACTGGATTAACAGAGAGAGATAGAGCGAGAGAGCAGACAAAACAGAGGAGAAATGGAATACATCATCCCTTTCTGTTAAAAGTATGAACCCGGAAATGACGCATCCTCCATCCATTGTTGTGTTGTCCTTTATAAAGTTGCTGCTGCTGAGGGGAGTGTATAGCGGAGCAGAGAACTACTTCACTGATGTGTGATGGAGCTGGCGATTTGAAGTGACCCGGGTGTGTCAGTTCTGCAGTATTGGGGTGCTATAGTGCTTCTAGGGGCGGCAGGGTAGCTTAGTGGTTAGAGCGTTCAAATCCCGAGCTGACAAGGTACAAATCTGTTGTTCTTCCCCTGAACAGGGAGTTAACCCACTGTTCCTAGGCCATCATTGAAAATAAGAATTTGTTCTTAATTGACTTGCCTAGTTAAAAATAAAGGTAAAAAGAAAATGTAGGATCTAGGTTGGTCAGAATTCATCTATTCCTTGGTTTCTGGATGACTGTGGAAGGTATAGGCACTATCTCAAAGCATGCAGCGCCACAACGGGCTCATGCTTCATCTGAAGCCACAGGAGTAGTGAAGGCTGAAGCCTTAGGAAGAGAAACAAATGAGGATGATCCAACAGTAAATTCAGTGACATGGCATCCATGATTCAACCTCCCCAGTGGCCAAAACTAGCTCCACTTCCTTTGTCCCCTGAAATATTGCCTTTTGGAAAAAATCTCAAACATTTCAATTCCGTCAGTAGAGGCCCATGTGTATTGTGTCCTGACCTCTGCAACTTGGGGAGGGTGCTAAGGAGGGACTATTGTTGTTGTTTACAGTACCTCCATGACGGTGAGGGCACGTCACTCTTCATGACCCCTTGAGAGCTTGTCACTGCAGAGTTTATTTAGACAGAGGAGCTAGACGCCATTACCCCTGTGCCCTATCTACCACCTGCCTCTTTTTATTAGTCATATAATGGCAGAGATACATTATCAGAGCTAATCAGAGTCAAATGAAGAAAAGTAGTGGAGTGAGACTGCAGGAATTGCCTCTTTTTTTGCACCCGTTGCTGCATTGGCCAGACCCTCGTTGAACTTCTCTCATTCATCCGCACTGTGTTTGTGTGTGTCTCTCTCTCTTCCACACTGTGTGTGTATATCTCTCTCTCATCCGCACTGTCTGTGTGTTTATCTCTCTCTCTCTCTCTCTCTCTCTCTCTCTCTCTCTCTCTCTCTCTCTCTCTCTCTCACTGTGTGTGTATATCTCTCTCTCCCGCACTGTGTGTATCTCTCTCCCGCACTGTGTGTGTATATCTCTGTCTCTCTGTGTCTTTCTTTCTCTCTCTCTCTCTCTCTGCTTTTTTGGTGGCCTGTTTGATATTCTGTTTGTGTCGTGAAGATGGATTAAAGCACGGACAGGCCCCACAAACCACCCTGATCTACAGGACAGCCTTTCAATCACTCTGCCACTGCCGCTCCGCCTAGATAAATACAACCACATCCAGAGGAAGACGGAGAAACAGAAAACGGGAGGTGAGGGATTGAAGGGGGGAAATAAATGTGCAAATTCATCAAGTGCTATTGATGCTAACACACTGGGTATAGATGGATTAGCATCTCTCTGTTTTCTCTGCTTTAGCACACTGAGCATCTGCAGGCCCCTTTTGGCAAACAAGCCAGATCTCATAAAGAACAATAGTTCACTTGCACCTGTGATAGCTTGCAGCAGAGCAGCCAATGTTTCCAGAATGGATAGCTTGTACAGTTTTCCATTCAACGCTGCTGATAGCATGTTTTTTCTCTCCAGTCGTGTGTTTATATCCCATACTGCCTTGATCCCAGAGACCTTTCCCATTTAGAGGAACATTGCAGATCACTCATGAGGGGAAACCGAATTACTGTGCTTCCCCAGCCCTTTCTTCATTCGATCAAAATGGTTATCGTCCAAGGCAGACATTAGGGGCATTGTTAAAAGGTTACAAATAAGGGTGTTTAGTCCATCAAACTATGTTTTGGTACATCAATCTGTTTTCTTGCAAACGTTGTGTCTAGTGAGTGTGTGTGTGTGTGTGTGTGTGTGTGTGTGTGTGTGTGTGTGTGTGTGTGTGTGTGTGTGTGTGTGTGTGTGTGTGTGTGTGTGTGTGTGTGTGTGTGTGTGTGTGTGTGTGTGTGTGTGTGTGTGTGTGTGTGTGTGTGTGTGTGTGTGGAAGTGTATCTATTAACAATTTTTGGTTGTGTCTATGGAAGGTTTCCACTGGTTTCAGTGCATCACAATATCATAGTGATCCATTCAACAGCACGGGTGTTGCATGTCATCGGGAAACTTGCTCATGTCTCTCACTACAATTGCAGTCTACGATCTTACACTCTTAAAAATAAAGGTGCCAGCTGGAACCAAATAATGTTATTGAGAGTGATGGCATAGGTGAACCATTTTAGGGTCTCTGAAGAACCATATATGGGATGGTTCTTTGAAAAACCACATAAAATCCAAATCCAGAAATGTTTCGGCCCTCCAGGCCCGGAATGGCTCTGCTGTAGGGTTTCAAGCCTTATCTGCATATTTCCCATCGTGCTTTTCAATTGAATTTTAGAGTTACCAGTACCACCCATGACTGTGTTTGCCAAAGATCTTAAGTGAATATGTTGTCATTTAAATGTAATACGTAATTTATATTTTTATTTAACCAGGCAAGTCAGTGAAGAACACATTTTTATTTACAATGACATTCTACTGGGGAATAGTGTGTTAACTGGCTTGTTCAGGGGCAGAACTACGTATTTTTACCTTGTCAGCTCAGGGATTCAATTCAGCAACCTTTCGGTTACTGGTTATTGGTTATTCAACCGCAACCTGCATTCAGAATGACTGCCAGGATTGGGGAGAATATGATACAGTATGAGACTAACTTAAAAATCTAAACTACTGTTCCATTTCAGTAAGAGATGCAATAAGTCAAAGTAACAGATTGGAGTAGTTTAGACAAATGTATTATTTGTATTTTAGTTCCATATGATTAATTAATCAACCAATGTACATGCAAAAACATAGATACTGAAAGAAACAATTCTAAAAATCAACCTGCAGCAGAGCAAGCTGGGAAATATTACAATGATGGGTGTGCGTTTGGTTAAACTCTGGTTATTAGCACCAACGCTGAGGTTAATTTTACTATTACAGTGTTAATTTAACTCTTGAAACAACACTAGAAATGTTTCACTGAAAAACCAACACTAGTTAACACTGCAAATTTGCTGTGTGCTTTGAAAGGGACACATCTGCAGGCTTCCATACATGACTATTAAAATCTGCGCAAACCACTGCCCTTAACCATGGCAAGGTGTCAGGGAATATGTTTGAATACAAACAGTGCAGTTATTCCCTATGTAAGGCAATCAAACAGGCAAAATGTCAATACAGAGACAAAGTGGAGTCGTAATTCAACGGCTCAGTCTGCTCAGTCAGGAGATGTATGTGGCAGGGTCTACAGACAATCACGGATTACAAAGGGAAAAACCACACCAAACCACTCTCAGACAAGCTAAACACCTTCTTCACCCGCTTTGAGGATAACACAGTGACAATGACGTGGCTCACTCCCAAGAATGTGGGCTCTCGTTCTCCGTGGCCGACTTGAGTAAGACATTTAAGAGGGTTAACCCTCGCAAGGCTGCCGGCCCAGATGGCATCCCTAGCCGTGTCCTCAGAGCATGCGCACACCAGCTGCCTGAGCGTTTACAGACATATTCAAATCTCTCCCTATCCCAGTCTGCTGTATACACTTGCTTCAAGACCTATATACATAGACATGGAACCCCTGGACACTTTAATAATGGAACACTAGTCACTTTAACAATGTTTACATACTTCTTTACTCATCCCATTTGTATATATACTGTATTCTATTCTACTGTATTTTAATTAATGACACTCCAACATTGCTCGTCCTAATATTTATATATTTCTTAATTCCATTCTTTTGCTTTTAGATTCGTGTACATTAGTTTATTTAAAAAACAATATAATAATCTTAAACTTAATTGTAAAACTCACAGGCAACCAACCGGTGTAGAGACTTTTAAAACCAGTGTAATGTGTGCTCTCTGTCTGGTCTTGGTCAGTACCCATGCTGCAGCATTCTGTATGTTTTGCAGTTGACCAATGGCTTTCTCGGGTAGACCAGACAGGAGAGCATTACAATAGTCAAGCCTGCTTGTAATGAAAGCATGGATGAATCTCTCAGCCTGAGGTAGAAACCACCACACATTGGCAAGTACCTAAGTTGGTAAAAAGCTATTTTGGTCACATTCCTAATGTGTGATTCAAAATTCATTTCAGAATCTAAATTGACATCTAGTTTTTTTACCTGGTGTTTTATTTTTATTGCCAGTGAATTAAAATGTGAATCCAGATTTTTGCTCTGTGCTTTGGCTCCAATAATAAGTACCTCAGTCTTGTCTTGATTTAGCTGGAGGAAGTAGTGAGCCATCCAAGTATTTAAATAACTGATTCAGTCTAATAATTTATCTGTGAAGCTAAAATCCTTTGGTGACACAGAAATGTAAAGTTGTCTATCGTCTGCGTAGCAGTGAAAATCAATGCTGTGCTTTCTGATAACACTGCCAAGGGGTAACGTATATAAACTGAACAGTACTGAACCCAAACTTGTACCTTGTGGAACACCACATGTGATATCTATTTTCTCTGAGTTATGTTCACCAATTTAGAATTGGACCGGAGAGGCCAACCCACCTCTCCAGTCTGTCCAGAAAGACATCATGGTCAACAGTGTCGAATGCAGCACTTAAATCCAAGAGTACAAGGAAAGAGAGCTGTTTGGCATCTGTGTTGGCTCTAAGATAATTTACTACTTTAACTAAAGCTGTCTCTGTGCTGTGGTGGGCAGGATAACCAGATTGGGTTTGTCAAATATGCAGTTCTCACTTAAAAAATGATTTAGCTTCATGAAAACCAATTTCTCCAGAATTTTGCTTGCAAATGGAAGGTTGGAAATTGGCAAAACATTGCTAAGAGCTGAAGAGTGGTACAGCAATGTGGAAAGTGCCTGTTTATGGGGCAAGAGTTCTCCAATGAACCTTAAGAGTTGAGGAAGAACCATTTAAGAATCTTAATTGTTTTCAGTGTACCATTGCATTTCTTGTTAGATCTTAATTCTGTAAGTATTTGATTTGAAGACGACGTGATATGATGATGCAAGGCATGGAAGGTGTCAACGTGTGTTAACATAAGCTTCATCTTAAGTGTGTTCAGGTAAATCATTGGCAAACACCTCATAATTTCGATACCAACATGAAATTACAACACACTTGGGTGAGCGTAATGATATCACGTGATGTTTTCCTATTCAAGTAACTACACCACATGTCAATCATATCATTAGCTTGAAGGATAACAGTGACGTTGTAGTTACTATGGCTTGATATATTGAAATGGTCCATTATAACCATTGCATTAATACCCCAAACAAAGTGTTCATTACATATGTAGGATCTTAATTTGATGACTCTTTTGTTGATGAGAATTTTCCTGCACAGCAGGAAATGCAAACTTGTAGTGTAATCAAGGTTTAGAGGCTTATAAAGTTTGTAACTTCCATTTAAAAATGTCAGACTTGATTTGCCCTAATGTGAAATGTATCAACCACTACAACATATGAATTATAATCCACATAATAATGCATATTTCCTGTTGCTGCGGGATTATTTTCCTGCTGTAGCAAACTGGTTGAAATGAATTTTTCGACATCTGTAAACTTGCATGTGAATGTGTAAATAAGGGTAATATCATTAGATGCATGTGAAAATTGCCTTTGTATAACAGTTTTAATGCATGGATGTTTCACCCTCTGTTTGCATTATCGTGTTTTCTGATGGAAATGTTTCATTTTAAAGCCATGATAATCTTGTGTGAGTTGATTTGATCATCATTTGATCACAGATAGAGGTGATGCCATTTGCTTGGGTGACAGCTAAATGTAGCACACCAGAGTTATTCTGCTTCCCGAGAACGCTACAGAGGAAATAAAATAAGTGATGTTTCACACTGATTAACCCCTAATCTAAAATATATTAAAGAAATACTTTTATATTGTCTTTCTCTAGTTTTAATTGTTGCCCCTGAGTGAAAGCTACGGCTGAGCAGTTTTCTCCACCCTTAAAGGACACATAAAGAGAGACACAAGGAAATGTGTAACATGGAAAAACACACAAAGGCACACACACACACACACACACACACTCCCCTCTCCGGATACATTCACCTTCATCTTCTGTCTTCAATCATTGTGGTGGTGAATGTACAGTGGGGTCGTCGTAAAAAAAGATGTATCTGAGCATCTACTGTCAGGGACATCAGATGTGCCATTATGACTAAGACATTCTCCCTTTCAGCACCATCCATCTCTATGGTGATCTGTCTCTGGGCAGACTGATTTCACATCCTCCACCTTTCTCTCTCTCGCTTTCTCACTTCCTTCAGAATCCATTTAGATTTAGCAAGCCAATGTATCCAGAAAAATGAAAGAAGTGTTGATCACCAGTGATCGTGTGGCAGTCTCTCTCTCTCTCTCTCTCTCTCTGATGTGCGCTATCTGACTTTGATTGTGGATTAAAATGTCCTGCTCCAGAGCATTGAGGGCAGCAGGGTATGGGTGAGTGATGGAGAGCGCAGGCCCACTACCCCCACTGAGTCCAGTGATTGATGTTCTAAGAACGGTCCAAAACGAGCAGCCGGCCTTGACAGCCAGGAGGGCTCTTCCTCTCTTCGTCCAAATATGCATGTGATATTTGTAAGATGTGGAATAATCATATGGGATCTTTCAGATGGCCTACTCTACTTCTCTCTGATCTGTCTTGTATCCATCTGGTACGCCGAGAAAAAGATTAAAAAACACCAAAGTGTCTTATCTGACATATTACAGTAGGTGGACCCCATAGCCTCTCCAATAGCCCCTGAAATCTGCAGAAGTTGAGATTTAAACACATTTTTTAAGGAATTGTTTCCATTCCACTTCCAGATATTTAAAAACATTTTTTTTATTTAACTAGGCAAGTAAGTTAAGAACAAATTCTTAAGTACAATGACAGCCTACATCGGCCAAACTCAGGCGACACTGGGCCAATCACAGCCGGTTGTTATACAGCCTGGAATCGAACCAGGGTGTCTGTAGTGATGCCTATAGCACTGAGATGCAGTTCCTTAGACTGGGCAGTTCCTTAGACTGGGAAATCAAAGTATTTTACTTGCAACAAACAATACCTTAGTGAAGCAGGCGCATTGTTTATTCAGTGAGTAAATACAATGCCTGGTATTCAATCAACTCCAACGTGCTTGGTCCTGGCGTGTTCAATGTAGCTTTGCACATAATGTTGGTAATCGTTTGATATAAGTCTTTCATCATCACTGGGAACAGGATTTTTTTTATATTTGAGAAATAAAAATAAATTCAATGTAGATGTTAGTAGTGGCTATGAGTATCTAATACATAGCACATATTGAAAACCATTAAAACAAATACCTATTTACATCTCCCATCTTTTTAAGTGGGAGAACTTGCACAATTGGTGGCTGACTAAATACTTTTTTGCCCCACTGTATTCATAATATAAGACAATCTAAAGGAATACAATCAAATGGACCAATTCCAAGAAAGTGACACAGTTCCACAGTTCCTCCCCATGCCTACATTGACCTTCAGGAAGGTGTACGGAACTCAGTTGGGCTTTCAACTTACTTATGAAATGTGTAGTGGTAGATTGCACAAGGTGAAGTTTTTAAATTGGATAGTACATCAGCAGTTTTCCTCTTGACATTACAGACCTTATAGAGCTATTTAAAACTGCAAAATGTTCTCTCCACCAACAAGAGGGGTGTGAAATAGATGTTCCCGGGTGATGTTCCCCTATGATGGAAGGGGGGCCAGAGTTTAAAAAAAATGGGAACCACTGATCTAAAACAAGCAGAAATCATTATGCTTCTCTGCAACAATGAGAGGTTGGGGGTAAAATGAGAGAAAAAAATTCACAAAATAAATTCTGTGTCTGTGTCAACAATGCTATTTTTTACATGGAGGGGGTGTATTTTAATTAAAATGTCATTGCCTCTGTTCATTTTCTGTGATGTTTTTGTTGAACTTTACACACTTGTTCTGTCCATAAAAATGGAATTATCGTCATAGGCAGTCTTTGTCACAGGCACGTCTTGTGCGTACACACACACACACACACACACACACACACACACACACACACACACACACACACACACACACACACACACACACACACACACACACACACACACACACACACACACACACACACACACACTGTAGGGCTCTCACTGAGAAGCCATCCAGAATGCTAAGGTCACTATGACAAGAAGCTGAGCATCAGCAGAGGACATTAATGCGAAATAATGAGTGATGTATGATAATATAGGGTCCTGCGCAGGCATTTCATGGGTCACAGCCCACAGAAATAGTCATCCTCCAGAATCAGAATCTTTATGACGGCCATCACAACTATACAGCATTTGATGGAATTATATGTATATAGCAAATTAAATTAAACAATAAACTGGAGCTTTAAGAAGGATGAGCAAAGCCACAACCCCCCCAGAGATTGGCTCACTCAAAAAACTAGACAAGCCTCATGGGTCATCAAATAAATAACACCAAATTCCCCCCCAAATGGTCTTGAGCGGAAACTAAATTTGTTTAATCGACACTGCAGGAAGACACAAATAGAAAAACTTCCAATATGGTGTCTGCCAAGCCATCCCTTTGTTTAATAGCTAACAATTAAACCAACATAATAAATGTTGTTTTGTTTGGATAAACAAACCAGAGGAACTGGAATCTAGGACCACTTGTGATACCACATAAAGCTGCTTTTATTGACAATTAGATAGACAAGACAGTGATTGAAGTGAATTTACAAGTCAAAGCATTTTACTGTAGGGAATGACATCTCCAAATGCGATGCACACAGCCAAACAGACAGACCCAGGTCTCTGTGACATGAAAGCAGTGTATTTAATACCCCTGCCCCTTGAAAATGACTTTCCAATTGCTGGGCACTCCAGTGTTGAGCACAATAAAGCAAGTGCATTTGTTTACCACAAGCGCCCATGTGTGGAAAAAAACATATAAATAATAATCATGGAAGAATATGATATAATAAATTAAAGAGCAGTTTAGGAAGGCTGATGAGAATGTAGGCAGAGCCCCGGAGAAGAGATGGTGGCTCGGACAAATGGCTTTGAAAGAGGGAAGTCTCCCTGACTTGTGGGAAGTTGCCTTCAGATTGACACAGGTAATTGGCGCTGCAGAGAACAAGGCAGCCGTGTCAATTAGCAGGCATGAAGGAGCAGCGTTTATCTGTCGGCAGCTCATTAACACCAGGGTCAGTCTAATCACAGCCTCAAACTGTCCTTATTCTCACACTACCAACGGGGATAAAGAGGGAAAGGAAAAATAGGCAATGCATGCACACATTAGTGGTACAGGAATATACAAAGTGTACAAAACATTAGGAACACCTACACGGTGTCGAAAGCGTTCCACAGGGATGCTGGCCCATTTGGATTCCAATGCATCCCACAGTTGTGTCAAGTTGGCTGGATGTCCTTTGGTTGGTGGACCATTCTTGATACACACGGGAAACTGTAGAGCGTGAACAACCCAGCAGCATTGCAGTTTTTGACACATTCAAACCGGTGTACCTGTCACCTACTACCACACCCCATGCATAGGCATTTAAATGTTTTGTCTTGCCCATTCACCCTGTGAATGGCACACATTCAAAATCTAAATGGTTTCAAACCTTAAAAATCCTTCTTTAACCTTTCTCTTCCCCTTCATCTATACTGATTGAAGTGGATTTAACAGGTGACATTAATACATGTTCCTAGCTTTCACCTTGATTTACTTGGTCAGTCTATGTCAGTGTATGAACACATTAATATACAGAAAAACAACTCAGATGGGGCTCAGATGTTTGAATAAGTCTCGGTAGCCCTACACCCTCTCTGTCAAGCTCCATCAGAGTCATACAAGAGTGTGAGGATTTATAGTGTACTATGGAAGCAGGAGAAAAATGCATGCCTGAAAAATATTGCAAGATGTTTAATAGATGGAGATCGTGGTGACAAATATGATAAATCTCTCTCTCTGTCTCCCATTCTTCTTTATCCATATTTTTTATGTGCTTACATATTAGCCCAATTTCATTATTTTAATCACATTTAAAATATGACCTTGTATTACAATCTCTCAAAACTCTAATGACTAAGCTACACATTTTGTGGTTCATCACATTTGTTTGCTGGGTCAATTTAGAGTATTATCAGAATAAGATAACCATGTAATTGCATGTTCTCACTAGGTGGATGTGGATGGGTGCACAGAGGCCGCAGGTAGCCTGTTGGGTAGGAGCATTGGGCCAGTAACTGGATTGAGTCCCCGAGCTGACAAGGTAAAAATCAGTTGTTCTGTCCCTCAGCAAGGCAGTTAACCCAGTGTTCTCCAGGTGATGTAGATTAAGGCAGCCCCCTGCACCTCTCTGATTCAGAGGGGTTGGGTTAAATGCAGAAGACACATTTCAGTTGAATGCATTCAGTTGTACAACTGTGTAGGTATTCCCATTTCCCTATAATCAAACAGCCCTGACCTCTGCCGTCTCTTGATACTAGATGCTGCTGACCCTGTCAAACCTGCTAACCAATGGAGAGGTGCAGATAGACACAAAGGGTTAACTGACCGTGTCCAATATGTCAAACACAATGCAGCCTGGAATTGAGACTGTCACTAATCAGGTATATGGGGAGTGAAGAGTTAATTGGCTGAGTGACGTGCTTTGTATGGTTGGTGCACAGGCAGGCAGAGCTTCTCTTTATCAGTGATTGGTTGAAGCCTGAGGGCCCTCAGCAGCTATCCTCTACATCTCCTCTGACACCCTGGCCCCGTCAGTCTCGGCCCTGTTATTGGAGGGTACTGATGAGGAATATCTAAAACCCTTAGCCCCCCGATGTAGGGGCTGCCACCTTTCTGGCCTCAGCTTGGTCTGTTAACCGGACTGTCAAGATTTAAAAGACAAAATGCCTCTGGTGGCTGCTCCGGGGAGCAGTGGACGCAACTCAATTTGCTCTTCAGGTGACAGACCCAGTTTCAAATCATCTGAGAGTTACCTGCCTGCCCTCTTTGCTCCCACTGCTCTATTTCGCTACATTCTCTCTCTGTCTCCCTATCTCTTTCTCCCCTTGTCTCTTGCACTCTGTGTCACCCTCTGTCTCTCTCTGTCTCTCTGTCTCACCCTCTCTCTCCCTCTCCCCCTCTCTCTCTGTCTCTTGCACTCTTGCCCTATTTATCTTCCTTTTGCTCTTCCCTCTCTGGAAAGTTTTATCCACAGCCCTTATACTACCGGTCTCTCCTCTCTGCTTTAATGACAGTAAATATTTGAGAGCCTAAAATAGATGAGGACGCAGCAGACAGACTCAATTCCCCCTCTTCTCCTCATTTTGTAAGGCCTCCTAGAGGTCGTCATTAGGCAGAGTTTCTCTCACATTAAATGTGTACTGGCGTGGAGCAGTGGGATGCCGACAGGGCGGACGTGGAGCTGCACAGTGATTTATTCCTTACATAAACAAAACACAGGCCAATCCATCTCTCTGACTACTTACAGGTTTAACCCTAGTCTTATTTGACTTGCGTTATCCCCCTACTGCAAGTCATTGCAGTGTGCTTGACTCAGTGGACTGGATTATAAATGCTATAGGCTTCATGTGTTTGCTATTATACTGTGCCAAATTAATTATATTGTGATATGCAATGGCCAATGAAGTAGGTGGTTTAGTTTTGTGTCTGGGCCAAAACAGCAATGAAAGAAAATCTATACTGAACAAAAATAGGAACGCAACATGTAAAGTGTTGGCCCCATGTTTCATGTGCTGAAATAAAACATCCCCCAAAATGTTCATACTCAGATTATGTGCACAAATTTGTTTACATCCCTGTTAGTGAGCATGACTCCTTTGCAAAGATAATCCATCCATGTGATAGGTTTGGCGTATCAAGAAGCTCATTAAACAGCAATTTCATTACAGAGGTGCACCTTGTGCTGGGGACAATAAAAGGCAAAATGTGCAGTTTTGTCACACAACACAATGCCAAAGATGTCTCCATTTTTGAGGGGGTGTGCAATTGGCTTGTTGACTGCCAGAATGTCCACCAGAGCTGTTGCCAGAGAAAAGAATGTTCCTTTCTTTGCCATAAGCTGTCTCCAACATCGTTTTAGAGAATTTGGCAATACGTTCAACAGGCCTCACACCTGCAGACCACATGTAACCACGCAAGTCCAGGACCTCCACATCCAGCTTCTTCACCTGCGGGATGGTCTGAGATGAGCCACACAGATACGTAGCTGATGAAACTGTGGGTTTGCAAAACTGCAAAAACTGTCAGAAATCATCACAGGGAAGCTTTCCTGCATGCTCGTCCTCTTCACCACGGTCTTAAACTGACTGAGGTTCGGCGACGTAACCGACATCAAATGCTCACCTTCGATGGCCACTGGCACACTGGAGAAGTGTGTTCTTCACGGTTGAATTCCAGTTTCACCTGTTCCGGGCAAATGGCAGACAGTGTGGGCGAGTGGTTTGCTCTTCCTGGGGTCCACAAAAATAAAGGTAGTTATTATTTTTTTTAAACCTTTATTTAACTAGGCAAGTCAGTTAAGAAGAAAATCTTATTTTCAATGGCGGCCCAGGAACAGTGGGTTAACTGCCTTGTTCAGGGGCAGAACAACAGCTTTTTACCTTGGGGATTTGACCTTGCAACATTTTGGTTATTAGTCTAACGCTCTAACCACTAAACCACTAGGCTACCTGCCACCCCAATGTTTTTAAATGTTATACATTTAAAAACATTGCAGCACATTTATAATAGATTTCACAACATATTAAGTGTGTGCCCTCAGGCCTCTACTCTACTACCACCTATCTATAACACAAAATCCATGAGTAAATGTGTGTATAGTGCGTATGTATGCATGTGTCTATGTTTGTGTTGCCTCACAGTCCCTGCTCTTCCATAAGGTGCATTTTCATCAGTTTTTAAATCATATTTTACTGCTGGCATGAGTTACTTCATGTGGAATAGTGTTCCATGTAGTCATGGCTCTATTTAGTGCTGTGCGCCTCCCATAATCTGTTCTGAAGGACTGTGAAGAGACCTCTGGTTGCATGTATTGTGGGGTATGCATGAGTGTCCGTGCTGTGTGCCAGTAGTTCAAACAAACAGCCCGGCACATTCAACATGTTAGTGCCTCTCTCAAATACAAGTAGTGTATTCTCTGTCTTGTGAAATCCATAGAGTAGGGCCTAAAGAATTCATTTAAATCGACCGATTTCCTTCTGTAATTCAGTAAACTCTTAGAAATTGTTGCAAGTTGCATTTATATGGCCTCCCAAGTGGCGCAGTGGTCTAAGACACTGCTTTTTAGTGCTAGAGGCATCACTACAGACAACCTGGTTTAAATCCAGACTGTATCACAACCGGCCTTGATTGGGAGTCCCAACAGGTGGCGCACAATTGGCCCAGCGTTGTCCAAGTTTCACTGGTGTTGTCACGTTCGCTGGAATAATTATCGGACCAAGCTGCAGCACGATATGGTTTCCACATATTATTTATTAGAAACGCACAAAACAACAGAGAACGAACAAAACAAACAACAAACCGTAACTAAGAGGTGTAACATACACTAACTCAAAACAATATCTCATAAAACACAGGTGGAAAAAATGTCACTTTAATATGATCCCCATATAGAGACAACGATAGCCAGCTGCCTCTATAGTTGGGAATCGTACCAAACACCAACATAGAAAAACTAAACTAGAATATAATAACTAGAAAACTCCACAGTCACGCCCTGACCTATTCTACCATAGAAAAAAAGGGCTCTCTATGGTCAGGATGTTGCAGGTGTAGGCCATCATTGTAAATAAGAATTTGTTCTTAACTGACTTGCCTAGTTAAATAATAAAAATATATAATTTTTTCAGTGTATAATAGAATATCAAGTAAAACACACTCTAGTGGACACACGTACACACCATCATACAAGCTGAATTGGCCCTCTGCCATTTTCCAGTTGGTCATTATTAGTAGCCATGCCCTGTAGATAGGCGCCATTGGATTGATATTATGTGATTGAAATATTCTCATACTGTGAGTGAATCCCCCCAGTTTTCTGTGACCCTTCATATTACTCATATTTTCAATGGGTTTTCAATGCATATGTTCCCTCTCCAATATAATTGAAAATATTCTCTCCTCAGTGCCCATTGTGTAGCATGACAAGAGTAAAAAGTAATATGGTTCATCCACTGCAAGGCAAGGAAAGTTAAGACTTCAGGATAGTTAAGAAAAATGTAGGTTTCAAACATTTAGAAGGCTTGACCTTTTGAGAAGGGCCCTAATCAGTCTGGACTCCCTCAATGTCTGTAGAACCTCTCTCTCTCTCTGAGATGTCTGTTTGGAAGCAGGCTGGGGAGTTAACTACTGTCAGAAGAATGACGTTAGAACCCATATCTCTCTCTCACTGTTTCCCTCTGTCTCATTCATTGTCTATCTGTCTGTGTCTCTGGCCCACTATGCCATTATATTTGGCATTACTGTAGCTACTTGAACTATTGCTGATAGAGTTCGATCGATTTGAACTCTCTTGCTTGATCTATCCTTTTTCATCCAAGGACAAAGTAGCTACGTTGTTACTTTTTTTTAACACAGGAAAAGGGGAACTATGAAGAGATTCAAGAAAATACACTGTATTAGCTCCTAATTACATATCTCTCAAGTAAAATGCATAATAATTTTATTAATGAACATGCCATAGAGAATTTTGTTATGATGCAGATGTCTTCCCACATGCGTAGTAAACCTACTATGTTGTATGTAGGCCCCTTTTGGTGTTCACAGTATGGGAATATACAGTAGCTACTTACACTCACATTATAGGAACTAGCGAGTGAGAAGTAAGTTACATAACAGGATGGTATTAGTGCACAATGTCATTTATTTGTATTTCAATACATTTGTAACAAGTTCATTATTCATCTGCAAGACCCCTGGAGGCTGAGGCATCAGCGCCATTCCTCCTTTAAATGAAACGCTGATTGTTTTTCATGTTTATTCACAACCCACGGATCAGTGGTCCACCATAATCTCCGAGCCCTCCCAAGGACAATTTGGAGGAGATATCATGAATATTTTCTTAATAATATCACACGGAAAAGGGACCCAGAGATATCATGAATAGCATTACTGGCTGATCTGAAGCCGTTAATGTCAGATCTATTTGGTGTGGGCATCAACACAACTATGGGCATCTGAATAGGCCTCTGATGTCTGAGCAGTTATGCATACGGTAATAATCCACAGGCGCAAGTATGTTCCCACAATACCAACGCTCTAGATCAGTATTTATCAATCCTGGTCCTGGGGACCCAAAGGGTTGCACATTTTTATTTTTTGCCCTAGCACTACACACCTGATTCTAATCATCAAAGCCTTTTGATACGTTGATAATTTGAATCAGCTGTGTAGTGCTAGGGCAAAAACAAAAATGTGCAACCCTTTGGGTCCCCAGGACCAGGATTGAGAACCAGTGCTCTAGATGGTCTCCAGTTCTACTTTTTTATCTAATCTGTCATTGAATCTCTGTAGAAGGTAATCAACTAGCTAATTCTAATGCATTCCGTTCAATTTGGCTCTAAGTAATGTGAAAGATAAAGGCAGATCGCTAATCATAAATCAACAGCAGATGACAACAGGAACATACTATACAAACATTTTCCAATAAATGTAACCCTTGTTTTATGTTCGGTCTGTGGGACCCATTTTCAATGTTTACTCAAAGAAGAACTATTTTATCAACCTGAGACTCATTGGCCTTGACTCATTTTCTGTGAAGAACATGTAAAACAACACGTTTTCACTGAGTGCACACTGCACCCCCCACACACATTTATATTACATATGTGGTGTTATTACAATGCATTCTTTTGATACATTATTAAAAAAATATCTGTATTTTGCAACACTCTACCCCAGCATGGTGCAAATTGGGGAAAGGACACAACAAATAAATAGCTTTGCATGTGTGGCTCCTTACCACAATCAACCAGTATGGCAAACATAATCTCTGCTCAGAGGGCCTTAGAAATCATTTTTGCAGAGAGAAGCTAGTGTGGAAGGAGCCTTCCACTTTGGAAGATTAAGAATTTTCCAAATATGATGATCATGTCTCTGTTAATTCGGAGTCAGACAGTGAGTTGTAAGAGGATGAGATTGACACACAGCCAGCCCCAGGACCAGCCCGTCAGCAGCCAGCCCCAGGACCAGCCCGTCAGAAACCAGCTTATCAGCAGCCTACAGGAGGAGAAATATGGAATAAAAAAAAAGTGAATTGAATGGTCTTCTTGCCCAATGAATAAGCTACCCCGCATGGCTGCCAATGTGATTAGGATGCAACCAGGGGCGACGCAGATGGCGGTTACACATGTGCAGGACATCAAGTATATTTTTGAACTACCAGACAACATCCAGAAAATCATTCTGAACTGTACTAATTTAGAGGGAAGGTGTGTTTTTGGAGAGAGATGGAAGGAGATGGACCAAACTAATTTACAGGCATATTTTGGGGTTATTATATTTGCTGGTGTTTTCAGATCCAATGGGGAATCCAAAGAATCCCTGTGGGATGCAGAAACTGCCTAACATTACTGTTGATGAGCAGCCTATGCCATTTAGCAGCCGCTGCCCCTTCATATGTGTGGAACTTGAATGTGTATACGGGGAAGCCAGATGGAGGAGCCCCTGAGAAGAACCAAGGGATGCGGGTTGTCCTGGACGTAACACAGGGATTCTGTGGCCACAACATACAATCATTTGTTTTACTTCGCACAAGCTGGGACAGGAGCTCCTCAAGAGGAAGCTGACGATGGTAGGAACAGTACGAAGAAACAAGCCAGAGCTCCCAGCTCAGCTGTTGAATACACGGAACAGGCCTATCAATTCCTCTAAGTTTGTGTTCACAGCCGACACGTGCTTAGTGTCCTACGTGCCAAAGAAAGGCAAACATGTGCTACTCATGAGTAAGCTGTATAGGGTTGGGAGAAGCTGTGGCCAGGAACATCAACAACTAGAAATCAGAATGGATTTTGCAAGTTTGGTTTTTGTGTCTTTTACTTTCGGTTTTGCACACAAGCTTCAAACAGCTTAAACAACAACATTTTTGGTTATGAAAAATGTATTTCGGTTTAGATGGTTCCATGATTCTTTATACTTTACTGACTTATTTTGTCACATAAACTGAAATTAGACAAACTATTAGAGTTTTAGCAACCAGGAAATGGCAGAGCAAGATCTTCATAGTGCAACTTTTTTTTTAAAGAGAAAAAAATAATTATTCAGATAAAGGAATACATTAGGTGATCAAATATAGTATTTCCCTTGAACTGTGGGGATGAACGTTCCAGTAATATGAAAGTGGAGAGGTTCAACCAGGGGTACGTTGCACAGGACATATTCTTCCCTGATCTCAGTCTCACAAGGAGGCAGGGGTCGGGAGAAAAGTTCATGTATCTCGCAAATTACACATATTTGTTGGAGTAGCTCAGTCGGCCATTCGCACTGGATGGAATTTTGTCTGAAAGCTGTTATTTTGCGTGGGTCGAAGTCTTAACACTGACCACACTCTAGTTCCATTAATGTGGTGTAGCGAGATTAATCCTGGGGTCACAGCCAGTCAGCCCTAACATCCTAACCATGTTCAAACTATTATTTTGCTTCAATTCCTCCTTGCCCTGTCAGCAATTTCAATAATGTATATTTTATAAGCTTATGAAGGCTTCCATTATAAAAAGGTCCCATGGTTGGCTAGGTCACTAGGATGTCATTAACAGTTTTCCTGAGCAACATTCTCTACACTTCAAGCCAGAAGTTGCCTTTCAAGGCGTCATACTGAATTACAACATTCAGCTGCAGGTTTGCAGAGGTAAATTGGAGCTTCTTCTGGGCAGAATTGTTCAATTCAAATAGCTTTTATTAAACCCAGGCCAGGGCTTTTCCTCCTTGACACAAAGTTAAAGCCTGCATGGTGCTGTTAGTAGCACATGTATTGAATTGCCTGGAAGGCAACAAAAGGAGAATAACGTGGCGCTGAATTGTGGCTCAGAAATTGAACAAATAGCTGTAATGGCTCACATAGTAATGATTTCTAGGTACCAGTTATCTGTGTGGGATTGACATTTATTTTTGTCTAGGAACAGTGTGATCCCACTCATTAGAGACAGGCCTATCTCCTACTGAGCCGGCTGGTAAATATTGAATAAGCCCTTACATCAACTATGCATTTACACTGGTGTAACAGAGAGAATTAGGGGATCTGGGAGTGTCAAGGGGCCTAAGGGCTCAGAATTAACCTCTAAACGGAGACAAATATGAAACCCACAGTTCTATGCAACTTGGCAGATCGGTCATTCCGGATGAACTATTTGCATTAATTATTTTGTCATTAGCCACATAATTGCTTTCTGACACCTAGGATTACACTGTCTTTGTAGCGTATTAGCTCCCTCAATTAGGGAAGGCTGTAGGGATAAGCCAGTACTTCATGTGGCTTATTTTTCCCTTTTCTTACCCTATCCTCTATTTTCACCCACCCTTCAACATTTTTTTCTCTTCTATTCCCCCCACTCTTCCTTGATTTTTCACAATTGGCGGCCTAGGCTACTGGATCGAGCCAGCATGTGATGTTAGACCAAGACAAATGATAGCCGGTCTGTCTGTGATCTCTGAGCCGGGGCCTCTTAGTTTCGTATTAAGTCCAAAGCCACTTATTAGCTTCACAGTAAACAACTGCAGCAGCTCTTGTGTTTCCTCGGGAAAACATTACCCACATGCTGCATGGGCCCCAGTGGAAACATACTGTCTCCGCTCATCTCTCACCACAGCTGTACTGTATCTGCACATTGAGACAATAATGCCCCTGTGTTTGAATCTCATATCCTTCCCAAGGGTATCCAGGCATCCCTCAGTTTAAACAGGCAGTTGATTATCAGTGAGCTGTGAGATGGGTAGGAGGATAGGGGGGCTGAGGGACGCAGGATGCCAGGTTGAACGATAAGCCTGGGTCTTATGGGCTATCTGAGCCAACAGACTTCCCCTGGAGGGGAATGTGTGTGTGTGTACAATTGTGTGTGTGTATACGTGCATGTGTGTGTGTCTGTTGCAGAGCTAAGTTCACTGTATGTTGTATGCTCAGTCTACTCTAATGAGGCATGTGGTTTGTGGGTTTGGGGGCTGAGGATGGGGAAGGAAAGAGGAAGCGAGGGGTAGGCCTAGCCTGTGAATTGGTGCAGCAGGGAGAACTACACATGAAGAAGGGAAGTGGCTGGGGAGGCAGCATCAGCTGAGATAGTGAGGGAAAAAGGCTGAGTGAAGGAGATGTCTCAGACCAGAGTCGGAGTAGGCCTACCATCTTCTACTACTAAGCCCACGATTGGCTCAGCTGCCTGGCGGTTACTTTTCACATTATTATCTCTCAGAGGTAGGTATTCTGGCATTTCACACACATGTGCTCACAATTCATTGTTTATCCCTCACCCACGGTTTACAATGTGTACAAGTATCAAGCCAAGTCTGCAGATTTGACAGAAAATGAGGAAACATAATTGAATTGTAAACCATCCTGAATTGTGTCTGTGTGCGTGGCATGAATGAATCATCTCAAAACTGATTGATTATGAATAAACACACAGATTCACTAACACACCCACTTACTAAAACATAATTCTCTATCTCTCTCTCTAACACACTCCTTTCCTTCATGCATAGAGGGAATACAATTATGAAAGAACACAAGATTGTAAAAAAAGTAATAAAATGGAGTCTGTGTGTGAGTCGGGGTAATCCGAGGGGTCAGTCATGGAAATGCCGAGCGGTCCACTGTTGCTCACTGTTTTTCTCAGCCCCTGTCTACACCTCGTCCACTCCTGTATTGGATCAGATTAAAGTTCAAAAGAGGCAATTTGGGGATAACTAAAATGGGAACAGGCTTGAAGAAAAGAGAGAGGGGAGAGAGGTGGCAGCTGCAGCCTCTCCACCTTCCAGTTCAAACACTCCTCTGTTACACTGCCAATCTTCATTGGACTTTGCTTTGGCCTGGAGATGCAGCCTAGACCAATTTGTGTCTCACTACTTTACTTTTAAAGGGGGTCTAATAGGCCGGATGTGAGGGTAGCCCTGGCCTGCTGAGAGGGTGTTTCAGGCTGTGCTTTAAGAGATGTTACAAGGAAGTGTGGTAACATCATTTTGACACTGAGTGATCAGATAAATAATTGAGTTTGACTCTTAAGTTATTCAATGCCTCACACTTTTGTTGGAAAATCCAGATTAAATGACATTAAAGAGATGAGCTACTACCACCACCATCATGTCTCCTTCTTCTTATTATTTTTACATTTGAGTTATTAAGCAGATTCTCCTACCAGAGCGACTTACAGTTATTGCGTTCCTCTTAAGAGAGCTAGGTGGGACAACCACATATCTCAGTCGTCGTAAGTCAATTTTTCCTCAGTAAAGTAGCTATCAATGCTAGTAGGGGGGAATCGCTCCCATTAGCTGTGTCAACATCAGGAGCTCAATGACACATCCAGCCCTTTCACTGGCAGGAAAACTGCTTTTCCACAGTAAGGAAACGTTCTTCCACCATACACTTGCTCTGCAATTTTTAAAACAAAATACTAAGTGTGGGCAAATGAGCATTTTACAATATTGAAAATAATAACAATGAGTGTTGAGTTTAGTCTGTTTTTTTTACTCTTTGCAGTCTTTTTGAAGGGGTGATCTAAAGTATCAGTACATCATTTTACTCTCATCAACTTGTTTCAAGATGTGTCTACTCATGAAAGTGCTAAACATATTCTTCCTGTAATGCACAAAGGCCTAGGCCCTCATTTATCACTCATGAGAAAGCACATTTCCACGCAAAGTGTGAGATTTATCAATATGAATGTTTGCTTGAGAGTGTGCATAAATATACATTTACGCACAGTCCGGACCATGCGTACCCACAGTACCAAGTGGTGGAATTAGGGAACTGCTTGTCAAGTGTAAAATGGGGAAAATGTGTGAAATTGTGAGAGTAGGTCTAATAATACATTTTTAAAAATCCATTGTGAATTCATGCAACATATCTTGACAGTCTACTTAATAATGGTTAATTTAATTTGTGAAGCACTTTTCTCAGACCCAAGGTGCAAAAAATATAATACTACAAATAATATATATATATATATATATATACAGTGCATTCGGAAAGTATTCAACATTGTGTTAGTTACAGCCTTATTCTAAAATGTATTAAATTGTTGCACTCCCTCAATCTACACACAATACCCCATAATGACAAAGCAAAAGCAGGTTTGTATAAATTTTTGCAAATGTATTACCAATACAAAAATTTAAATGTAAATAATACATTTACATAAGTATTCAGACCCTTTAATCAGTACTTTATTGAAGCACCTGTAACCAACTTCACATAGCCCCTCAGAAGAAAGGCACACGGCACCCACACATCAGGTCGACTCGGATTTTATCTGCATCGCAGCGCTAGCTGTGCCACCAGAGACTCTGGGTTCGCGCCCAGGCTCTGTCGCAGCTGGCCGCGGGTTAGGGAGGGCTTGGCCGGTAGGGATATCCTTGTCTCATTGTGCACCAGCAACTCTTGTGGCGGGCGGTGTGCGCGGCAGTGCGGCTTGGTTGGGTTGTGTTCCGGTGGACGCATGACTTTCGACCTTCGTCTCTCCCAAGCCCGTATGGGACTTGTAGCGATGAGACAAGATAGTAACTACTAATAATTGGATACTACGAAATTGGGGAGCAAAGGGGGGTAAAATAAAAAAAATAAAAATAATATCTCTCTCAGACTCAATCCACATGTCACGTTCTGTCCATCGTTCGTATGTGTTTTCCTTGTTTTAGTGTTGGTCAGGACGTGAGCTGGGTGGGCATTCTATGTTGTGTGTCTGGTTTGTCTATTTCTATGTTTGGCCTGATATGGTTCTCAATCAGAGGCAGGTGTTAGTCATTGTCTCTGATTGGGAACCATATTTAGGTAGCCTGTTTTGTGTTGGGTTTTGTGGGTGATTGTTCCTGTCTCTGTGTTTTGCACCAGATAGGGCTGTTTTTGGTTTTCCACGTTTATTGTTTTGTAGTGTTCATGTTTATCTGTTTTTATTAAACATGAGTCAATATAACCACGCTGCGTTTTGGTCCTCTACTTCACCACAGGAAAACCCTGACACCACAAAGTGATCGTATAGTATACATGCGTTGTGTTTAGAAAATAACAAAAATACAGAAAAGCATACCTGCAGTAAAAGATAACAAATAGTGATGACAGGCATTGACAGGACGGTCATAGCCACTGGTTAGGTAGAACACAAGATATCTTTTTAGATAGGAGCAACAGTAGTGATACATGCCCTCAATGTAAAGTGATATTAATCCATAAATACAGAACACAAGTTTCATATAAACCTTTTAGGTAAGAAAATAAACATTAAATTAATATTTCAAAAAATTACCTACTAGCAAAACACCTGCTAGCAATAGCTAGCATGACATTGTAGTGCAGTGACCAACAGTGCTAGTTAGCTTGTCATGATCGTTATAAGGAGTGGACCAAGATGCAGCGTGGTATGTTTCCATCCTATTTATTACGAAAAGAAACTCAAAGAAGAAAACAATAAAGCGAAAAAATGAAACGTGAAGCTCAAAGTAGTGCTCACAGGCAACTATACCTAGACAAGATCCCACAAAGCACAAAGGGGAAATGGCTGCCTAAATATGATCCCCAATCAGAGACAACGATAAACAGCTGCCTCTGATTGGGAACCATACCAGACCAACATAGAAATATAATCACCTAGATGACCCACCCTAGTCACACCCCGACCTAATCAACATAGAGAATAAAAAGCTCCCTATGGTCAGGGTGTGACAGTGGCTAGCTAAGTCAGCAAAAACTTGGTTAACTTGCCCGAAATAGGTCTTAAATACATTAACGGCAAAATAAATATATGCAAAGTCACATTCGCTATTGACTTTAGGATATATGAACACGTTTTCCCAAAGACAATATTGTGTTATACAGTTTTAAACTGTTTTTATATACAGAGGAAGGAGATACGAACCTGCTCTCAGAATATCACTAGAAACCCACTTGTTGTTCTTTCAAAGAAAATAACACAAAAATGGTCCCAAGACCTCTCGTATTGCCAACCTTACTACAATGGCAGCAAATATTCTAATGAATTCAGCAACACATAATGATATATATATATATATATATATATATATATTTACACACACACACACACACACACACACACACACACACAACCGTTCAAAGGTTTGTGGTTACTTTTTCGTCCATTAATATAACATCAAATTGATCAGAAATACAGTGTAGACATTGTAATGTTATAAATGATCATTTTAGCTGGAAATGGCTATTTCTTTTATGGAATATCTACATATGTGTACAGAGGCCCATTATCAGCAAACATCTCTCCTGTGTTCCAATGGCACATTGTGTTAAAATGTGCCCTTAGCCAGAAACAAAATGTCCAGAAACAAAGCACTTTCTTCTGAAACTCGTCAGTCTATTCTTTTTCTGAAAAATGTAGGCTATTCCATGCCAGAAATTGCCAAGAAACTGAAGATCTCGTACAACGCTGTGTTCTACTCCCTGTACAGAACAGCTCAAACTGGCCCTAACCAGAATAGAAAGAGGAGTGGGAAGCCCCGGTGCGTAACTGAGCAAGAGGACATTATAGTGTCTAGTTTGATGAGAAACAGACGCCTCACAAGTCCTCAACTGGCAGCTTCATTAAATAGTATCCGCAAAACACCAGTCTTGCTCTGTTGGAATATTCAGCACATGCTGCATTTCGCACAGAGCACGTTTTTAGAGACAGGTGAGACCTTTTTGCAGAAAGTACAGATTGGTTTTGGAAAACTATCTGTTGATCCAATCTTAGGATCTTTGCGAAGATTTAAGACCTACTTTAGAAAGGCAAACACATGCCATTCCGGTGGACATCATAGTGTTTCCACCCTCTGTTTTTTGGCAATGGGCACTTCAGCGGGAGTTTGCCAATGGGCATCTCACGTCGCTCAGTGAGCCAATATTTTGCATGCAATCAGCAAAATTAACTGTAACATACAACTTTCATACAACATCGTACAATAGGTTGAAGGCAAGAGGGGTCTCTACCAGACCAGGCCTTTATTCACATGAAGAGGAGACGCCGATACACAGGACACAGATCCGGGTGCCTTGTGAGAGTGCGACGGCAAGTGGGTAACCTACCTCTACCATTCACCCTATTGGCCAACGTGCAATCAGTGGAGAATAAACTAGATGAGCTCTGTTCAAGACTATCCTACCAATGGGACATTAAAAACTGTAATAAATTATGTTTCACCGAGTTGTGGTTGAGCGACGTCATGGATAATATACAGTTGGCTGAGTTTTCCGGGCAGTTCCGAACAGAACTGCAGCCTCTGGCAAGACTAGGGGTGGTAGCCTGTGTCTATTTGTCAATAACAGCTTGTGTGCAAAATCTAATATTAAACAAGGCTTGAGGTTTTGCTCGTCTGAGGTAGAGAACCTCATGATAAGCTGTAGACCACACCACCAAATCTGACCATAATTCTATCCTCCGGATTCCTGCTTACAAGCAAAAACTAAAGCAGAAAGTACTAGTGACTCGCTCAATACGGTCATATTACGTAGATGCTAAGCTACAGGACTGTTTTGCTAGAACAGACTGGAATATGTTCCGGTATTCATCCGACGGCATTGAGGAGTACAACACATCAGCGAAGGGCTTCATCAAAAAGTACATTGAGGATGTCGTCTTCACAGTGACGTACGTACATACCCCATCCAGAAGCCATGGATTATAGGCAACATCCACACACTGAGCTAAAGGGTAGAGATCCCGCTTTCATGGAGCAGGACGCTTATAATAAAACCCATTATGCCCTCCGACGAACCATCAAACAGGCAAAGGGTCAATACATGACTAAGATTAAATCCTACTACACCAGCTCTGACGTTCGTCGGATGTGGCAGGGCTTGCAAACTATTATGGACTACAAAGGGAAGCACAGCCGCGAGCTGCCCAATAACACAAGTCTACCAGATGAGCTAAATGACAACTATGCACGCTTCGAGGCAAGCAACACTGTAGCATGCATGATAGCACCAGCTCTTCCAGATGACTGTGTGCTCACGCTCTCAGTAACCGATGTCAGTAAAGACCTTTAAACAGGTCAATGTTTGCAAGTCCGCAAGACCAGACAGGCTACCAGGACATGTACTCAGAGCATGTGCTGACAAACTGGAAAGTGTCTTCCCTGACATTTTCCACCTGTCCCTGACCAAGTCTGTAATACCTACATGTTTCAAGCAGACCACCATAGTCCCTCTGCCACGGAACCCCAAAGGTAACCTGCCTAAATCACTACCGACCTGTAGCACTCACGTCTGTAGTCATGAAGTTCTTTGAAAGGCAGGTGACGGCTCATATCAACACCATCATACCAGAATCCCTAGACCCACTCTAATTTGCATACCGCCCCAACAGATTCGCATATGACGCATCTCTATTGCTCTCCACACTGCCCTTTACCACCTGGACAAAGGGAGGGGGCATCCACATTGATGGGGCTGCAGTGGAGCTGGCCGATAGTTTTAAGTTCTGGGTCCAAAACACAAAGTTTCTTAAAATGGTCCACACACGTGCACACAGTTGTGAAGGCGACAGTACATTTTCCCCCTCAGGAGGTTTAAAAAGTTTGGCATTGGCCCTCAAATCCTCAAAAAGTTACTTCAGCTGCACCTTTGAGAGCATCTTGACTGGCTGCGTCACTGCTTGGTGTGCCTACAGCACCGCCCCTCGATCGCATGGCACTACAAAGGGTGGTGCAGATAGCCCAGTACCTCACTGGGGCCAAACTAAGTGCCATCCAGGTTCTCTATATCAGATGGTGTAAAAGGAAGGCCTGGAAAATCATTAAAGACTCCAGCCCCCCAAGCCACAGACTTCTCTCTGCTTCTGCATGGAAAGTGGTACCGGTACATCAAGTCTGACACCAACAGGCTCCTGAACAGCTTCAATCTGCAAGCCAAAATATTGCTAAATAGCTAACAAAATGGCTACATGGGCTATCTAAATTGACCCTTGTATTTGTTTTTAATTTTTGCACTCTCTATGCACACTCACAGGACTCTACAGACTCAGGCATACTGACACTCCAACACACACATACCATGCACACACATTTATACTGACTCTACACACACACACACACTCACATACAATCTTCATTTACGCTGCTACTACTCTGTTTATTATACATCCTGATGCCTTGTCACCACCCTATACATATCTATCTCTATCACTCCAGTATCCCTGCACATTGTAAATATGGTACTAGAACTGACCCTGTATAGAGCTTCTTACATTCACATGTTCCTCTTTTTATTTTTTCTCCTTTTTATTTGTTGTGGGTTTCTGTTTTTACCCTATTCAATTTTGTAGATTTACATTGATATTGATCGCTGCATAATGGGGTTTAGGGCTTGCAATAAAGGCATTTCATTGTACTTGTGCACGTGACATTAAAAACTTGATTAAGTTATCTGACAAAAAACGCTGCTGAATGTGTTGGCAAGTTGGCCAGGTGGAACGCATAACTCGTTCATTCTGCAGAACAGCAAAGTTGGCCTATACGCCTACAGGAGGGAACGCTCGTAGTTTTGTTTGATTAATCACAGTTTTTCTATGCATACGAACGTTCTACATTCTGTTCATAAGTAGTATTTTAGAATAGTTTCCATGCAATATTGATAAATGAGGCCCCTGGAGTGTACCATTGAGCTAGATCAGTGAAACACAAGAATAATTCTGGTGCTTTTGCAGAGTAATGGACCGTGCGGTTAGTGAAACAACCATAAATCATGGACTACAAGTTTTAGGACCTGGCCATGACTCTTGTTAAAGACAGATGAGAGAGCACAGTGGCACAGGTGGTGGATTGAACGAGATCAAACATTTCCATTACATTTTCAATATCAACACTAAGATAATACCCTCTGGTTTGGATGAAATTGCATTTATTTGTTCCTAAACAACAAATACATTCAAATGTCACAATCACATGGTATTTGAAGAAACTTGGAAAGCAGAATGATTGTATTTTTCTTAGCCATAACTCAATTGCTCAGAGAAAAAAACATGTGAACTTCTGAAACAAGTCTGAAAGCCCCATAGACTGGCCCGTTGAAGACATCTCTGCTCTCCACTCAGCCATCCACAGCCAGGTCACCCATGATACAAGTCAGTATTCGACATCCATCCATGTCTGAGGACTTCGGGAGATGACGTGGAAAGTGGCCACTATGGACAACAGTGATCGCTGTTACCTTCAAGTAGGTTTCGGTTTTGCTGTGGTATTGTGGACAGGAATAGTGGATGGCTGTTATCATCCGCCTTCGATTTCAAAGGTTGCAAGTTTGAATCCAGCGATAGAAAGTTGCTTTTGAGATGTTTGTTTTAAGCATAAACCAAACCTTAACCCTTACCTTAACCATTCAGAGTTAATGCCTAAACTAACCTTAACCTTAAAAATGTGGAGTTAGAGCCTGAACTTAACCTTAAACACTTCGAAAGTTGACATTTGAGAAACACAGATGAATGTCTAAGTCTGAAATGAAACTGTGAGAGCTAGTTGAGTTTTTAAATGGGTTACAAGGCTGTTTAGCTGACAAACTCACACGCTCACCTGTCAAAGTACAAACACACTCAAGTCAACCAGATTTATCTGTGGGCGAGATCATTGACATTGATTGCCTTGCCCACCTCTAGTTAGACATGCATTTATTCATAATTCAAACCTTTATATCCTGCCATTTTCATGGCTTTGCTTGTCTAAATAAATTCCTTATACTCTGTTGTCTGGCCTTTTTGGGCTGCCACTCTGGGACGCTGTAACTCACACACGCCTTTGGCTCTTAAAAAACATTGTAGCACATTGCCATGCCAGCACTCATAACTTTTTAAACTCCTCTGTGATAGTGGTGCAACTGGGTGTGTGGTGGGTCCAATGCTGATGCATCTAGACATTTCTTAAAAGCATGAGTATCTGGCTTTGCAAGCATGTACAAATCCCTTTTCCTTATAATGGCTATGGATATGTTAGCAGTCAAGTCACATATGTTCTCCCTTTACCCATAAGCAGGCATTGTGAAACTTGATGTTCCTACCCCTGAGTGAGACGTTAAGTAGAATGATCTGGAGGGCCTGTCTTAGAGGGCCTGTCAGTAATGACAGCTGGGAGCCTAGAGAGCAGGAGGAAACAAGACGCAGCTCAGTAACAGGAAACAGTTTATTCAGTGGTCTATGAGTATAACAGGTACATGTGAATATTCTAGACAATCCCATATGTACAGTGGCTTGCGAAAGTATTCACCCCCCATGGCAATTTTCCTATTTTGTTGCCTTACAACCTGGAATTAAAATGGATTTTTTGGGGGGTTTGTATCATTTGATTTACACAACATGCCTACCACTTTGAAGATGCAAAATATATATTTTTTTGTGAAACAATCAGTAAATAAGACTGAAAACTGAAAAAAAAAAAAACTGAACTTGAGCATGCATAACTATTCACCCCCCTAAAGTCAATACATTGTAGAGCAAGCTTTTGCAGCAATTACAGCTGCAAGTCTCTTGGGGTATGTCTCTATAAGCTTGGCACATCCAGCCACTGGGACTTTTGCCCAAAGCAAAACTGCTCCAGCTCCTTCAAGTTGGATGGGTTCCGCTGGTGGACAGCAATCTTTAAATCATACCACAGATTCTCAATTGGATTGAGGTCTGGGCTTTGACTAGGCCCTTCCAAGACATTTCAATGTTTCCCCTTAAGTGTCAGATTAAAAAAAAAAACTTTATGGAAAAAGCAAACCATATAATAATCTGAGTACAGCTTTCAGACAACAAAGCAGCCAAAAAGATATCCTCTATATTGGGTCGTCAACATTAGTCATAAATAGCATTTTAAATATTGACTTACCTCTGATGATCTTCATCAGAATGCACTCCCATGAATCGCAGTTCCACAATAAATGTTTGTTTTGATCGATAATGTCCATCATTTATGCCAAATAGCTTCTTTTGTTAGGGTGTTTGGTAAACAAATCCAAAAGCACGTTGAGGTCCAGCCGAACGTCGGACGAAAAGTTCAAAAAGTTCCGTTACAGCCCGTAGAAACTTGTCAAACTAAGTATGGAATCAATCTTTATCTGTTTTTATCATAAATCTTCAATAATGTTCCAACCGGATAATTCCTATGTCTGTAGAAAAGCAATGGAACGAGAGCTAACTCTCTCGTGGCCGCGTCTCAGAGTCTGCACTCTGCCAGACACCTGACTCATTCCTCTCTCATTCGGTCCCACTTCACAGTAGAAGCCTCAAACAACGTTCTAAAGACTGTTGACATCTAGTGGAAGCCTTTGGAAGTGCAACACAACCAATATCCCACTGTATCTACAATAGGGGCAGAGTTAATAAACTACAAGCCTCAGATTTCCCACTTCCTGGTTGGATTTTTCTCAGGTTTTCACCTGCCATATGAGTTCTGTTGTACTCACAGACATCATTCAAACAGTTTTCTATCCAATACTACTAATAATATGCATATATTAGCATCTGGGACAGAGTCGCAGGCAGTTTACTCTGGGCACCTTATTCATCCAAGCTACTCAATACTGCCCCCCTGTCACCAAGAGGTTAAACCACTCGAGAGTTTCTTTTTTTTCCAAGTCATTTTTGTAATTTCACTTCACCAATTTGGACTATTTTGTTTATGTCCATTACATGAAATCCAAATAAAAATCCATTGAAATTACAGGTTGTAATGCAACAAAATAGGAAAAACGCCAAGGGGGATGAATACTTTTGCAAGGCACGGTATTGTTCATAGACACCTAAGAGAACAGACCCCTTCCCTGATATGGGTAGAACTTATTCAAAAGGTGTTGATTTAATTAATTAATGTTTGCTGGTAGACAAATATGCTCCTTTTGAAATATTAGTGATTGAAGGTCCAGTTCTCCAGTATATTGTTGTCCTTGCTAGGGCTGTGGCAGTCATGACATTTTGTCAGCTGGTTATTGTCAAACAGAATGCTGGTCTCAAGGTAAACTACCATAAATTACCATAAACACGTTTAGCATCTCCAGGCCTCTGCAAATAGGCCTACAAGCTGCATACAAGTCACATTTGGAACATCAACTTCCTTTGGCCGCCTTTCCTTCCAGTTCTCTGCTGCCAATGACTGGAACAAATTGCAAAAATCACTGAAGCTGGAGTCTTATATCTCCGTCTTTAACTTTAAGCATCAGCTGTCAGAGCAGCGTATCGATCACTGTATCACTGTATACAGCCAATCTGTAAATATCGCACTCAACTACCTCATCCTCATATTGTTACTTATTCTCTTGCTCTTTTGCACCCCAGTATCTCTACTTGCATATCATCATCTGTACATCTATCACTCCAGTGTGCTAAATTGTAATTATTTTGCCTCTATGGCCTATTTATTGCCTTACCCACCTACTCTTCTACATTTGCACACACAGTACATAGCTTTTCTATTGTGTTATTGACTGTACATTTGTTTGTGTGTATCTCTGTGTTGTTTTTGTCGCACTGCTTTGATTTATCTTGGCCAGGTCGCAGTTGTAAATGAGAACATGTTCTCAACTGGCCTACCTGGTTAAATAAATAAATATGTTTTTTAAATAAAATCAATAAAATCAACATTTAACACATTTAACACATTTCTACCCAGTCTTGACTTGGTCTTGGATAGTGAGGACTCATAATTTTACCAGCAGAGTAAAACACTCTGCTGGTGAATTATCAGCTTCCATTAAGTCAGCGCAATTAAAACCGCTTCACCAGGCCAAATATTTACACTTCTTTCTTGAAACATGAATATCTTATTAAGTCTCTATACGTATTATAAGCATATTAGCGCAGTGGCGAACCTATAAGCAACCGTATTACCAGCACACCCATATAGGAGAGTGCACTTTTTGTAAAACACAAATGGCCGGTGTTGTAGTGAGGGTATACGCATGTATACGCCATATACCCACTTTGTTGTCCAGTAGGCATTGCATATATTCACTTCTTAATCCCTACTTGTGCTTATCAAAGTAATGTAGTGGAGGTAAACGATTTATCAATTATGTAGTACAATAGAGAACTCATGTACAAAGTAGCCTACACAATCGTAAAGCCCATGAAATATATTCACATGTGCAACGCACACAGAGCCTAGTTTCACGGAATATCATCTGAAGGCAGCAAGAGTGTGCAGCTCTCAACTGGTTTTGGCATGGAGCAGCTCACAGAAGAATGACATCAGGAGCCTGTAGTTTAGGATAGACATTTCAACGTATCTTATTCACCAGTAAATGCTAACTAAGGCAACAATGTGTATGCAAACCAATTATTGAAAAAGTTCAGTCCGAAGTGTTGGTTAGTAGGCTATTTGTTATGTGCAATTGTCATCATGTGCTGTTTGCATCAGGGGTGTATACAGGGATGGGCCTGGGTGGACACAGACCCACCCACTGGGGAGCCAGGCCCTGGAGGGTCCACCCAATCAGATTGATGTGGTTTAAGCATTGTTGTGGACTTAGAATAAATACAAACATTTGATGGTCTATTAAAAAGTATGATTTTGAGAGGGAAAAATCTATAAGAAAACTAATTGAAAACCATAGGAAAACATAGGATTTTTCACAAAGGGCGCCTTTCCTTTGCTGGGCAGGCAAGTGTTTTGACAAAATTAGACTCTCTTCGCCAGGCATCATTACACCATAGCATAGGACGGATGGAAAAACAGGCGTCACACACAGCATGATGTTAAATGATAAACAGTCCTTAAACTTGGACATAATAAGACAGTAGGTCCCAATCATAAGAATACAAAAACTCAAGCATTAAGCATTTCCCAATTGAAATGTATAACTACTACTTCTCATTGCATAAAACATTTCATGTTTAGCACACAGCGGTGACCTGAAGTTTAAAGTGGAACTGACAGGGTTAACTACTTTGCAGATATGAAACAAACAGACAATCATAATATCAAACATATTTCATTCCCATTTTATGCAAAACCAACTTCAAAGAAGGTTTTAAAAATATGTTATATTTGACGCAACGTTCCATTATGTCTCTAAGGCATTGTTGGCAGAATAGGTGGATGCAGTTCACTGCATGCTTATTGTAATTCCCCAATACATTTCTTGGTATTCCAAAAAATATTGCTATCAGGTTCTAAATCACAGCCAAGCCTGGTACAATGTTTGTTGCCTCCATTCGGGATGCACTGTTTCAGTTTCAATGAGTCAATATTCTGGACAAAAACAGACAAACGTAACTAAGACTGGAAATGTCAATACAATCAAACTAGCAAGTCAGTCATAACATAGCTAATAGGATAGAGTATCTGTTTATGTAGCAAGCTAAAAACACGGAGCCTAACATTAGCCACACAGCTAGCTGCTAGGAGGATGTCATGCCATTGGAGGAGTGGGTGAGTGACTTTCCCCCCTGATGTAGTTTTTCAGTGGCTATACACAGCTAGTGATGCAGGTGTCATTGGGTTAGCTAGTAAGAACATGAACGACTGTTATCCAGTTAGCATATTTCTTGCGTTTGAAATTCACTCTGGCTATCTACTACTCTGGGGATCTACGTCGATTTCAAAGCACTCTCTAATGAATATACAAACGCACAATACCCGGTGAATATAACCAGTGTCAGTAAGCGTAGACAAAAATACTGAATACTGTAGTTAGTCAAGAACACTCTAAACAACATGAAAAAAGCCTAATCAGCTCTGCTACGGCGAGTAAAATGGTCAGAATGTGGTGTTCTCTCATTTGTGTCTGGAAGAAGTTACATTTGAAGTCGGAAGTTTACATACACATAGATTGGAGTCATTAAAACTAGTTTTTCAACCACTCCACACATTTCTTATTAACAAAGTATAGTTTTGGCAAGTCGGTTAGGACATTACTTTGTGCATGACACAAGTAATTGTTCCAACAATTGTTTACAGACAGATTATTTAAATTATCATTCACAGTATCACAATTCCAGTGGGTCAGAAGAATACATACACTAAATTGATAGTGCCTTGAAACAGCTTGGAAAATTAAAGAAGATTACGTAATGGCTTTTGAAGCTTCTGATAGGCTACTTGTCATAATTTGAGTCAATTGGAGGAGTACAAACTTTGACCCAGAAAATATAAAAAAAACTATCAGCCTATATCGACTCTCAAACATTTTAGAAAAATCTGTTGCGCAGCAACTCACTTACTTCTTGAAGACAAACAATATATACGAAATGCTTCCATCTGGTTTCAGACCCCATCAAATCAAATCAAATCAAATTGTATTTGGCACAGACACATGGTTAGCAGATGTTAAAGCGAGTGTAGTGAAATGCTTGTGCTTCTAGTTCCGACAATGCAGTAATAACCAACAAGTAATCTAACTAACAATTCCAAAACTACTGTCTTATACACACACGTGTAAGGGGATAAAGAATATGTACATAAATATATATGAATGAGTGATGGTACAGAGCGGCATAGGCAAGATACAGTAGATGGTATCGAGTACAGTATATACATATGAGATGAGTATTTTTTTAAAAAGTGGCATAGTTAAAGTGGCTAGTGATACATGTATTACATAAAGATGCAGTAGATGATATAGAGTACAGTATATACATATACATATGAGATGAATAATGTAGGGTATGTAAACATTATATTAGGTAGCATTGTTTAAAGTGGCTAGTGATATATTTTACATCATTTCCCATCAATTCCCATTATTAAAGTGGCTGGAGTTGAGTCGGTGTGTTGGCAGCAGCCACTCAATGTTAGTGGTGGCTGTTTAACAGTCTGATGGCCTTGAGATAGAAGCTGTTTTTCAGTCTCTCGGTCCCAGCTTTGATGCACCTGTACTGACCTCGCCTTCTGGATGATAGCGGGGTGAACAGGCAGTGGCTCGGGTGGTTGTTGTCCTTGATAATCTTTATGGCCTTTATGGCCTTCCTGTAACATCGGGTGGTGCAGGTGTCCTGGAGGGCAGGTAGTTTGCCCCCGGTGATGCGTTGTGCAGACCTCACTACCCTCTGGAGAGCCTTACGGTTGTGGGCGGAGCAGTTGCCGTACCAGGCGGTGATACAGCCCGCCAGGATGCTCTCGATTGTGCATCTGTAGAAGTTTGTGAGTGCTTTTGGTGACAAGCCAAATTTCTTCAGCCTCCTGAGGTTGAAGAGGCGCTGCTGCGCCTTCTTCACGATGCTGTCTGTGTCTAATTCAGTGAGTTTGTGATGTGTATGCCGAGGAACTTAAAACGTACTACCCTCTCCACTACTGTTCCATCGATGTGGATAGGGGGGTGTTCCCTCTGCTGTTTCCTGAAGTCCACAGTCATCTCCTTAGTTTTGTTGACGTGGAGTGGGAGGTCATTTTCCTGACACCACACTCCGAGGGCCCTCACCTCCTCCCTGTAGGCCGTCTCGTCGTTGTTGGTAAATCAAGCCTATCATAGCCCTGAGACTGCACTTGTTAAGGTGCCTAAATTACCTTTTAATGGCGTCAGACCGAGGCTCTGCATCTGTTCTCGTGCTCTTATACCTTCGTGCTGCTTTTGATACCATCGATCACCACATTCTTTTGGAGAGATTGGAAGCCCAAATTGGTCTACACGGACAAGTTCTGGCCTGGTTTAGATCTTATCTGTCGGAAAGATATCAGTTTGTCTCTGGATGGTTTGTCCTCTGACAAATCTACTGTAAATTGCGGTGTTCCTCAAGGTTCCGTTTTAGGACCACTATTGTTTTCACTATAATTTTTACCTCTTGGGGATGTCATTCGATAACATAATGTTAACTTCCACTGCTATGAGGATGACACACAGCTGTACCTGTGACCTCGGAGTTACTCTGGACCTGATCTCTCTTTTGACAAACATATCAAGACTGTTTCAAGGAAATATTTTTTCAATCTACGTAACATTTTAACCTCTTGCTCCTTCCTACCGGACACGCAGGCGTCCCATCTAGACATCTGGAAATGCAAATGCGCTACGCTAAATGCTGATAGCACTCGCTAAAACTCAAACGTTCATTAAAATACACATGCAGGGTAGTGAATTAAAGCTACACTCGTTGTGAATCCAGGCAACAAGTCAGATTTTTAAAAAAAAATTTCGGCGAAAGCATGAGAAGCTATTATCTGATAGCATGTAACACCCCAAAAGACCTGCAGGGGACGTAAACAAAATAATTAGCATAGTCGGCGCTACACAAAACGCACAAATAAAATATAAAACATTCATTACCTTTGACCATCTTCTTTGTTGGCACTCCTAGATGTCCCATAAACATCACTATTGGGTCTTTTTTTCAATTAAATCGGTCCATATATAGCCTAGATATTGATCTATGAAGACTGTGTGATCAATGAAAAAAATAGCGTTTTATAACTTAACGTCATTTTTTTAAATTAAAAAAGTTGACGATAAACTTTCACAAAACACTTCAAAATACTTTTGTAATGCAACTTTAGGTATTAGTAAACGTTCATAAGCGATCAAATTGATCACGAGGCAATGTATATTCTATAGCTGTACGTCTGGAAATAATGTCCGGGTAAATCTCAACCAAAATATCCGGTCGGAGACCGGAAGAACTGCGCTGCCTTGTGTCTGTTTGACCAAGAAACAAATCATAGGCAAATGACAAGACTGTTGACATCGTGTGGAAGCTGTAGGTATTGCAACCTCGACCTCATTTAATGTTGATCACGTTCAACAATGGGTTGAAGTGGCGCATGGATATATTTTCCCATTTTCAGTGATCAGATTTTCCTGCACTTTTCGATGAAACGCACGTTCTGTTTCAGTCACAGCCGCGATTTTTAACAGAATGTTCGAAAAAGTAGGGGGTAGGAGTAACAGGTTAAAATCAGAAATTATCTGTCCAAAAATGCAGAAAAATGTATCCATGCTTTTGTCACTTCTAGGTTAGACTACTGCAATGCTCTAATTTCCGGCTACCCGGATAAAGCACTAATTAAACTTTAGTTAGTGCTAAATACGGCTGCTAGAATGCTGATTAGAATCCAAAAATGTGATCATATTTCTCCAGTGCTAGCCTCCCTACACTGGCTTCCTGTTAAGGAAAGGGCTGACTTCAAGGTTTTACAACTAACCTACAAAGCATTACATGGGCTTGCTCCTACCTACCTTTCCGATTTGGTCCTGCCGTACATACCTACACATAGGTCACAAGATGCAGGCCTCCTAATTGTCCCTAGAATTTCTAAGCAAACAGCTGGAGGCAGGGCTTTCTCCTATAGAGCTCCATTTTTATAGAATGGTCTGCCTACCCATGTAAGAGACGCAGACTCGGTCTCAACCTTTAAGTCTTTATTGAAGACTCATCTCTTCAGTAGGTCCTATGATTGAGTGTAGTCTGGCCTAAGAGTGTGAAAGTGAATGGAAAGGCACTGCAGCAACGAACCGCCCTTGCTGTCTCTGCCTGGCCGGTTCCTCTCTCTCCACTGGGATTCTCTGCCTCACTGGTGCTCTTCCATGCTGTACCTAGGAGTGGTGCGTCACTTGAGTGGGGTGTGGGGGCTGTGCTTCGGGCAAAGTGGGTGGGGTTATATCCTGCCTGTTTGGGTCTCCTTACCCCTCCTGTCTCAGCCTACAGTATTTACTCTCTCTCTCTCTCTCTCTCTCTCTCTCTCTCTCTCGCCAACTGACATTTACTCCTGTTGCACCCTCGACAACTACTGTGATTATTATTTGACCATGCTGGTCATTTATGAACATTTGAACATCTTGGCCATGTTCTGTTATGATCTCCATCTGGCACAGCCAGAAGAGGACTGGCCACCCCTCATGGCCTGGTTCTGGCCTTTCTAGGGAGCTTCTACGCCTGCATTGCTTGCTGTTTGGGGTTTTAGCCTAGGTTTCTGTACAGTACTTTGAGATATCAGCTGATGTAAGAAGGGATATATAAATACATTTGATTGATAAGAGTCTGGATGCCATTTGATTAATTATTCAGCAGTCTTATGGCTTGGAAGTAGAAGCTGTTAAGGAGCCTTTTGGTCCTAGACCTGGCGCTCCAGAATCGCTTGCAGTGCTGTAGCAGAGAATACAGTCTATAACAGTCTGACACCGCCTATTATATAGGTCCTGTATTTATTACCTTTATTTAACTAGGCAAGTCAGTTAATTAAGAACAAATTCTTATTTTCAATGACGGCCTAGGAACAGTGGGTTAACTGCCTGTTCAGGGGCAGAACGACAGATGACGACCTTGTCAGCTCGGGGGTTTGAACTTGCAACCTTCCGTACGCACTACCCTCTGTAGCTCCTTACGGTCAGATGCCGAGCAGATGCCATACCAAGCGGTGATGCAACCGGTCAGGATGCTCTCGATGGTGCAGCTGTAGAACTTTTGAGGATCTGGGGACCCATGCTAAATGTAACCTTTCATGTGCTTTCACAACAAACTTGTATTCCATCTGTAGATACAAATGAAATTGTTAAATTATGAGTCCTGTTCGTTTAGCCACGGAAAATGAGCAACTTTCCCACTAGCCTTGACTGGCTGAGATAATGAGTGGGCTGGACATGCTGAGAGATGAGTTCGAATTAGTTTGCCATGTAGCACGCTTCTGTTTATAACATGAGCTGGTCAGTATGTGTAGGTAATCCTTTTGAAAGCAGCTTTTTTTAAAGATATCACGTAGTACAATGGTTCTCAAACTTTTATAGTCCTGTACACCTTCAAACATTCAACCTTCAGCTGCGTACCCCCTCTAGCACCAGGGTCAGCACACTCTCAAATGTTGTTATTGCCTTCTGTGTAACCTTGCCACACACACAATACACAATATATTTATTAAACATAAAAATGAGTGTTTTGTCACAACCTTGCTCATGGGAAGTGACAACGAGCTCTTATAGGGCCAGGGCACAAGTAATAATATAATAATAATTAATTATTTTGCTCTTTTTTTAACCATCTTACATATAAAACTTTACTTGTTCGATGAAAATTGTGAATATCTCACCACAGGTTAATGAGAAGGGTGTGCTTGAAAGGATGCACATAACTCTGGAATGTTGGGTTGTAGTTGTATTGGAGAGTCCCAGTTTAAATAATTTTCCACAGTCTGTGCCTGTATTTAGTTCATGCTAGTGAGGGCCGAGAATCCACTCTCACATAGGTACGTAGTTGCAAAGGGCATCAGTGTGTTACCAGCACGATTTGCCAAGGCAGGATACTCTGAGCTCAGCCCAATCCAGAAATCTGGCAGTGGCTTCTGATTAAATTACATTTTCACAGAACTGCTTGTTGCAATTTCGATGGGGCTCTCTTGTTCAGATATCCGTAAGTGGACTGGAGCAGGGCATGAAAGGGATAAGGAATCCAGTTGTTTGTGTCATCCGTTTCGGGAAAGTACCTGCGTAATTGCACACCCAGCTCACTCAGGTGCTTTGCTACAGTATATCACATTTGACATTGTCCGTAAGCTTGAGTTCATTTGCACACAAAAAAATCATACCATGTCGGAAAGGCCTGTGTGTTGTCCTTGTTAATGCAGACAGAGAAGAGCTCGAGCTTCTTAATCATAGCCTCAATTTTGTCCCGCACATTAAATATAGTTGTGTAGAGCCTGTAATCCTCGATTCAGATCATTCTGGTGAGAAAAAATATCACCCAGATATGCCAGTCGTGTGAGAAACGGTCAGACGTGTCAATACTTTGCCTCTTGATAACCAGCGCACTTCTGTATGTTGTAAAAGCTTGACATGGTCGCTGCCCATGTCATTGAATAGTGCAGAAAATACACAAGTGTTCAGCGGCCTTGCTTTACATAGTAAACCATTTTCACAGTAGTGTCCAAAACGCTGCAAGAGCCTCTGGGTGGATGCTGCAGTGTACTCAAGTGCTGTCACTTGCATTACCACTCCACTATGTCTCCCTGTCATGGGTTTTGCGCCATCAGTACAAATACCAACATGAGCAGTAGCTACGTTTGGCTATATTCGGAACGTTAGTGGAATTCCCGGCGAGAGAAAAATGGTTATTGTGATTGGATGTTAATTATTTGACTAGGCTACCTGTATTTGACATTGTGTTGTTATTTCTCTGAACACTACATGGTTTAATTGCATTTTTGGCAGTGAAACGAGGATACTCAGGTGAGAAAAAAAAACTGTATAGCCCCGTTGGAAAATATGAATGACATACCCCTGTTTTGGAATATCTGATGAAGTAGAACTGTATGTGTTGCTCTCCACTTTCTGGTGGATGGAGTTTTGAAATCAGTGGAATTAGAGTATGATAGCTAAGGAGATGGAGACAAATAAAAACAGGTTTTTAGAAATGTTTGCAAATGTATTACAAATATGTTTTTAGACCCTTTACTCAGTACTTTGTTGAAGAACCTTTGGCAGCGATTACAGTCTTGTTGGGTATGATGCTACAAGCTTGGCACACCTGTATTTGGGGAGTTTCTCCCATTCGTCTCTGAAGATCCTCTCAAGCTCTGTCTGGTTGGCTGGGGAGCGTTGGCGCGCAGATATTTTTAGGCCTCTCCAGAGATGTTCGAATGGATTCAAGTCCGGGCTCTGGCTGGGCCACTCAACGACAATCATGGATATGTCCCGAAGGCACTCCTGCATTGTCTTGGTAGTGTGCTTAGGGTCATTGTCCTGTTGGAAGTCTAAGGTCCTGAATGCTCTGGAGCTAGTTTTCATGAAGGATCTCTCTGTACTTTGCTCCATTCATCTTTCCCTCGATCCTGACTAGTCTCCCAGTCCCTGCTGGTGAAAAACATCCCCACAGCATGATGCTGAACCACCATGCATCACCGTAGGGATGGTGCCAGGTTTACTCCAGACGTGACGCTTTGCATTCAGGACAAAGAGGCAAACTCCAAGCAGGCTGTCAAGTGCCTTTTACTGATCAAGGCCCTTCTCCCCCGATTGCTCAGTTTGGTCGGGCGGCCATCTCTAGGAAGAGTCTTGGTGGTTCCAAATTTCTTCCATTTAAGAATGATGGAGGCCACTGTGTTCTTGGGGACCTTCAATGCTGCAGAAATGTTTTGGTACCCTTGCCCAGATCTGTACCTGACACAATCCTGTCTCAGAGCTCTACGGACAATTCCTTTGACCTCATGGTTTGGTTTTTGCTCTGACATGCACTGTCAACTGTGGGACCATATATAGACAGGTGTGTGCCTTTCTAAATCATGTCCAATCAATTGAATTTACCACAGGTGGCCTCGAATCAAGGTGTAGAAACAACTCAAAGATGAACAATGTAAATAGGATGCACTTTACCTTAATTTCGAGTCTCATAGCAAAAGGTCTGAATGCTAATGTAAATAAGGTATTTCAGTTATTTATATATACATTTGCAAACATTTCTAAAAACCTGTTTTCACTTTGTCATTATGTGTTATTGTGTGTGGATTGCTGAGGATTAAAAAAAGGTCAGATGAATGCAGATGTTTTTGTGAGCCTTCACTGTAAATGCAAGGATAATGGACCAAATAGGAACTGCAGTTTTGCATATCAAATTGCAGAGGCAAAGGGGATAGCAATGCAAGATCTTCACATAATTGATGGTGTATGTGATATAAATATTTGATCACAAAAAGATTTATAGCACTCATGATTGTAGGCTTTTGTATTACACAGGATGCAATATTAACATTACGAATGTGAGTAGTGCTAATGCTTTGCAGTTACAATACAGTTGGGGATTGGGACTGTTGATACCTTATTGTGGCTTCACATTGAATAGAATCGAAGGGCTTTATTTAAAAAAAGATCCATAATTTTTGTGTCCAACAACTAGAATGGGACTTTGATTTGCTTGGTACAGCCCAGCCATTTGGATTGTAGTCTACAGCCCCTACATTACCATACCGGCATTTGAAATGCCACCCTCAGTTCATGGTTTCTTGAGCAGAGATGTTGAGAGAGTAAGAGAAAGAGAGGGTGGGATGGAGGGAGGGATGAAGACAGAGACATCAAACATGAAAGTGTTTACAGGACACATGCTCTTGCCAGCTGAAAGGACACTTGTGAAAGCAGTGATGGGACCTCTAGGGGCGATTCATCATCCTCTCTCGACTATATCACAATGTGGAGGACATATGATGGTGAATTCTGCCCTTTAACATCTGTCTAGACAGTCATCAGCAACATGGATCAATTCAACACCAAATAATAATGCTGTATGTGAGATGAATACATAGAAGGACAATGAATTGACATTGTTAAACCACAAATGTAAACCTTATACATCAATAAGATACATGATCTTACGATGAGGAGTAAATAAAACTATATCTTCAATGTCAATTGAAACTGTTGTATCACAAAGCTTCCTTAAAGATCACATTTTGGAGCAACAAACAGTGAGCAGACATGTTTACTTTCTTTTTAACAAATATCTCTTCACCTTATCTTCTTAGTAACCATCTCAGAGGGCCACTCTGGTCATTGTGTCTGCTTTCTGTTTCTCTCCACTGAGCCCGGCCAACACTAACATTCTTCTTTTATTCCCCTTCTGCCGTTTCTTAGTCAGAGGACAGCTGTGTCTTCCCGCTCGCCTGTCTATCACGGCTATGCTTAAATCTTTAATGACACTCATCTGGAATTATGCCTGCAGAATGTCTCTGACATTTTTCCAACAATCTTTTCACACTTCTCTGGTACTTTTAATTTCCATCCCATCTGGTGGGATTTTCACTCAAATGCACATTTACCCAAGGTTTAAGGCGCATTTGAAATAATCAATCAAAACACAAAACTAAACTTAACTAAGAGGTCCGATAAAGGAAACGTGAAGAGGATGTCATTTAACCCAATATTTCCCCATAACAAGTTGAGAGATATTTTCGAAATGATTTAGCCAACTTGGGCCACATCATGTGCATAATTCCTGAGAAACAGGATGAACTCACGAGTCATAAGAAATGATAGGCCTTAAGTTATCATGACAAGCTTTCCTTCCCTAAATCCCTCTCTAATCAAATGGGTCTAGAATAAGTTTTATTCTCAAACACAGTGGAGAACCAAACCTCCCATGCTGTATATCAGAAGCCCCTTGTGAATGGACATTCTGAGCCAGATAAACGAGAGGAAATCTCATCACTATAGTCTTGATTTCTTTCTCTGCGATGTGAGAGGAGCGGGGGGAGTGGAAGAGAGAGGGATGAGAGGGCATTGACAGACAGCTTATACTATACATGGCCAAACCCCGACATCCAGCTGTTATACCGGGTGTATGGCCTGGTTGGCACCTGGGCCACCGTGTCCAGGATGTGTTTTCTCTACTCTCTCTTTTCTGTTGTTTATGCATCCACTTGCTCTCCCCCGCCTTCTGTGCTTTAAATAAACCACCCCCTTATCCCTCTCTTTCTTGTCCTCTTTGGGAGCAGCAGTCAATCCAGGCTGTCATTCTGGAGGCAGTCTCTCTTTCTCTCAGGGCCTTGGAAAGAGAGAGGAACACTCCAGTTTTCTCAACTCCAACTGCCCATCTGTGGTAGGAGTGATGGGGGTGGCTGGTGGGGGTAGAGGTGGTGGTGGTGGTGGGAACCATGCAATCAACATGTTCTCCATGTCCCTTACTGACTAAAGTACAGCAATAATTTTAGACAACTGTATGCAGTGGGAATACCTGTTGAAATGATTGTCACTTTTATCCAAATGATCACATTTGGGAACTCGTTTCAGGGTTTCTCAAATGAAATACCAGACCAGTATTTGCTAATGTGCTAGACATCTATGATTCATGTGGGCATCTGGAGATGGAAGGAAGGGAGGGAGGGATGGAGGAAGAGCTATAAGGGAGGGAGGGATGGAGGAAGAGCAGACATAACATTTATCCATGGTAGCTGGGGGTTTGGGGATGGCCAGTAGGTGTGTGATTGGAGGTGGTGGGAGGGCGTTGGGACTAGCTGAGTGTGTCCGTCCGTCCATCCAGCGGTTTGGTTGTACTGGCCTGAGTCTGGTTTTAATGATGTGGTTTTAGAAGAGACCATGAAAGCCCTGGGCCGTTTTGGAGCTGTGTGTAATTGAAAAGTGCTTAATCTGGTGCATAGGAACCAACCAGGATCTCTGGTTGTTTTAATGAGTTTGTTCATTAAAAGTTGAACATTTTCCTAGGAGGTAAGTACTGCACTATTAAATCAGATTGGGGAACCATATGAAATTGACAAACAGATGTGTAACTGTGTGTGATACAATCACAGTGTCAGTGATGGCCCCTGTTGTTGTTGCTTCCTGCGTCAAAAAGTGGCACTGTCTAAATAGTCTTAGTTTGATGAAACGATCATTGGAATTATTCAAACATACAGTGTCCTCTATACTTCCTTACTTACTAGACTGATGTTACTTAATAACTGGCAACCACACACAAATACACATATGTACATAAAGTGAATTGATCATTAATTTAAATAATCAGTTTGACAATACTTGCCGAAGATGATGTTGGGTGATGCTAGTCCAGTGCACCCCTAACTCACTTCTCAATGTAGAGTCCTGCATCGGGTCAGACACCCACAGTTTCCAGCAGGAGACCTAAAAAAAAAACATCTTGCCTGTGGAATAAAACTAATATTTTGCGGTTCAGAACAATTATATTTCTGGTCAGAAACTTTTTAAATCAAGATAATACATTTTTTACAAACCCAGGAGCTCATTATTTGCGCGTCACGGATCGGCTCTCAGAATAATTATATGCGAGTGGGTTGGGATGCAGAGAAAAATCTCTCCTTATGTCGGGTATCAAGCGGGGCACGGAATTGATGATGTGGGGCTGGTGCGGCTCCAAAAAACTGATCCGTGCTGGACTTCTTCCTGTCCTTCCTTGTAGTTCGAGTCCATCTTTCCTCCCGTTAGTATGCCAACCAATCCATTCCAGGTCTCCCTCGCACACACACAGCTAATATGACATTTATCTATAATTATACTCTTCCCTATTTTAATAGAAAATTATATCCCTTAAGGTCTCCCTGTCATTTGCATGGGCAGCTCTGATGATAATCAGGTCCTGGAAAAAAATAACATTAGCGATGACATGAGCTGTCATCCCAAATTAGCACCCACAAAATCTTTATCAGGGAAATGACCTTACAGAGTACTGCTGAAAGTTGTTTAGCAGGAGAGAATGATGTGTGTGTGTGTGTGTGTGTGTGTGTGTGTGTGTGTGTGTGTGTGTGTGTGTGTGTGTGTGTGTGTGTGTGTGTGTGTGTGTGCTTCCTTCGTGTTGGTGTTCTGAAAGTTTTTGAAACTTCTCATGCCTTTCCACAGTGGGAAGACCTTTCTATCCTCTGGTTGCCTACTGTGGCTTGTCTTCTCCATGGTGGCCAGTTGAAATCAGTGTCAGACTGTCCTCATGATGCGTGTTCCCTTTCCTGTTGGAGAATAAGGCAGAAGCGAATCGTGGCTCACTGATGGGAGAATGCTATGAATATGCTACATGATTAGGGTGGGTTGCTCAGAGGTCTATGATTCTCTAAAGATGCCATCCTCTGTAGATAGCAGCCTATAAACAGCCATTAAAAACATATTGTATGTTAAGTTTGAGTGGTTATGGACTGGTTCCGACCGATATGTCTGTGTACAGAATGCTCTGTGAACAACACAACATCAATTGCTTTACATTCCCTAAAAGCTCATATGCACTATTGCAAGCGCAGCTGTGAGGTTCACAGACACAGGAGCAACACGTCACAGTTTCTGGCGTATAGACACAAAGGGACGATTTCACGTGCCTGTGAACCCTCGTAGCTACACTTGCAATAGCAGTTTCATCCCGCTTTTCTCGGGTTGATTTATATACAAAATCATATCGTAGAATTGAAACGAGACCACTTTCTCTTTGTCACAGAAGATTAAATCAATTTGAGCTTAAAGCCGAAGTTGCAAGAAGTTTGCATACATTTGAATGGTGTCGACGCCGCTAAGTGGACGTTTGGTAGAAAAGTCTCTGTCGTCAGTTTTATGAAATGGTGCCAATATTGTACTGTCACTGAGTATGATCATTTATTTTACAGTGATAAGAAAGGTGAAAAATCGCACATTAAGTCGTTCATAATTTGATTGTTACTATAATTGTTCGAATTTTGGAGGCACACAGTGGCCTAATTGAGGTAGAAAATTGTTTTAGGAAAGTAAAAACCAATTAAACAATAGACTATAAAGTTTTGAATATGCTAAACATCGAAAGACAACAAAGTGTTTTTGTAATTTGTTATTGACCGTTTTTTAACGCTAGAGAGACTGAGAGAAAGTTAGAGATATGCCGGCGCCATGTTCCCAGCAGCGACATGGATTTCTTTATACTTGTCAGATAGTATAGTACTGCTATACTGATTTGTACAGAGGGAGGCTAATATGTACATTTTCGATCTGAATATTTGTTTATGAATGCAATCAAAAGAAGAGAGGTTGGGACTAGAAGGTTCTATCTGCACACATCACAGTTTTTGTTCCTGAAAGAATTATGCTCTCAGTTTGTTGTCTTTCAGGCTGACATAGCTTTCCATTACACAGAGTAACATATAATGTGATTACACAAGAAGTTATCTACTAGCATGTTGACTTTCCAGGTTAATAGCTGCATAGTCAACAAACTATGCGGGGTTTGGCCAGGGAAGCAGAATCTTACAGATTTGTTGCATGTATTGTTTCAAACAAAATGTGATTTTTGTTAAAGCATGTGGCCATTGTTCGCTTGTGAAACATAGGCCATCGATGAATATGTTGCCATTATGTTCCATTACATTCTGCCTTTATGAAAGTTTAGTTCACATCTATTTTATTTCTAAGATGTGTTTGTATGTGAGCCTATGTGTATTCATTTGTTGCTGTTTCAATGTTGATATAAATTGAAAAACTCAGGAAATGCAAGGAGAACTTTTGTGAAAAACAAATTAAGTGAACTTGCCAAAACAAACAAGTACCATATCATCCACGCGTAACTCACTCTAGCTCAAAAAAGGCAGAATCTGTCATAGATGAATTAATAAAATAATATTGAACACACAGAGGCACATCTGCTAGGATAAGGCTGAACTGCCTTGAAAACATCAATAAGAGCTGGGTCAGCATGAACAGAGATATAAAAAAGAAGAAGATGATGCATGGACATTTTATACATGCTGTTTAATTTGTACTCTTTAGTGTCTTGAGCAGTGAACTGGTACATATACTGTACAGTAGAGGTCTATACATATGCACATAGATGACTGTTCAGCACTGGATGATGAGAGCAAGTATATGAATTAACTTGAAAAAAGGAAATACATTTCTATGACAAAAATATGTTGTTTCTGAATATTCATAGTTCTTCTGTACTTGAATGAGTACAGTACTTGTACATTTTGCTCATCTGACTGCCCATCCACATCACTCCAGCCAAATGTCACACCCACTAGTGTTTTTTCTCACAATGTTTTCCTCCCCGATGTCTTGTAGAATGCAAACACATTCTGACCTCTCTGTTTGGTCCCAAAAACCGATAGGTTGGGCCAGAGCCGGCCAACACAAATTATGAATCATGTCAATGGCTTTGATACTCTGATTGGTTAGAGACGATCCAATAGCTGATGAATTTGTATTGTACAACGCCCCTCATTAGCACAAACAACTTCTAGGATGGCAGTTTCTGGCTGAATGTATGGAGCGATCGATAGAGTAGCGGAATTCAATTCAGGATGATCCTTCATGACATTTTGCATTCCTTGAAGTACTCCCATTTCACCTGGAAAATGGGAGACCTTGAGATTATATGGTTTGGGTGGTAGAGTGTGGCAGATTAGGAGTAAAATTGGAGACAAAGCAATTGCATGTCAAATTGAATAGGGAATAAGGGACAGCACAGATTCCCACTTCAACCTTTAATTTCTTGGACCTTTCTCAGATAAAAAGAGCCTTTATCAGTCAGTCTAGCTAACCCTGCCCGAGTTTCAAATCAAATCAAATTGCATTAGTCACATGCGCCGAATACAAGCCCCTAACCAACAATGAAGTAAAAAAAAGATATGAATAAGAATAGGAAATAAAAGTAACAAGTAATTACAGAGCAGCAGTAAAATAACAATAGTGAGACTATATACAGGGGGTAACGGTACAAAGTCAATGTGTGGAGGCACCGGTTAGTCGAGGTAATATGTACATGTACAGTGGCTTGCGAAAGTATTTACTCCCTTGGCATTTTTGCTTATTTTGTTGCCTTACAACCTGGAATCAAAGTTGATTTTGGGGGGGTTTGTATCATTTGATTTACACAACATGCCTACCACTTTGAAGTTGCAAAATATGTTTTATTGTCAAACAAACAAGAAGTAATAAAAAAAACAGCAAACTTGAGAGTGCATAACTATTCACCCCCAAAGTCAATACTGTAGAGCCACCAATTACAGCTGCAAGTCTCTATAAGCTCAGCACATCTATCCACTGGGATTTATGCCCATTCTTCAAGGCAAAACCACTCCAGCTCCTTCAAGTTAGATGGGTTCCGCTGATGTACAGCATTTTGAGGTCTGGGCTTTGACTAGGCCATACCAAGACATTTAAATGTTTCCCCTTAAACTACTCGAGTATTGATTCAGCAGTATGCTTAGTGGCATTGTCCTGCTGGAAGGTGAACCTTTGTCCCAGTCTCAAATCTCTGGAAGTTTGAAACAAGTTTCCCTCAACAATGTCCCTGTATTTAACGCCATCCATCATTCCTTCAATTCTGACCCGTCTCCTAGTCCCTGCCGATGAAAACATCCCCATAGCATGATGCTGCCACCACCATGCTTCACTGTGGGGATGGTGTTCTTGGGTGATGAGAGGTGTTGGGTTTGCGCCAGACATAGCGTTTCCCTTGATTGCCAAAAATCTACATTTTAGTCGCATCTGACCAGAGTACCTTCTTCCATATGTTTGGGGAGTCTCCTACATGCCTTTTGGTGAACACCAAACATGTTTGCTTATTTTTTTCTGGTCACCCTTCCATAAAGCCCAGCTCTGTGGAGTGAATGGCTTAAAATGGTCCTATGGACAGATACTCCAATCTCTGCTGTGGACCTTGGCAGATCCTTCAGTGTTATCTTTGGTCACTTTTTTGACTCTCTGATTAATACCCTCCTTGCCTGGTCCCTGAGTTTTGGTGGACGGCCCTCTCTTGGCATGTTTTTTGGTGGTGCCGTATTCTTTCCATTTTTTAATAATGGATTTAATGTTGCTCTGTGGAAATGTCAAAGTTTCTGATATTTTTTTATAACCCAACCCTGATCTGTAATTCTCCACAACTTTGTCCCTGACCTGTTTGGAGAGCTCCTTGGTTTTCATAGTGCTGCTTGCAGACTCTGGGGCCTTTCAGAACAGGTGTATATACTGAGATCATGTGACGGAACATGGGACACTAAACTAATGTCCATCTCTGTGCAATCTGTTTGCAAAACTAATTATGTGACTTCTGATGGTAATTGGTTGCACCAGGTCTTATTTAGGTGATTCATAGCAAAGGGGGTGAATACATATGCATGCACCACTTTTCAGTTAAACATTTAAAAAAAAAAATTGAAACAAGTTATTTTTTCATTTCACTTCACCAATTCGGACTATTTGTTTATGTCCATTATATGAAATCCAAATAAAAATTCATTGAAATTACAGGTTGTAATGCAACAAAATAGGAAAAACGCCAAGGGTGAAAACTTTTGCAAGGCACTGTAGGTAGAGTTATTAAAGTGACTATGCATAAAAGATAACAACAGATAACAACAGAGAGTAGCAGCGGTGTAAGGGGGGGGGGGTGCAAATAGTATAGAATCACTAGTGACAAATTAGAATGTACTATATTACATCATCGTCAGTCTATATGCTTCTATTTAAAAGCATACTAGGTATAGAATCTGTATATCGTTTTCTCTCAGTTCCATGTGCTGTTTGATATTTTGTTTGTGGGGTTGGTTGATTGATTCATTGCTTTGGGATTGATTTTAGTGTCTGTATGTCACAAACACACAAATATACTCACAGCTGTCCAGTCCATATAGGTTTATAAGATACTGCTGGTAATGATTATTCACAGGATGTAAATAAACATTCGACATCACATCAATTCCATATTGAGCATGGAACGGTCACACAGATTCGTTCTCAACAACACCTTGGCTTCTCTGCCACTGTTGAAAGGGTCTGCTATTCCTGTCCAACCTCATCTCTGATCCCCACTCTGTGGTGGCAGTGTTTCCATAAGGAACACAGCAGGATGGATATGGCACATAGGGTTGGGGCAAGGAGTGTGACCTGTCACAGTTTCACTGCAACAAAGTTGGGAAACTGGGTGAGGGGCCGCTAGTGGCCTACAAGGAGTAATGTGTATCAAAGACCATAAGAAGAAATACAGTACGTCTAGGGCCCTGAGTTGTTCCTGATCATTTGTCCTGATAAGGAAAAACTCCTGGTGCCCTGGTTATATGTTATGGTTTTACTGGATATAAATAGATAACATGTATTAACATTTTAAACATCAGTCTCAGCATAATTATGTTACCATGGAATTGAATAAATAAACATGAGGTAAAATAAATACAATTTGGTTGGCATTTTACATGTAATGAAAAACTGTCAACAAGTTGTTCATAATAAGCTATAAAACAATAGAACACTCCCCATTCACATTGGTAGATCTAACTCTAATGAAAATGCATTGCAAGCTTCCTCTCATATAATTCCTGCTCAGCTTTAAATTAAATGTTGATGTCATTCAGAAGATGATTACAGCACATATATTACAGTAAAATTTGAGTCCTTGTCCTAAGTAAGTTAAATTAACTAATTTACCACAACAACAGCCTCCTACCACAATGTAGCAGCCACGTTTATGGCTCAGACTGAAACCCTACTACCCTACTAGAACCTCTCTTGACCGACATAGCTGTCAGTGTCTCTGAATCCACGGAGGCTCCTCAGAGGAGAAAGAGGATCATTCAGTGGATTTCAGAAAAATACAAATAGTGAAACATGAAAAAAGAGAACATTTGTGGATAAAATTACACTAAATATATTCACATCACCAAATAACACACTGTTTTGCAATGAAGATCTGCAGTAGCTCGAACGGCACCCTCTAGAGTAGCACCGTGGTATTGCCCAGGCCAGGGCAAAGGCCGGCCTGGGGCCATATGAGGCCCGCGACCTGATTCAATATGGCCCGCGGAATCATGCTCAGATCACAAAGAATTTGTGAGAGTAAAGTTTTGAAATAAAAAGGCCAATGAATACTCACCTTTGTGTAATGATTTAACTCCCACCGCTTGTGGGACATTATTTCCAAGGCTGGTAGAAATAACTGCACAAGGACAGACAGTGACTGACATGCTGACACACTTCACAGTTACAAATAATAGCTCGCTAGAAATAGCTCAAAAATCAAATATTTCACCGAAAAGGAAAGTAGACTAAACGTAGGATGTTCCAGCAAGAGTGGACATCAAAATGTTTATTTATTGAGGTAGTGTGCAAAGCGAGCATCAATGTCTTGAAAGACTACAACTTGTCCCGACACCTCCAGGCGAAGCATGCATAGAAATATAGGTATATCTCTTCTGAGCAGAGGGCAAGTGCATCGAAAGAGTTGCTTTCCAAGCTGCAAAAGCAGCAAGGACTTTTCACAAAACTGCATTCAGCAAAGAGCTAGCTATGTACTCTCCCACAAAATTGCTAAACATAGCAAGCCATTCGCTGAGGGCGAATTCATGACTAGGGGGCAGTATTTTAATTTTTGGAAAATAACGTTCCCGTAGTAAACGGGATATTTTGTCAGGACAAGATGCTACAATATGCATATGATTGAGAGCTTACGATAGAAAACACTCTAAATTTTCCAAAACTGTACAAATATTGTCTGTGAGTATAACAGAACTGATGTTGCAGGCGAAAGCCTGAGATAATTCAATCCGGAAGTACCTCATGTTTTGAAAGTGCTGCGTTCCAATGCGTCCCTATTGAGCAGTGAATGGGCTATCAACCAGATTACTCTTTCTCCGTATTCCCCAAGGTGTCTACAGCATTGTGACATAGTTTTACACATTTATGTTGAATAATTCCGGTAAGCGGCTACATTGCGCAAGTGGTCACCTGATGGCTCCCAGAATGACTCTCGCGTAAAATACAGAGGTAGCCATTACTCCAATCGGTCCAACTGAAAAATTGTCCCGATGGATATATTATCGAATAGATATTTGAAAAACACCTTGAGGATTGATTATAAACAACGTTTGCCATGTTTGTCGATATTATGGAGATAATTTGGAATATTTATCAGCATTTTCGTGACTGCAATTTCCGGGCGATTTCTCAGCCAAACGTAAAGAACAAACGGAGCTATTTCGCCTACAAAAATAATATTTTGAGAAAAAAAGGAACATTTGCTATCTAACTGGGAGTCTCATGAGTGAAAACATCCGAAGCTCATCAAAGGTAAACAATTTAATTTGATTGCTTTTTTGATTTCCGTGACCAAGTTACCTGCTGCTAGCTGGACAAAATGCTATGCTAGGCTATCGATAAACTTACACAAATGCTTGTCTAGCTTTGGCTGTAAAGCATATTTTGAAAATCTGAGATGACATGGTGATTAACAAAAGGCTAAGCTGTGTCTCAATATATTTCATTTGTGATGTTCATGAATAGGAATATTTTCTAGGAATATTTATGTCCGTTGCGTTATGCTAATTCGTGTCAGTCGATGATTACGCTCCAGCATGCGGGATGGGGAGTCACTAGAGGTTAAAGAATGTTCAATTGACTCTGCAGAAATACTTTTCCGTGACAAGAAAGAGCTGTTTGAAAATATTTCCCTGTCAAGACGAACAGTGACACGGCATATTGAGGACATCGCAGAGAATATGGAACAACAGTTGAAAGACAAGGTAAAGGATTTCACCTATTTCTCCTTGGCCTGGATGAGAGCAGTGATGCACGTGACACGGCGCAGTTGTTGATATTTTTACGAGGCATAACCCCAGACTTTTAAATTACAGAGGAGCTTGCTTCAGTGGAGTCAATGAAGAGCACAACAACAGGTAAAGATTTATTGGAGGATGTTAATAAGTGTGTGGCAAAGCTGGGACTGAGTTTTGAAAAGTTATCTAGTGTGACCACTGATGGGTGCCCAAACATGACAGGAAAAAACGTTGGCCTTTTGAAAAGGATACAAGATCAAGCAGCTGAGCTAAATCCAGATCAGAAAAGTATTTTCCTCTATTGCATTATTCATCAGTTGGTTCTCTGTAAATGTGTTCTGAAAATGAGCCATGTTGTGGATACAGTCACTGAAGTGGTAAACTTCATAAGAGCAAAATCTTTAAACCACAGGCAGTTTGTCTCACTGTTGGAAGAGAGAGTCAGGTCATGCATATCTCCCCTACCACACAAACGTGAGATGGCTGAGTTTGGGGAAGGTGCTTAAAAGGGTGTGGGACCTGAAGTCAAGAGATTGCTGAGTTTTTGCAAATGAAAGGAAAATATGTGGATTTCCATCAACTGCAAGATAAAGAATGGTTGGCTGATTTTGCCTTCACCGTGGACATCATGGCCCTCATGAATGAACTGAATTCCAAACTACAAGAGAAGGGCCTTTTTGCACATCAGATGTACATCAGATGTACAGCCTTTTTTAAGCCTTCAAGGGAAAATTACTCCTCCTGACCCGCCAAGTAGAAGCCGACAATCCCACCCACCTTCCCGACACTACTGTTCCCTAACAGATGACCAGCGGGAGAGGTATACGTCGCTGCTGCGTGCTTTGACGTTGAGCGTTTCAAAGTGTTTCCTCTCCTTTCACCTTCAATGTGGATAACACTTCCACTGACCTGCAACTTGAGCTTATTGATCTTCAGTCTGATGCAGTGATTGTTTTGAATAGTTCTCCAATGTCAATGAGGAGGTTCTATGCATCTCTCAAATAAAACTTGGAGTCATGCTCAGAAGATATTTGTATTGTTTGGGTCAACCTATGTATGTGAACAGACATTTGTGATGAAATATAGCAAGTCAAGGCACAGATCATCTCTTACTGACTCTCACCTTTCAGCAATCCTGCGCATAGCGACGTCAGAAACTATACCTGACTTCACTGCTCTAGTCAATGACCACCAGAGAATTCACTCCTCACACTGATTGAGTAATTTAAATGTAATGTTGAGCTCTCTCTCTTTCTTGTGTTTTTGTGCATACCCGTTAACAAGAGTTATGTCCGTGATGCTGAATGCACAGTTTACTTCTCCCTCCTAAATCAAATCAAATGTATTTGTCACATACGCATGGTTAGCAGATGTTAATGCGAGTGTAGCGAAATGCTTGTGCTTCTAGTTCCGACAATGCAGTAATAACCAACGAGTAATCTAACTAACAATTCCAAAACTACTACATTATACACAAGTGTAAAGGGATAAAGATTATGCACATAAAGATATATGAATGAGTGATGGTACAGAGCGTCATAGGCAAGATGCAGTAGATGGTATCGAGTATAGTATATACATATGAGATTAGTAATGTAGGGTATGTAAACAAAGGGGTATAGTTTAAAGTGGCTAGTGCTACATGTATTACATAAAGATGCAGTAGATGATATAGAGTACAGTATATACATATGAGATGAATAATGTAGGGTATGTAGACATTACATTAAGTAGCATTGTTTAAAGTGGCTAGTGATATATTTTACATCAATTCCCATCAATTCCCATTATTAAAGTGGCTGGAGTTGAGTCAGTGTGTTGGCAGCAGCCACTCAATGTTAGTGGTGGCTGTTTAACAGTCTGATGGCCTTGAGATAGAAGCTGTTTTTCAGTCTCTCGGTCCCAGCTTTGAGGCACCTGTACTGACCTCGCCTTCTGGATGATAGCGGGGTGAACAGGCAATGGCTCGGGTGGTTGTTGTCCTTGATGATCTTTAAGGCCTTCCTGTAACATCGGGTGGTGTAGGTGTCCTGGAGGGCAAGTAGTTTGCCCCCGTGATGCGTTGTGCAGACCTCACTACCCTCTGGAGAGCCTTACGGTTGTGGGCGGAGCAGTTGCCGTACCTAGTAGTTCATTGCATGTTTATTAATGAAAATACATACCAAATGGAGAGCATGGATGTGGTTTATGTCTGTGCATGTTAAAAGTGCAAGTTAAATAAGTAGCATATCTGGATGTGATTGCCCAGGCCTGGTGTAGCATGAGAATGGCTATTTTCCGTCCTCCTCTGGGTACATGAGGCTCATGGTTCTCACCCCCTTTTATAGACTTACACAGTAATTATGACGAGTTCCGGAGGATGTCATCCAAGCTATAAGATGAACTACATCTACATCAGCATGAACTACATCTTGTCCATCCAAACAAAGGATCAGAGAATTAAAATATAAGCTCATGCTGGCTAGCACTGCAGTGCATACATGTGGTGAGTAGTTGACTCAAAGAGAAAGAAAGAGAAGAGTTGAATAGTTTTGAACAAATGTATTTCTTCAGAAATCAAGGAGAAGCAGCAGAGACACAGAGAGAGAGAGAGAGAGATTTTTACTTACTTAGCTAATGCAGCTAATTTAGCCTACTCAACAAACTGATTCAAATGGAGAAGAATGCTATTTATACAAGCTAGCTGGCTAAGGCTATCCAACACTGCAACTATTCCAAGTCAAGCATTTAGTTTCATTAATTTATTGCCACTTGTGCCCACCGGAGCAACTTCTAAACTGCTTGCTGTAACCTGTAATGCGTGCTTGTGCACATGGATTGGATTAGGATTACTAATGCTTTAGTTCTAGTTTGTTGACTATAACAATAATATGATGACAACGATCTAGGCTGTGTAGTGGTTACCTTTTATGGTATGGTTTGGCTTGGAGAGGTTTTTGCGCCTGGCCACAGACAGCTGTTGTATTGTTCACTAAAATCCACAAGCGAAGGGAAGAGGTGAGAGGAGGAGAGCGTGTAGATGTGAGAAGGAATTACAGTGCCTTCAGAAAGTATTCATACCCCTTTAATTATTTCACATTTTGTTGAATTCAAAACAGAGAGAGAGCGAGAGAGCGAGAGAGCGAGAGAGATAGTGAGTGGAGTGGGGGGGTTGAAAACAGCATGTCCAGGACAAGGTAGCATGTCCGGTGAACAGGTCAGGGTTCCAAAGCTGCAGGTAGAACAGTTGAAACTGGAGCAGCAGCATGAAAGGGTGGACTGGGGACACGGACAGCCAGGGGTCATCTGGTCAGGTAGACCTGAGCATGGTCCTAGGGCTCAGGTCCTACAGGGGAGGGGGGAGAGAGAAAGAGGATTTGAGAAATGGGCGAATTAGAGGGAGCATGCTTAAGTTCACAAGACAGGAGAATTTCACCAGATAGGACAAACTGACCCTAGCCCCCTGGCACATAGACTATTGCAGCATAGATACTGAAAGCTGAGAAGGGGGGTAGGGGACAATGTGGACCTGTCCGACGATACCCCTGTACCAACCAGGCAGGATATAACCCCACCCACTTTGCCAAAGCACAGTCTCCACACCACTAGAGGGATATCAACAGACCACCAACTTACTACTCTGAGACAAGGCTGAGTATAACCCACAAAGCTCTCCTCCACCACACAAGCCAGAGGGGGCGCAAGACCAGACAGGAAGATCACGTCAGTGACTCAACCCACTCAAGTGGGTTGAAAAAACCTGGCATGTGATGCACCCCTCTTAGGGACGGCATGGAAGAGCTCTAGTAAGCCAGTGAGTCAGCCCCAGTAATAGGGTCAGAGGCAGAGAATCACAGTGGAGAGAGGGAAGCCCTCCAGGCAGAGACAGCAAGGGTGGTTCGTCGCTCCAGTGCCTTGCCGTTTACCTTCGCATCCCTGAGCCAGACTACACTCAATCATAGGACCTACTGAAGAGAGAATTCTTCAGTAATGACTTAAAGGTTGAGAGTCTGCGTCTCTCACATGGATAGGCAGACCATTCCATAAAGATGGAGCGCTACAGGAGAAAGCCCTGCCTCCAGCTGTTTGCTTAGAAATTCTTGGGACAATAAGGAGGCCTGCGTCTTGTGATGGTCGTGTACGTGTAGGTATGTATGGCAGGACCAAATCGGATAGATGGTAGGAATAAGCCCATGTAATGCTTTTGTAGGTTAGCAGCCCTAGCCTTAACAGGAAGCCAGTGTAGAGAGGCTGGCACTGGAGTAATATGATACATTTTTGTGGTTCTAGTCAAAATTCTAGCAGTTGTGTTTAGCACTAACTGAACTTTATTTAGTGCTTTATTTGGGTAACTGGAGAGTAGAGCATTGCAGTAGTCTAATCTAGAATTGACAAAAGCATGGATTAGCTTTTCTGCATCATTTCTGGACAATAAGTTTCAGATTTTTGCAATGTTACGATGAAGGAAAAAAGCTGTCCTTGAAATGTTCTTGATATGTTCGTCAAAAGAAAGATCAGGAACCAGAGTAACGCCAAGGTCCTTCCCAGTTTTATTTGAGATGACTGTACAACCATCAAGACTAATTGTCTGATCGAACAGCAGATCCTTTTGTTTCTTGGGACCCAGAACTAGCACCTCTGTTTTGTCTGAGTGTAAAAGTAAAACATTTGCCGTCATCTACTTCCTTATATCTGAAACACAGGATTCCAGGGTAGGCCATTTTGGGGCTTCGTCAAAATGTACAGCTCTGTTTCGTCTGAATAGCAGTGAAAGTTGACATTGGGTTTCCGAATGACATCACCATTTTTTATGTTTAACATAGGAGGGCCAAACACAGGAAGTAGCTCTTTCAGTAATTTAGTTGGAATAGGTTCCAGTATGCAGCTTGAAGGTTTATAGGCCATGACTATTTTTGTGAATGTGTCAAGAGATATAGTATTAAAAAACTTGAGTCTCTCCATTGATCATATGTCCTGGCAGTTCTGTGCACACTCAGGACAACTGAGCTTTGGAAAAATATGCAGATTCAAAGAGGAGTCCGTCATTTGCTTTCAAATGATCATGATCTTTTCGTCGAAGAAGTTAATTAATTCATCACTGCTGAAGTGAAAGCCATCCTCTCTTGGGGAATGCTTCTTTTTAGTTAGCTTTGCAACAGTATCAAAAAGAAAATGTTGAAATTTTCTTATTCTCAATTAGGTTTGAAAAATAGGATGATTGAGCAACAGTGAGGGCTCTTCGATATTACACGGCACTGTGTTTCCAAGCTAGTCGGAAGACTTCAGGTTTGGTGGAGTGACATTTCCGTTCCGATTTTCTGGAAGGTTGCTTCAGGACTCATCTATGTTCTGTTTACCAAGGAGCTAATTTCTTGTGACAAATGTTCTTTGTTGAACAATCTCATTCAATAATGTCAGGAATGGAGGAGGTCTTTATTCCAGTGAGATTGCTAAGGCGAACACCACCATGTTTATTTTTGCCCATCCTAGATCGAGGCACAAACACGGTCTCAAAGGGGATAGCTGAGCTGACTACACTGACTGTGCTAGTGGCAGACTCCACTATGCTGGTAGGCTTTAGGTTATTTTGTAAATATTTTCCTAACTCTTATTTTTCCTAAAACTGGATTGTTGGTTAAGGGCTTGTAAGTAAGCATTTCACGGTAAGGTCTACACTTGTGACAAATACCATTTGATGTTATTTGATTGTGGGGAAGGTAAGAATTGAAGTGGAGTCATGGCACCCTGGCATGCTGGAAATGCCAACTCCCCCATACTCTCCTGATACTCTCCCTCTCCCTCCTTCCAGCAGGGTGTGCCTGCCAGCGGCTCCATCCATCGTCTCGACTCCAGCAGCCCTCAAACATCTGTTCACGAAGGCATTTGCTTAATCCGCTCTGGATAATAGCGTCTACTAAATGACAGAAATGTCATAAAATGTAAATAATGCAGCCTACATTACTTCGTTCTTGTCCTTTAGAGTGAAGGGGACAAGGAAGAGGAGGCCTGACACTCAAGGGACACCCAGAGCACAGACAAATGCCACAGTGTGTATCACACACACACACAGATACAGGCCACTCACCCCGAATGCACTCATATCCATTTTTGAACGTTGCTATGGGCACAACCAAACAACGGAAGTAATAGACATCTGCTTTACATCCCGAAGCCTGCCTGTGGCAAACTTGCTAGAGTAGGCTAGTTTTGTTGTGATAACTCTGACACAACACAGCTAAAGTTAAAGCAGAGTTAAGGCCCGGGCCATCCACCATGCCAATAACTATAACGTTACATATATTGATTAACTATTGGCTACATATTGTAACTATAAAATGTTGGCGAGCATCCACACTAGAGGAAAGTTTATCGTTCTACATTCCTACACCTGTCAATCAACTGATCAACGCATCCTACTGCACACTGCCTATTAAGGTGGTAGTAACACCATAAGACCATTCATGAGGTCTCTAACTGATTCAGACAATTCAATGCTTTCAGGGTGTGTTCATTGTCATAGTGACAACAGCAAATAATAATTCAATGTACATGTAGACCCAATTAAAAATGATCTAGTAACTCGTATTTAACTGAAGCAATTCAAAAACGAACGTCCTTTAGCCTGCACATCTTTGTCATTGCCTCGTTGCTCAAGTGGTTTGCAAGTGATTTCCATTTTTCAAATGGTTGTCAATTTCTTTGGGTTTTATTTTTCACTGTGCTCATCACTGTATGTTTTGTGCAACTATTTGCAATGCATCAGTGCGACAATGTTATCATAACTGGCAAAAATGTATCACACCAATGTACTCTCTCTCCTCAACTTCACCTGACATGCATTTTCTATGCCGTAGGCCTGTTTTACATTCTGCAAAGCAAGCCTGCTTCTTTCCACGAATAGGCTATTAGGCCTAGTAGAAAAAAAATGATCAAAAGAAATGTCCTATAGCTTTTGTAGTCTATGACTTTTCTTGGGATTTCATGAGAAGGAGAGTGGTGCATCGGTCTAAGGCACTGCATCTCAGTGCTAGAGGCATCACTACAGACCCTGGTTTGATTCCAGGCTGTATCACTACCGGCCGTGATAGGGAGTCCCATAGGTCGGCACACAATTGGCTCAGCGCCGTCCGGGTTTGGCCAGGGTAGGCCGTCATTGTAAATACAAATTTGTTCTTAATGTTCTTAACTGACTTTCCAATTAAATAAAGGTAAAATAAATAATAGAAAAAAAGAAGATTGCCAGAGAGACTTGCGTAGCCTGCGCCTGTTTTGTACGAGAACAGCTGGAAGAGAGAGGCTAGTGATGTGTAGCCTCAGAAAGAAGCTAGACATAAAAATAAAATAAAAATGTTTTAACCTTTATTTAACTAGGCAAGTCAGTTAAGAACAAATTCATATTTTCAATTACGCCCTAGGAACAGTGGGTTAACTGCCTTGTTCAGGGGCAGAATGACAGATTTGTACCTTGTTAGCTCGGGGATTTGATCTTGCAAGCTTTCAGGTACTAGTCCAACACTCTAACCACTAGGCTACGCTGCCGCCCAATTAGGCCATTCATTTGCTAAATATTTACCTGTCAAAGTCCAAGAAAAATAAGTTAATGAAATCCAATTAAATAAAATGTTATTTGTCACATACACATGTTTAGCAGATGTCATTGCGGGTATAGCAACATGCTTGTGAAATGGCAGATCTGTAGTGTGTTCCTCCAGGCTGCGCTCTGTGGTCACCGGGCACGCAAAGCTCCACTATTGACTAGGCCTATGTTTTGAGACAATAACATTATTATACCTGGGCTACAACAACACAGAGGATTTAGTTATTATCAAGTGAATACACAATTATTGTAAACTGCATTGATATAGGCTAATATGAAAACTGCTCACAGGTCATGTTTTCTTTCATGCCAAAATAACAGCCTAGGCCTGATTATGCAACCATTTGGATAGGTTTGCATCTATTCTCAACAGTGTAGAAGGTCCAGAAAGGTACATTAATCAGGGCACTCATATGGTGTAGGCTTATTTTGTCAGGATGTAGCTCAGTATTAAGATAGGCCTACAAGAGGAAAATATGGGTCTCTCCTTCCAACTCCCCGCCCGTTAATGCTGTAGTCTGTTACATTCAGCAAGCAAGAGCAAGTGTGCATCTCTCCTCCAATAGGCTATTAGTAGGCTGAAGAAAATAAGTTGAAACAAGTGTCCAACAAGCTTTTGTAGTCTGGCTTTTCCTGGGACCCCACAAGATTTAAAAGGAATAGCCGTGGCAGCTGAGAGGCCAGGTGTGTTATTGTGCAACAGGTCAATGAAGACAGACAGGCTTGAGATGGAGCCTACAGCAAACATTATAAGTGTAGGCTATGCATATTAGCCCATAATTCACAATTCAATGGTAGGCTTAATATGCAGTGAATATATCCAGTCAATTTACACAGCGAAAGAAAGAAAAAAGTTTATCAGATGACGAAATTATAGGTAACCTACATGTGCGCTCCCCAGGTACACAGCTTGAAACGTTTTTTAGGGACAAGAAATGTATCCTACCTAGGCTACAACAACACAATGTAATGAAGAATGTTATTATTGTTTTGAATACAAAACTCTAGACTAGACTGTAAACTGCAGTGAATAAGCCTATTTAATTAAAAAAAACTTCTCAAAAGCCTGTGGTTTTGAATGCATATTCATTTTCGAAATAACTGCATCTAGCCTGCCTGGTTGGGCAACCATTTGGATCAGTTACGGGTTATTTCTCTGCAGTTTAGCCTACAAAGTCCAGGCCCATTAGCAGGACAGTAATATGGTGTGTCTTGTCATGATGTATCAGCTAACAGAAACATGCTAATACAGGGCTATGTTGTGGCGCACATATGAACTTTGATAATGACAAGTGCAGAGAAAGTTGTATCCATAGTTTCTGTGGTTGGCTTCCGTGTTTTAAAAGCGTTTGAAAATGATGTGGTTACACTAATGACCATATATATACACATATTAATACAACATGTATAGTGTTGGTCACATGTATCATGAGCTGAAATAAAATATCCCAAAAATGTTCCATATGCACAAAAAGATTATTTAATTAAAATTTGTTTACATCCCTATTAGTGAGCGTTTCTCCTTTGTCAAGATACTCAATTCACCTAACAGGTGTGGTATATCAAGAAGCTGATTAAACAGCATGATCATTACACAGGTGCACCTTGTGCTGGGGACAATAAATGACACATGTCTCAACACAATGCCAAAGAGTGTGCAATTGGTGTGCAAATGCTGACTGCAGGAATGTCCACCAGAGCTGTTGCCAGATAATTGAATTATAATTTCTCTACCATAAGCTGTCTCCAACATAATTTTAGAAAATGTGGCAGTATGTCCAACTAGCCTCACAACCGCGAACACAATTGCATTTTATCGATGGCAATTTGAATGCACAGAGGTACCGTGACGAGATGCTGAGCCCATTGTTGTGCCATTCATCTACTTTTTTTTAAAGGTACAGTATCTGTGACCAACAGATGCATATCTGTATTCCCAGTCATGTGAAATCCATAGCCTAATGAATTTATTAAATTTGACTGATTTCCTTATATGAACTGTAATTCAGTAAGATCTTTCAAATTGTTGCATGTTGGGTTTAGATGTTTGTTTGGTACAAAACATGCATATAAATCCACCCTTCCAAAATACCTTACCACAGAGAAACATCACATTCACACATACAACTCACATGGCCACAAGTAATTAAAATTGACCTTGAAAATCATGCCAGTCACACATGACCAAACTGTCTGTGAAGTCACATTTCCATAGGGATGCTTGAGAAGACGTAAAAAAAAATTGAAGGCAAGCCATATAACTGTGGTATAGTGGCATCTGTACTCCTATACACAAACCACATTGAACACACGTGAGGGCATGCGTGAAGACACAGGCAGATAGACAGAGGGAGCGTCAGAGTGGGCCCTGAATGGAAATAATTTGATTTTATCATGGCGGGAGGCAGGTCATACCGCCAGGCCCTTTGACAAACACAGTGGTCTGGAAAGGGATTAGAAAGAAAGGTCAGGGAATGCATGAGTGAGACAGGAAGGAGAATTAAGTCATCACATGCTACCTGAAGTTCAAACACAGCACATTTCGCCCCCGCTCCTCTAGCCTTATCTCCTCGGCAGCAGACACACTGTTGGCTCAATTTTTATTGGACAGACACAAACATAGATCATGACTCTTTTAAAAGGTGAAAGGCATTACATCCCTGACATGTTGAGGTGTTGTTTTACTGCGGAGAACACTGTGTTGGTATTTTGTGTGACCTGATATACGCTAGTACTGTATCTCTTGACAGTTGAGGTAAACAATGACTATATTCACTTCTATAGCCACAGTAACACAACTGCTATTCATGGGTTGCCCCTCTGTCACTTGGTTGTTATCAATTTTCTCAAGCTGCTCTCAGCCATATTGACTCCCAAAGGTTTAGTGATGCCTAGTCATTCTTAACGGGGGCTAATGATTGTTTTGCCTAAAATACGATATAGAGGCTTGACGAGACGATGACATTGCTAAAGTATTGTAGTTAAATAATTAGTAGGAAACAACTTTGCCTCACCAGCCTGCATTAATAAGATGTCGTCAAATTGACTTAAAAGACAACTCTGCAACTTTTAACATTTGGGTTGTTATTATGAATTATTTAGTGATGTCCTACACAGTTTTAGTGTAATTTTATGAATGCATGTCTAATGACTGTTAAGTTATGAACAAAACCAGAAATTGCTTCTGTGTGACATTTTCAAATAGCATCCCTGAGATGACTATTATGTGGAACTCAACATTCACTACGCCTTGGTCTGTTTCTACAAACGATCGTGACAAAATATCCCACAACATCAGGACCAAGCAGTGTGCCCAGGAGGAGAGTGTATCCTGGACTTGGGAGGAGATCCTGGATGGGAAGGGATCCTGGACTTGGGAAGAAATTCTGGCAGGACAGGATCGCCTTCCTTGGCGGGAGGGAGGGAGAAAAATGAAGACGCCGGGGTTTGCGGCCACAAGGAAAGCCAAAAGATGGTCCACATTTTTTGGGGGGGGGGGGTACACGGGGTGGTCGGCGGAGCCGACGTGTGATCTGGTGACAACATGGGAGGCGGTAGAGAGGTGGTCGGTCGACCCTGGGAGAGTGCCAGAGCCCGCCTGGGAATCAATGGAACAGTGCGAGGAGGGATACCGGAGAATGGAGTTGGCGAGGGGTATGCGGCAACGCAGGCGTTTGGAGGAGCGTGTTACCAGTCCGGTGCAATCTGTGCCGGTCCCATGCATCAGGCCTCCAGTGCGCCTCCCCAGTCCGGTACGTCCTGTGCCTGCTCCTCACACTCGCCCAGATGTACGCCTCCACAGTCCAGTACGTCCTGTGCTAGCTCCTTCGCACTCGCCATGCAAAGTGTGTCATCGCTCCGGTACAATTTGTGCCGGCTCTACGCGCCAGGTCTCCAGTGCGCCTCCACAGCCCAGTCCATCCTGTGCTAGCTCCTCGCACTTGCCGTGCGAGATGTGTCATCGAACCAGTACCTTTTGTGCAAGCTTTACGCATCAGGCCTCCGGTGCACCTTCACAGCCCAATACGTCCTCTTCCTTCTCACCGCACTCACCCTGAAGTGCGTGTCCCGAATCCGGTGCCACCTGTACGCCTCCCCAGTCCAGTACGTCCTGTGCCTCCTACCCGTACTCGCCCTGAAGTGTGTGTCACCAGTCCGGTGCCACCTGTACCAGCCCCACGCATCAGGCCTCCAGTGCGCCTCCCCATTTAAGAATGTGAAATGTCAGAATAATAGAGAATTATTTATTTCATGACACACTCGATTCATATTTGGTAGCATTGCATTTGAATTGTTTATCTTGGGTCAAACATTTCGGGTAGCCTTCCAAAAGCTTCCTACAGTAAGTTGGGTGAATTTTGGCCCATTCCTTCTGACAGAGTTGGTGTAACTGATTCAGGTTTGTAAGCATCCTTGCTCACGCACGCTTTTTCAGTTGCGCCCACACATTTTCTATAGGATTGAGGTCAGGGCTTTATGATGGCCACTCCAATACCTTGACTTTGTTGTCCTTAAGCCATTTTGCCACAACTTTGGAAGTATGGTTGGGGTCATTGTCCATTTGGAAGACTCATTTGCGACCAAGCTTTAACTTCCTGACTGATGTCTTGATGTTGCGTCAATTTATCCACGTAATTTTCCTTTCTCATGAAGCCATCTATTTTGTGAAGTGCACCAGTCGTTCCTGAAGCAAAGCACCCCCACAACATGATGCTGCCACCCCCGTGCTTCAAGGTTGGGATGGTGTTCTTTGGCTTGCCAGCCTCCCCCTTTTTCCTCCTAACATAACGATGGTCATTATGGCCAAACAGTTTAGTTTCATCAGACCAGAGGACATTTCTCCTAAAAGTATGATTTACGTCCCCATGTGCAGTTGCAAACCGTGGTCTGGCTTTTTTATGGCGGTTTGGAGTAGTGGCTTCTTCCTTCCTGAGTGGCCTTTCAGGTTATGTCGATATAGGAATCATTTTACTGTGGATATAGATACTTTTGTACCTGTTTCCTCCAGCATCTTCACAAGGTCCTTTGCTGTCGTTCTGGGATTGATTTGACAGAACATGGCTGCATGGTCCCATGGTGTTTCTACAGTCTACATTTTCTGTCTGAGATCTTGTCTGCTTTCTTTTGATTTTCCCATGATGTCAAGCAAAGAGGCACTGAGTTTGAAGGTAGGCCTTGAAATACATCCACAGATATACCTCCAATTGACTGAAATGATGTCAATTAGCCTATCAGAATCTTCTAAAGCCATGACATAATTTTCTGGAATGTTCCAAGCTGTTTCAAGGCACATCAACGTAATGTTTGTAAACATCTGACCCACCTGAATTGTGACACAGTGAATTATAAGTGAAATAATTGTTGGAAAAATTACTTGTGTCATGCACAAAGTAGATGTCCTAACCGACTTGCCAAAACTATAGTTAAGACATTTGTGGAGTGGTTGAAAAATGAGTTAATGACTCCAACTTCAACTGTGTGTGTGTGTATATAATAATATACCTTAAGGGGTCTGAAAATTTCAAATCAAGTAGCTACATTGTCCTTGCTATCACCATCTTAAAACAATTCCATATAGATTTGTAGAATTGTGTCTGAACGTTAAAATCGGATATATTTGCCCATACGTAGTTTGACTGTTTTTTGTCATATTGTGTTGCTTGCTAGCTACTCTGTTGTTTGACAAGAACATGTGGTAGCTAGTTAGCTGGCTAGTTGAGTGCTGCGGCTAGCCAAAAATGACTTTTGTTTTAAAAGTTGGATCATCTTAATCTTTGAGGCTTTAAAAGTGTTCTTACACTATGAATTTGAAGATTCAAAGCAACTGGGAACTGTCCATGGCAGGCATTTTTACCTCCTTCACTTACTACATAATTGATGGGTGATTTTAAGCACAAGCACCACCACTAATCAGCCTACACCCACTGCACACACAACCGTTATTACTATGACAAGTAGCATAGCCAGGTCAGCAAATGACTCGTGTCTGAACTCGCACAAATCCAATTTGGTCACTTGTAAGTATGGATTTCAAAAACAAAACTGATTTGAGGATCAATGCCTGCAGTGTGAACAAGGCTAGAGTTTTTGTCGGTTCAGGGATTGTCTCAGTCATTGTCGGTTCAATACACTGGGAGTTTTTGGGGATTTGAACACAATAGCTGTACATGCATTTCAAGTGGAAACGGAAGCTGTTTGCTAGCTGTTTGCTAGCTGTTAGTACCTATGCACAAACGCTGTGTAGCCACGTCCTCCCTGTGCTCTCTGTGGACCTTTCCTCAGCAGTAGTTATTTGAAAGCCTCCCAAGCATGTGGAAACTAAGCGGAATCTTACCCAATGCCTTTCTGAGACTCCCTTTATGCTGAGGGAGAGAGACACAGAGAGGGGGGAGAGCATGAGAAGGGAACGAGGATACAGACATGTACTCCCATGTGTGACCCTAGGAGGCAGTGTTGTCTTTAGTTTGAAGGGAGTGTGGACTGCGAGAGATAGTGAGAGAAAGAAAGAACCTTTGGAGAGAAAGAGAAAGGAGTAGCTGCTGCTTGTTCCACCTCTCTTGTGTTTGAGAAGACAATCACTGACTAGAATGTTGAGACACCATACTGACATCACTGATAATAGTAACAAACCTGGTTTTAACAATTGTTGGTTCTCATTACATTTGTGAATTTTGTATTTATTTCCATCATATCCAATGAAAAAAAAGCTATAGATGTATTTACATTATTGTTGGTTAAGGGCAATCAAGGTGGTCATATTTTTGTAGAGTATTCTTTGCGTCTGGGAATAAAACACCAGTGGTTGCCTCAATGAATTTGATCATCATTTGTTTGAAAGGGAAAAATTAGAGAAATGAAAAGGTATGAAGGTAACAGATGGAGAGAAAAGATAGGAAAGACACTATACCATCAGAGGCAGAGTTATTAATATTATTCATGCTTACAGCAAGCAATTCAGCTGGTGCTTGGTATTATATGATGGAAATAACTTTTTTTTGAATAAGCATTGTAGATGATATAGTCATATTATGATAGCATCTGGTAATCACTACTATACAATGTGTGCTGCACCCGCATTATTATTATGATTTCTTGATTCAGGTCTTGGGTTAGAGGTTCAGAGCAAAGCTGTCAAACTTTTTGTTGTTATTAGCTTATGTTTTTTCTTGACATGGTCAAATAACTCATGCATAGATTGGTAACTTGATTGGTAACTTTTTCTAATTTAGCATTCACCAGAGGCCCCGAGGAACTTGGTAAAAAATAATGTCACCGATTGGCCAATAAACCCTCATATCCGCCGCTCCATTTGACCTCCATGTGTGGTCCTTCTGTGGTCCTTCTGTAGCTCAGTTGGTAGAGCATGGCGCTTGTAACGCCAGGGTAGTGGGTTCGATCCCCAGGACCACCCATACGTAGAATGTATGCACACATGACTGTAAGTCGCTTTGGATAAAAGCGTCTGCTAAATGGCATATATTATTATTATTATTACCTAGAGATGTATAGCTTTGTATGCAGGTTGTCTTTCCTCATGCTGAATCGATTTGCCTCAAGGATCCATAAGGTCCGTCAGGATGGATTTTCCTCCATCTTGGAAATTTTGTAAAACGATAAAAAAATATGTACTGTATGTGGGCCCATGGTACATATCTTAAAACAATAAAAAAAAATGTACTGTATGTGGGCCCATGGTACATATCTTAACTTAGATTGAGAAAAGCTAAGGAATTGGTAAAGCGATGACTTGACCAACAAAAAAAATTATATGAATATGCTTTATCGTGAGCCAACACTCGCACATGACTGTTTTCCCCCACTTTATCGCTCTGACTTTGCAGGTGGCTACTTTGAGGAAAAATGTATTTACTATGACTGTGATATGTGGTTGTCCCACCTAGCGGTCTTAAAACCTGTTAAGGATAGGGCTGACTACTGCCCCCTTTGGAGGAATTGCGTGCCCATAGTAAACAGAAGAAAAAAAAATCTGTCCAAAATTGCTAATATATGCATATAATAATTATTATTGAATATAAAACACTCTAAAGCTTCTAAAACCGTTCAAATTATGTCTGTATGTAAAGCAGAACTCTCAGGGCAGCCATTCTCCCAAACTCTCTTGTCATCAGAAAAGTTGGCCCAACTTTGACGTCATCGCCCCCACCCCTCCCAAGCAGCTACAGACCTGGGAACAGTTTCCATGTCTTCAGCGCGATGTCTGCTTTCAATGGGGCTTGCCATTGTGAGAATCGCGCGCCCACGAGACTTTTGGCGGGCTGAAACCTTCGGGTCACGCGAAAAAACAAGTACTTTCACGCGCGAGGACGCTCCAGAGCTCTCTTTCTTCCAGGATTGACCAAACGATGTCGGTGTTTCTGTTCGTGCTAAGGATTGTTTTCCACGTTTATAACATGCTAAAGCTTGATTCTGCACTTAGTTTGACCAGTTTAGTCAACATATAATATGTAATTTTGAAGTTTTGGTGCGCATCCACGAGAATTTTGGCTACATTTCGACCGGAATTTGTCGCGTTTGATAACCTAAAGACACAGACTTCAAAACCAAACGATGTTTTTGGTAAGTATAACTCCTTCCAGGTCTTCTGATGGAAGAACATCAAAGGTAAGGGAATATTTATGTGGTAAATGTGGGTTTCTGTGGACTCCAAGATAGAGGCGACGTAATGCTAATTTCTGAGCGCCGTCTCATATTATAGCCCAGTGAATGAATTCTGTAACGTTAAAAATAAATGTAACACAGCGGTTGTATTAAGAAGAAGTGTATCTTTCTATCTATGTGTAGAACATGTATATTTAGTTAAAGTTTATGATGTGTATTGCTTGTTATCTGATGGAGCTATCATAATTTCTCCGGACATTTGAGTAGTATTTTTTGAACATGGCGTCATTGTAAACAGAGATTTATGGATATAAATTGCATATTATTGAAAAACACATAAATGTACTGTGTAACATGTTATATTACTGTCATCTGATGAAGATTTTCAAAGGGTTAGTGAATTATTTTTATTTTAATCCTGCGTTTGTTCATTGCATATTTTGTTCAACTTGGCTATTCAAATTAGCTGTGTCTTTGGTGGTGGTTTGACATATATATGTGCTATGTTTTCGCCGTAAAACATTTTAGAAATCTGACTTGCTGGGTAGATGAACAAGGTGTTTATCTTTCATTTGAGCTATTGGACTTGTTAATGTGTGGAGGTTAAATATTTCTAAAAACATTTTTGCGTTCCATTGCGCCACGTTCCAGCTGAACGTGGGAGGGTTCGTTCCCAAATGGGTACCATAACCCCCTTCTGGTTAAGATCAATGCACTAATGACTCAAATGTAAATGTTATTGATAAATCAGGAAATATGGTTTTACATGTCCATTTAACCTCATAGTCCGCCCCATCCCGCATGCGGTCGCGTTACTACAGCCTCAAGCTCATTACCATAACGCAGCGTTAGCGATTTCTAAAAATCGCAAATGAAATTAAATAAATATGCCTGCTCTCAAGCTTATCCTTTTCTTAACAATCCTGTCGTCTCAGATTTTCAAAATATGCTTTAGAACCAGAGAAAATCAATAATTTGTGTAAGAGTGGTGATAGCTAGCTTAGCATTTAGCGTTAGCATTTAGCACGCAACATATTCACAAAAACCAGCAAAGGGATCAAATAAAATAATTTACCTTTGAAGAACTTCAGATGTTTCAATGAGGAGACTCTCAGTTACATAGCAGATGTCCAGTTTTTCCTGAAAGATTCTTGTGTAGGACACAACGTTCCGTTTTGTTACTATGCATTTGGCTACCGAAACTAACCGAAAATTCAGTCACCTACACGTCAACTTTTTTCCGAATTAACTCCATAATATCGACTGAAACATGGAAAACGTTGTTTGAATCAATCCTCAAGGTGTTTTGTCATATATCTCTTCATTGAAATGCCGTCCCTGGAAGCCTGCATTCTTCTGATTCGGATGGAAATTTACTGGTAGCTGACTTTTGCGCACCAATTTCCACGCAGACACCGTGCGGGACACTTGGCAATTGTAGTCTCTTATGGTCAATCTTCCAATGATATGCCTACAAATACGTCACAATGCTGCAGACACCTTGGGGAAACGATAGAAAGTGTCCGTTCATTCCTGTTGCATTCACAGCCATATAAGGCGATCATGGAAAACGTAGCTTCAGAAATCCTGTTCATTTCCTGGGCGCTCAAACATCTTGGTTTTGCCTGAAGCTTTTGTTCAACGGCACTCACAGTGAAAATCTTTGCAGTTCTGGAAACGTCAGAGTGTCTTCTTTCCAAAACTATCAATTCCAAGCATAGTCGAGCATCTTTTCGTGACAAAATATTGCGCTTAAAACGGGCACGTATTTTTATCCAAAAATGAAATAATGCCCCTAGTGGACTAACAGGTTAAGTCCTTTGCAAATCTCCATCACAATGGCCAATCAAGTTTAATCGTTTTAGAGTCATCAAAGATGAACCTGTAATGTCCGCAGTGTAGTGGAGGAAGGAGTCAGACGCAGGAGACAGAGTTCAGAGTAGGCACGTCTTTAATACACTGACCAGGTGAAAAAGCAAGACGCCACTCAACACAAATACCCCAAACCACAGGGGAACTAAACCGTATCCAAAAACAGCTCACGTACACGAAACAGCCGTGACACACATGCGTGCACAACAAGTACACATAGAACAATCCCTTATACCCAGCAGGCTGGACGGCTGGCTAATAAAGCCCAACTAATAACCTAATTAACAACAGGTGTAACCAACAAACAGGAAAAGGAGGGGGAGGAAAAAAAATCAGTGGCAGCTGGTAGGCCGGTGACGACGACCGCCAAGCGCCACCCGAACGGGAAGGGGAGCCACCTTCGGTAGGAGTCGTGACAGAACCATGTTAAGTTTGGCATGGATATCTTAAAAAATAAGAAAACTATAAAACAAATACAATACAAAAACAACAAATGGAAAATGTGAAAACCTATACAGCCTATCTGGTGACAACTAACACAGAGACAGGAACAATCACCCACAAAACACTCAAAGAATATGGCTGCCTAAATATGGTTCCCAATCAGAGACAACGATAAACACCTGTGTATGGGTTTTCTTCTGGTGAAAGAGAGGAGGACCAAAATGCAGCGTGATGGTTATTCATATTTTTAATAAAGACGACTATACATGAACAGACTATACAAAACAAGAAAAGTGAAAACCTAAACAGTCCTATCTGGTGCAAACAAAGAGACAGGAACAATCACCCACAAAACAGGCTACCTAAATATGGTTCCCAATCAGAGACAATGACTAACACCTGCTTGAGAACCATATCAGGCCAAACATAGAAATAGACAAACCAGACACAACATAGAATGCCCACCCAGCTCATGTCATGACCAACACGAAAACAAGGAAAACACATACGAACAATGGACAGAACGTGACAACCTGCCTCTGATTGAGAACCACTCCAGACAGCCATAGACTTTGCTAGATACCCCCACTAAGCCACACACCCAATACCTAACAAAACCCTAAGACAAATAAACCCATGTCACACCCCGGCCTGACCAAATAAATAAAGACAAACACAATATACTTCGACCAGGGCGTGACAATTGTATGATTTTTAAGTAATTCATTTCCAATCGGAAAGGAGATTCATCAGAGAAAATGACTTTAGTCCTCAGCAGTCCAATCCCTGTACCTTTTGTAGAATATCAGTCTGTCCCTGATGTTTTTCCTGGATAGAAGTGGCTTCTTTGCTGCCCTTCTTGACACCAGCTGCCATTCATGAGCAAGCTCTGTACTGGTGGTGCCCCGATCACGGAGCTGAATCAACTTTAGGAGACGGTCCTGGCAATTGCTTGACTTTCTTGGGCGCCCTGAAAGCCTTCTTCACAACAATTGAACCACTCTCCTTAAAGTTCTTGATGATCTGATAAATGGTTGATTTAGGTGCAATCTTACTGGCAGCAATATCTTTGCCCGTGAAGCACTTTTTGTGCAAAGCAATGATGACGGCACATGTTTCCTTGCAGGTAACACTATACATGATAGAGGCAAAACAATGATTCCAAGCACCACCCTCCATTTGAAGCTTCCAGTCTGTTATTCGATCTCAATAAGCATGACAGAGTGATCTCCAGCCTTGTCCTCGTCAACACTCACACCTGTGTTAACGAGGGAATCACTGACATGATGTCAGCTGGTCCTTTTGTGGCAGTGCTGAAATGCAGTGGAAATGTTTTTGGGGTATTCAGTTCATTTGCTTGGCAAAAAGGGACTTTGCAATTCATCTGATCACTCTTCATAACATTCTGGAGTATATGCAAATTGCCATCATACAATCTGAGGCAGCAAACTTTGTGAAATTAATATTTGTGTAATTCTCAACTTTTGGCCACGACTGTACTATTCCTAGTTAGTATCAGTAAGGTGATATTTCCCTGCAATTGTATAGGCATACCTTTTTAACTGTGTTTATCAGCTTTACGTCTTTTAGTTTAGAGGGATGTTCACCACTGCCAACAATAGCTGGCGACTAGTTAGTTCAGACAAATGTGTTCAATGCATTGTTTGTTTATCCACTGACCACTGCATTTGGACTCATTACATCAGCCTTTGATAATGGTTTTTGAAAAGAAATGGTTGCTATATTCAAATATGGCCAAACTGTACCGTTGTCACTGTGTCATCCAGTGAACCCAGTCATTGCTGTTCACAGCTATATTTACACATTACTATTGTTAAACACCATCCATTAACTCTTAGATGTTAAGTCCCCTATATTGGGGACTTGGAGTGGGTCTGGACCACTTTGGTGTACAAATCACTCTGTGAATGTCATAGGGTCCCGTGCCTTATAGTGCCAGAAAACCCCATATGTTTGCTTTCTGCTACCACTCTCTCAGCAGAGCTGATTTTAATTGTCTGGTTTCAGACTAGTTATTCGCATAGGGACTGACGTGTCACATTTTCTGGCCTATCCAGAATAACAATACATTTGCTCTTCCTCTGAGCGACAGAGCCCAGTCTGGTAGATGGCATATGAAAGGTGACAGTCTGGCAAATCCAACAGTTTCATCCCACTGTAATATTCTCAGCCAGATTTAGAGCTGTCACCATGAAATATACTAAATCAATTGAAACCCGACACCTTTCCGCTGGTCACAGATGGACAAAATCACTTTTTGTTTTTAACGAGTCTGCACACATTTGAATGGTGTCTCTGCGCCACGCAGGTGACGTTTAGGAGAACATTCTCCGTTTTCAATTATTTGAAATGGTGCCAATATTGTACTGTCACTGAGTACGATCATATTGATTTTACAGTTATAAGAAAAGTGAATGGTAGTCAGTTTTTTATAATTTTATTGTTACTATCTTTAGAAATTATTAAAATATTTTCAAGCCCTATTGACCGACTTTTGTTGAATGGGAAAAAGTCATTATGTGATTCATTTCAGGAAACTAAGCCATTGTGAAGGGGATTTTTCAAGGACTAAAATCATATTCCCTGATTTAATAATAACATATGTTCTTATCCCGAGCACCTTAATGTTAGTGCATTCATCTTAAGCTAGCTAGATGGGACAACCACATATCACAGTCATAGTAAGCAAATTGTAAGAACCGACGCTGAAGTAGAGATGCATGTACGGAGAGTGAATATTTTAATTTTGCACAGACATGGAACAGGACAGGAACAGCGTCAGAACCGGGTAACACAATGACAAACAATAATTAATGCAGAAGCGGGGAACAGACAGATAAAGGGGAGGTAATAACACAGGTGATTGAGTCCAGGTGAGTCCAATGAATCACTGATGCCTGTGACGAGGGAAGCAGGTGTGCGTAATGATAGTGGCAGGAGTGTGTAATGCTGGGCAACATTGATAGCTAATGAGTTTGAGAAATTCTAGCATTTAATTCTCAGATCCATGTCAATTGCAACTGGCTGGTTAGCTACCTGCAGATTAAAGCAGGGCCGTAACGTTATGAGCTGGGAATATGGTTCATTGATTAGCTAGCTAGCTACCTACATGACTAAACAAACAAAAAAGACTCCACTATGCAAGTAACTATTTCAATAGAATGTCGATCGATATATTCGCTCTGGCTGTCTACTTCAATTTCAGGGCACTCTCATCTGAATGTGCCAATTCACAGAATAACTGACGAATTTATGAATGCTCAACACCAAACTTTGGCAAAAAAGGGTAATTAAATTGTTGCCAGCAGCACAGTTGCAGTCACCAACGGTCTGGATAACGTAGAAACAGCCCAACTAGCTCTGCTAGGGTGAGTAAAATGGTCAGTGAGCTGTTCTCTCATTTGTCTGGAAGTAGCTAGCAAGCTAGCCAATGTTAGCCAGTTGGCTTGGGTGCTTGACTGCTGTTGTAAGGTCCGAACTCTTAGATCAACCCTACTTCTCGGCCAGCGTCCAGTGTGTGCTCTGAATGCTCCGAGAGCGAAACGCTCTGAATTTACGAACGGTCAATCTGACAACGCTCTGAGTTTACGAACGCCCAAAGCACACTCTGAACCTCCATATTAAAACGAAAAACACACCCATAGTATAAGCCTTTTGTCATGCCCTGACCTTAGTTATCTTTGTTTTCTTTATTATTTTGGTTAGGTCAGGGTGTGACAAGGGGTGGTTTGTTGTTGTTTTTCCCTGTCTAGGGTTTGTGTATGTTCATGGGGTTGTTTCTGAGTCTAGGTGTTTTGTATGTCTATGGATGCCTGGATTGGTTCTCAATTAGAGGCAGCTGTTTATCGTTGTCTCTGATAGGGAACCATATTTAGGCAGCCATATTCCTTGGGTAATTCGTGGGTGATTGTCTATGTATTAGTTGCCTGTGTCTGCATTTATTCTATATAGCGGTCACGTTCGTTTTGTAAATTTGTTCAAGTGTTCTTCGTTTCATTAAAATAGGACATGTATTCACATCACGCTGCGCCTTGGTCTCATCCATACAACAAAAGTGACACCTTTAGCCTGGAAATCTTTGGTTGTTTAGGACATAGTCTCACATGTGAATCCTTAAAGAGATGGGCGGGGCTAAAGCTTAAGAGGGTGTGAATGATGCTGAATGGGTGTAGACTAAGAAGAGCTCTCCAGTAGGTACGAAATATTCTAGGGGCATTTTTTCAAAGCAGAATTACTTTCCCATAATTCCTCAACTGTAGTGTATGATATACCATTTTCTATCTCAGTCTCTACTTTTATCCAGCGTTAAAAACACAATTTCTAATTTTGCTACATAAGTATGAATCGAGGGATCGGTCACATATGACTTTTCACAATATGCTTGAGTTTGTGTCCTCAAAAGTGAATACACCTCAACAGTTTTTTACACAAAGGTGAGTTGCAGACCTTTCTTAAACTATGCAACATTATCAGTTATTGTTTATGGCCATTTCATGAAAAATTATTTTGTTTGGGCGGAAATAAAACATCTGCTCAGCTGTGTTCTGCATCCCTCCATTTTTGTCCATTACTATAACTTGTCCTAATTGACAATACATGTTATCATTGTAATATTGCATTTAGGGCGCCTGTAGTCAAGAGTTCTACATAGTTTGGTCAGTTTGAGGCTGACAAAATGCTTGTAAAAAAGTGTGCCAACAGAGTATAATATCAGGGGTAAATTGACAATTTGGTTAATTTTGCCCACTCACAAGGCATTAGCAGGGCTGAAAACCCCTGATTACATTTTTATTTGAGATGGCACAACTGAATTGAAAACCTGCCACCTCTCTCTCTCCCTTCCTCCCTCCCCACCCCTGTACAACTCCAGTGCCATGGCAGAGTGACAGGTCTTAGTTCTCACCGATCTGTGAGCAGGAGCGACAGCCACTGATCCTGCTTGGAGTGATGCCACCCCAGTGCTAACCATGCCCAGAATCTCTCTAGCAGAGAGAGTCATTGAAAAGGATCAACGTTTAGCTACGTGCAGAGGGGAGACAGGCGTATCTGATAAAGACCCAAACAGGGGAGGTGGGCAGCGTGGCAGGGGTTGAGGGGGAATACTGCTGTTGGGACTGATGCCAGCTGGAACGTGACTCACCTTAGTAGGATCCAATCCATTTCACATCAGCTGGGTTTGATTTCAGCTGCTGTGATCCGGGACGAGGCCATGAACAGCTGGCCTGGAAGATGAGACATTTTTCAGGACACACATTTCACTTCATAATGGCAGACGGTACACAGAGTCTGGTAAGGTAATTAACTGTGTTTATACAAAGACACATTTGAAACTGCTTCCCATGTGGCTAACATTGGGCCCTACAGTAGCTACCTACCATCTCAGCCATGTAAATGATGCTACCTCAGACAAGGCATTCTATTATTTTCCTTTCAATACAAGTGCCATTATGTGGCTCTTTTCTAATAGGGAGTCTCATAAAGTAATAGACTATACTGGGTTGGGTGGTATGTCCACTAATTTCTTGCCAGGTTAGGCCTAAAACCTTTAAGGGAACATTGCAATGCCAACACAGATATAATAGTAGCAGCCTACATTCAGCTGAGCTAAATATGCTGCATACCTCTGGAGCGTTAGCTAACTGGGTGGTTTTAAATGCTACGGGGTTGTTCTACCACAAGAAAGAGGATTTCGACACCCATCATCTCAGATTGTTAAAAAAAAATCTGTAGGTTTTAACAGATATGATTAACATTCCTGAAACGTAATTTGATCTAAGAAATTGACTGCACCCAAATTGGCCATTTTAATTCATTGGATTCAGATAATATTCAATAAATATAGTACCCAACATCCAATTTGTACCAAACCTCTTCCTACCAGTGAGTAAGACAAAGGAATCTATAAAAAAAAGTCAAATGTCACTCATGGACCACCACATCCCATGCCAATCCCACCTCAACAACCAGTATACAGTATCAGCTGTCTATTTTTGACAAGTAGTGTGAAAATGTGGCTTGTAGTATTGCTTTTCTATGTTACTTATTCCTTGTGAAAATTGAGATGCTTTTTCTCCCTGTTCAGAGCAATATAATTAGTGGGACAGTGCCAGGTTTTGACCACAAGATGTCACTGTTCTTCCTATGCCGCCATACTTTTATCCATTTTGCTGGTCTATTGTGTTTATTGAATAGATCACAACATTTCCTTCGCAACTTTGGGTAAAGAACCAAAGGATTTGGCTCATTATGAAAATAAATTGTGTTGTCATCCTCATAATTCAAGTCAGTCCTCCATGAAAGCAATTCAGTTTGTCTTATCAACCAAACACTTCAACCCAACTCTCCTTGAATTGTCCAACAAGTGGCAGCTCTCTGAGAGGGCTATCCCTATGGTGCAATTCTAATATGAGGACATTTCCTTCAAGCCCAAAACATTGATGTGGAAATTGGCTATGGACTAAAATGTTGTGACAACCCTAATAGAACCCGAGACCATAACATTTGAAACCATTAGAACTACTGTAGCCTAATGGTTTGCTTCTTCATCAAGAATGGCCTTACAGTATCTAATATCTATCCCAGTATATTTATGGGAATAAACCACACACAAAGGGGCTGTTTCCTGGATAATATATTAAGCGTAAAAGAAGGGCAAACAGAATTGCTTTCATGGAGGACTGGCTTAAATTGTGAGGATGACCACACAATTTATTTTCATCATGAGCCAAATCTGTTGGTTTTCTATCCAGAGTTGCAAGGTAAAAAGTGTTGTGGTATAGCAGGAACAGCGACATCTCCTGGACTAAACCTGGTACTTTCACATTACTTTATGGTAAATAATGCAAATGACTTTCTCTGAACAGGAAAAAAAAACTTCACCAGATTCGCAGAGAATACATTATATACAGCAGTATGGAGAGGCAATACTCCAAGCCACAGCTTCATAATATTTGTCAAACAGAGAACTGATACTGTATACTGGTTGTTGGGGATGGATTGGCATGGGTTGTGGTGAGTCCGTGGGTGGCTTTAGATGTTTTTGTTTGTCTTACTTACTCATTGGTAGGAAATTAGTAAGTAAGACAAATTGATTTACGTCGGTTGTTGGGTACTATATTTATTGACTGAATCCTAAAAAATTGTATTGCCAATTTAGGTGCAATCAATTAACTTCATTCCTGAGATAAAATAACATTTAAATACAATCTTACTTGTTTCTAACTACAGAAATGGTTTCAGAACAATCTGAGATGGTGAGTGTCATGGCTTGATGAAATTATATGAAACTACTGAGTGTTAATCAATCCCCTGTGTGTCTTTAGACACTCACACGGACTACCTGACGATACAAATCTATGACGTGAGGATGAGCAGGGGGACATTTCAGCACCCTTTCTCTTCTGATTTCTGATGATGACCATCGTTACACAGCTGTTTAAATGTTCTGAGAGGTGAATCTAGGAGAATACATTTCAAACACTACTGGGTCAGATTAGAGCTGCTCAATGGGTTAATTTAGTCCCAATTCACTCAGTGATAGATGGGAACCAATGTTTAACCATTGCATGCAATCACATCAGTGTACATGCAATGTCCGTTTTCGTGATATGACAATGATCAATTTGTTTACTTAATTAGACATGCTTGGATGGCGTATGCAATTCCAGTGCGCCGCTAACCAATACATCTGAATCCTTCTCCCCAAGACCAATTGATCAGTGCAAATAAATCACTTCTACACTGTTGGCAACTTCATCACAATTGGATCAAACTGTAAAATCCCTGTAAGTGTTGTCTTTATAGAAGCACAGTTGTCAATAGACATCATCGACAGGCGATCCAGCCTTTAGTCTCCTGCAGGGTACTGATTGGGTGGTCCAGCTGTGAGGATACAACACTGTCTCTGTGGTGAGATCCAATGCCTCAAGACATGGTGAGAGAGATGCAGACGGTGAAGCAGGGCTATGGTGCTAAACAGACAGTGTGAGATATAGAGCCCCAACAGATGTGTATATTAATGAGCTGGTTAGCATTTAATTGCCCTGTCACCTCGGCAGTGTCATATCGAGGAGACAAGTGACGCAGCGGGACTGCCGTCGCAGTGTACATTGGAACAGAGGGTGCCATCACCAGACAGTCTGCTGGAAGAGACAGGGGCTTCGTAGGTGCACTGACTTCTGAGGGCTTAAGAAGGTTGGAAGTGGCAGGTGAGGAAGCCTGCTGAAAGAGTGCTGCTAAGAGGAAATGCATGGACTGGTGAATTTGAGAGGAGGAAGATGAGGCTGATGAAAATGACTGTGGACTGGTGGAGTTGAGATGATAATGAGGGAAATGACTGTTGACTGGAGGAGTTGAGAGGAGGATGCAGGAATGTTAGACTATAAGGTCAGGGATGTCAGACTTGGTTTTAGACAAAACTACAGGTTGTAAGGTAGTACTGGGAGACTGGAAAAATTTTGAGATGATGATAAATGAAGGTGTTAGCAGTATGCTTACTATAGAAGTAGGAGCTAAAGGAAGTGAATGACTTATTTTCACAAAAATAATAAGCTGCAGATAACACAGTGATACATGTTTTTTGCTGGAATGCAATTGTGCAATACCATTCCCAGCTAACTGCTAGATGGATTAGCCTGCCAATGATAATAGGTAACGGTGAATACGGACTATGGTGACAGCTATAGAACATGAACCCATTGTTAACCTGAATTCAATCCATGCTAGTATGATGTCAGAGTAGAAGTTGGTGATCAAGAAGCGCAGTGTGAGTCCTTCCTGTCCCTGCTGTCATGCCTGGTCAGGGGCCATTTCCTTCTGCTCAAAAGGCACTGCAGGCTGGACACCATTAGGGCCCTGGGCCCTCCCCCTCCAGCAGTGCTCTGATTGCAGCCCTGGTGGATGTCACAATGATATTTTACTGGCAGGAAAAATGAACAAGCTGCTTGGCAGCAAGTGTAAACAGGGCCATTAAGCCTGGCCACTGTTCTGCCCTCCCGTGCTCATTCACAAAGCACGGAAACTCATGCTGAAACGTCCTCCGCCTCACACATCTACCCTCTCCTGCCTCCCCCTGTTGCCACCCCTTCATTGGGAAAGCATTAGCTCACTGCTGGCTCAATCAGGCCTATAGTTCTGAGGTGGACATAATGACTGCAATTAGGGACGCCTTCAGAGCTGGCCAAATCAGCCCGTTCAGCAGCTACCTGAATATGATGCTGTTAAGGTCAATGGTGGTCTGCACGAGTGAAAAAAAATGCCAAGCATGTCACTGCCACCACAACATCGCTTGCTCTACTACAGGACGCACCGGAGACACCGTACCCACTGATAATGGCAAGAGAAAGGGCACCCCCTATAAGAACTGCATACTAATAGTGGCGATAAGGTGAAGAGGAATGCGTAATGTCTTTAAATGAATAGTCTGTTCTGGTCTGAACATGTGCAGATTGGTTGATCAGACCGCGGCTAATCACTAGGAGTCTGATATTCCAATAGTGAACAGTGGATCATGTAAAATGTCATCTGTTTCAGGCCTCTCCCTTTTCCCTCTCATTTTGTTTTACCTTGGAGGCATCATCTCTTTAATCATCACCACCATCATCGTAATTACCGTTCACATCATCATAATCCTAAAGACTTTAAACAGTCTTACAGCTAATTCTGCATGACAAAGAGCTGGGGCCTTGCTAGCTTGCTCGCTCACTGACTGACTGCGCTCTGTGGTCGGCTAAATGTGCATTGCCAAACTGGTGCCCCAGTCACAAAATGTAATTGTATTTGTCACATGCTTACTAAACAATAGGTGTAGATTGATGAACATATTCTAGTCTGTGCTAGTGAAACAATCATGTAGCTTAGCATCCGCTTCATCGAACCACTTCCGTTTTTAGTGCATCACTGGTACTTCCTGTTTGAGTTTTTGCTTCTAAAGCAAGAATCAGGAGGATAGAGTTATGATCAGATTTTCCAAATGGAGGGCGAGTGAGAGCTTTGTATTGTTTTTCTGTGTGTGGCGTAGAGGTGATCTAGAGCAGGGATGGGCAACTGTGTTGGAAGCATTGTTAAAGAGAAAGTGACTGAACTCTGACGTGTCAACTTCTACTCAAACAGCAATAACATGTAGGCCAATAAATCATCCAGATCACTCAAATTTGTTCAATTACAAAAAAAATGTCTTTCTCTCCCCTATACGTTTTCAAAAGAGTTCAGTCTGCAAAACTAACAATCTTTTGCACCTTGTGTGTGTTACCCAGACTCAATGGGATGGGTTTTTAATTTGTATTAGCAAAATAGCTGATTGGATCATCAAAGTCTTAAAATAGTGAAGGCAGTCAACTCCCACACAAAAGCAAAGCTTGACCCATGTGTATTGTAAAATGGTGGATGGGGATTTAGTTAATGGGGTATTGGTGAGCATTGCGGAGTTTGAATAAGAACAGCTGTTTCATTCCTGAAGCCCAGCCAAAATCCCAATCATCACTTAAACCCTAGGGTGAATCTCTTTCCCCTAATGCAACAGTAGGTTTTATGTCCTGGGCCTAAAATAAACAGAACCTCTACTGCTGGTCTCTACCTCTGTCACAATTCGGTGAAGCTTTAGGTCTGTTTTGTTTGGGCAGATGGCATGTTATGTACTTATTTTTTAATCTTTCTCATCAGTGTCTTCCTCAAATTTGGGGCAAATACTGTCCATAACAATGAATGTGTGGGGACCCTCTAGCCATACTCCACACAATTAATGTTTTCCTGGTCCATGACAACACACCCACACACACACACACAGGCCCGGTCCTGGCCGTTCTGCTGCCCTAGACAAGACAAAAAAAAATTGCCCCTCTCTTACCCTACAAAACTAGAATAGTGTAGCCTACATTGTCGGCCCGCAATGAAATGATTAATGCCCATCCATGTGGTAGGCCTACCATTTGTAAAATAGTTGTAGTGACTTTATTAGTCTTGATTCCTAGTACTAATCATTTTGGATATTTGAGCTCTCAATATCAGCTACCAAACTTTATCAGGAGTTATCCTTAGCCTACTTGCAATGAAAATCCATGTGTTTGCACATCCAGAAATGCAGAAGACCTTTCCTTTTCATTATGATGCAGCTCCAATACAATTTACAAATACAAACTCCCGGACAGCAGTTCTAGCCTATATTTTCCATTCCAGATAGTCAATTTTACTTTGACCTGTACTGAAGTGCATTCTTTTTTGGGGTGCCATTTAGGTTAGGCTATTAGATCAGAGAAACATGCATGATGTAAAGGGGAGAGGGACGCTGGGCATGGACAATATTTGGCGCCCCTGCCTTTGACAAAGTGTGTACTGCTTATAATAGGGTGGCATCAGTGATCACCTAAATAGCCCAAATAGCCCATATGAGAGAACTTATCATAGTTTCTGTGCAGAATTATGTAAGATTTTGTCAATCTGCTGACCTAGGCTGCTGCCTAGTGGGTCTCTCTCTCACTATGTTTGGACACACCTACTCTTTCAATTTTTTTTATTTTTTGTTTACTATTTTCTATGAAATAACAGATATGGAATCATGTTGTAACCCAAAAAGTGTTAAAACATATTTTAGATTTTTGCCTTGACATCATTGCACACTCTTGCATTCTGTCAACCAGCTTCACCTGGAATGCTTTTCCAACAGTCTTGAAAGAGTTCCCACCTATTCTGAGCACTTGTTGGCTGCTTTTCCTTCACTCTCTGGCCCAACTCCTCCCAAACCATCACAATTGGGTGTAGGTCGAGTGATTGTGGAGGCCAGGTCATCTGATGCATCACTCTACCTCTTGGTCAAATAGCCTTTACAAAGCCAGATGGGATGGTGTATCGCTGCAGAATGCTGTGGTAGCCATGCTGGTTAAGTGTGCTATGTATTCTAAATAAATCACTGACAGTGCCAACTGCAAAGCACCATTACACCTTCTCCTTCAAGCTTCACGGTGGGAACCACACAAGGGGAGATCATCCGTTCATGTAATTTGCGTCTCACAAAGACATGGCGGTTGGATCCAAACATCTCAAATTTGGACTCACACCAAAGGACAGATTTCCATCGGTCTAAATGCCCATTGCTTGTGTTTCTTGGCCCAAGCAAGTCTCTTATTATTATTGGTGTCCTTTAGTAGTGGTTTCTTTGCAGCAATTCAACCATGAAGGCTTGATTCACGCAGTCTCCCCTGAACAGTTGATGTTTTTTATTTATTTATTTCACCTTTATTTAACCAGGTAGGCTAGTTGAGAACAAGTTCTCATATGCAACTGCGACCTGGCCAAGATAAAGCGTAGCAATTCAACACATACAACAACACATGGAGTTACACATGGAATAAACAAAACATATAGTCAATAATACAGTAGAACAAAAGAAAACAAAAAGTTTATACAGTGAGTTTTGAGTGGTTTTCTAAATAGGCCATGGTGGCGAAGTAATTACAATATAGCAATTAAACACTGGAATAGTAGATCGGCAGAAGATGAATGTGCAGGTAGAGATAATGGGGTGCAAAGGAGCAAAATAAATAAATAAAACCAGTATGGGGCTGAGGTTAGATAGATAGGCCGTTTACAGATAGGCTAAGTACAGGTCAGTGATCTGTAAATGAGAACAGCTGGTGCTTAAAGCTGGGGAGATGTGAGTCTCCAGCTTCATGAGATTTTGCAATTCTTCCAGTCCTGGGCAGCAGAGAACTGGAAGGAAAGACGACCAAATGAGGAATTGGCTTTGGGGGTGACCAGTGAGATATACCTGCTGGAGCCGTGCTAGCACGGGTGCTGCTATGGTGACCAGTGAGCTGAGATAAGGCGGGGCTTTACCTAGCAGAGCCTTGTAGATAACCTTTAGCCAGTGGGTTTGGCGACGAGTATGAAGCGAGGGCCAACCAACAAGAGCGTACAGGTCGCAATGGTGGGTAGTGTATGGGGCTTTGGTGACAAAACGGATGGCACTGTGATAGACTGCATCCAGTTTGTTGAGTAGAGTATTTGTAGTTGTCCACGTATTGTAAGTCAGAGCCGTCCAGAGTAGTGATGGTGGACGGGTGAGCAGGTGCGGGCAGCGATCGATTGAAAGGCATGCATTTAGTTTTACTTGCGTTTAAGAGCAGTTTGGAGGCCACGGAAGGAGAGTTGTATGGCATTGAAGCTCATCTGGAGGTTAGTTAACACAGTGTCCAAGGAGGGGCCAGAAGTATACAGAATGGTGTCGTCTGCATAGAGGTGGATCAGAGAACCACCAGCAGTGAGCAACATCATTGATGTATACAGAAAAGAGAGTCGGCCCGAGAATTGAACCCTGTGGCACACCCATAGAGACTGTCAGAGGTCCAGACATCAGGCCCTCCGATTTGACACACTGAACTCTATCAGGGAAGTAGTTGGTAAACCAGGCGAGGCAATCATTTGAGAAACCAAGGCTGTCGAGTCTGCCAATAAGGATGTTGTGATTGACAGAGTCGAAAGCCTTGGCCAGGTCGATGAATATGGCTGCAAAGTAATGTCTCTTATCGATGGCGGTTATGATGTCATTTAGAACCTTGAGCGTGGCTCAAGGTGCACCCATGACCAGCTCTGAAACCAGATTGCATGGCGGAGAAGGTATGTTTGGATTCTAAATGGCTTTCAAAGACCTTAGAAAGACAGGGTAGGATAGATATAGGTCTGTAGCAGTTTGGATCTAGAGTGTCACCCCCTTTGAAGAGGGGGATGACCGCGGCATCTTTCCAATCTTTGGGAATCTCAGACGATATGAAAGAGAGGTTGAACAGGCTAGTAATAGGGGTTGCAACAATTTCGGCAGATCATTTTAGAAAGAGAGGGTCCAGATTGTCTAACCCGGCTGATTTGTAGGGGTCCAGATTTTGTAGCTCTTTCAGAACATCGGCGATCTGAATTTGGGTGAAGGAGAAATGGTGGGGGCTTTGGCGGGTTGCTGTGGAGGGTGCCGGGCATTTGACCGGGATAGGGGTAGCCATGTGGAAAGCATGGCCAGCCGTAGAGAGATGCTTATTGAAATTCTCAATTATAGTGGATTTATCAGTGGTGACAGTGTTTCCTAGCCTCATAGCAGTGGGCAGCTGGGAGGAGGTGCTCTTATTCTCCATGGACTTTACAGTGTCCCAGAACTTTTTTTAGTTAGTATTACAGAATGCAAATTTCTGTTTGAAAAAGCTTGCCTTAGCTTTTCTAAATGCCTGTGTATATTTGTTCCTAACTTCCCTGAAAAGTTGCAAATCACGGGGGCTATTCGATGCTAATGCAGAACGCCACAGGATGTTTTTGTGCTGGTCAAGGGCAGACAGGTCTGGCGTGAACCAAGGACTATATATATTCCTAGTTGTACATTTTTTGAGAGGGGCATGCTTATTTAAGATGGTGAGGAAGGCACTTTTAAAGAATAGCCAGGCATCATCTAATGATGGGATGAGGTCAATGTCATTCCAGGATACCCCGGCCAGGTCGATTAGAAAGGCCTGCTCGCAGAAGTGTTTTAGGGAGTGGTGATAGTGATGGTCGTTTGGTCGCAGAACCATTATGGATGCAGGCAATGAGGCAGTGATCACTGAGATCTTGATTGAAAACAGCGATGTGTATTTGGAGGGCGAATTAGTTAGGATGACATCTATGAGGGTGCCCGTGTTTACTGATTTGGGGTTGTACCTGGTAGGTTCATTGAAAATTTGTGTGAGATTGAGGGCATCAAGCTTAGTTTGCAGGATGGCCGGGATGTTAAGCATGTCCCAGTTTAGGTCACCTAGTAGCACGAGCTCAGAAGATAGATGGGGGGCAATCAGTTCACATATAGTATCGAGGGCACAGCTGGGGGCAGAGGGAGGTCTATAGCAAGCGGCAACGGTGAGAGACTTCTTTCTGGAAAGGTGAATTTTTCAAAGTAGAAGATCAAATTGTTTGGGTACAGACTTAGCCTACAGAGTTCTGTATTACTTTCTATCTTTGCAGTAGATTGCAAAACCGCCCCCTTTAGCAGTTCTATCTTGGCGGAAAACGTTATAGTTAGCAATGGAGATTTCAGGGTTTTTGGTGGTTTTCCTAAGCCAGGATTCAGACATGGCTAAGACATCTGAGTTGGCAGAGTGTGCTAAAGCAGTGAGTAAAACAAACTTAGGGAGTAGGCTTCAAATGTTAAAATGCATGAAACCAAGGCTTTTACGTTTACAGAAGTCAACAAATGAGAGCACCTGGGGGGTGGGAGTGGAGCTAGGCAGGACCTGGATTAACCTCCACATCACCAGAGGAACAAAGGAGAAGTAGGGTAAGGCTAAAGACTATACGAACTGACCGTCTAGCACGTTCAGAACAGAGAGTAAAAGGAGCAGGTTTCTGGGCACGATAGCATAGATTCAAGGCATAGTGTACAGACAAAGGTAAGGTAGGATGTGAGTACATTGGAGGTAAACCTAGGCATTGAGTAATGAAGAGAGAGATATAGTCTCTAGAGATGTTTAAACCAGGTGATGTCATCGCATATGTAGGAGGTGGAACAACATGGTTGGTTAAGGCATATTGAGCAGGGCTAGAGGCTCTACAGTGAAATAAGACAGTAATCACTAACCAGGACAGTAATGGACAAGGTATATTGATATTAGAGAGAGGCATGCGTAGCCAAGTGAACATATGGGTCCAGTGAGTGTTTGGGCTGGCTGGGGACACGGCGATTCAGACAGTGAGCAGGCTAACAAGCTAATAGTTAGTAGGCCAGAGCTAAACAAGCTAGCAGCTAGTAGACCAGGGCAAGCAATAAGTTAGCAGGCCGGGTTAGCGAGCAAGCAGTTAGCAAGGGCTAGCAGTTAGCAGACTGGGCAGGCAAGCTAGCAGTTAGCAGTTCGCAGACCGGGTTAGCAAGCAAGCAGTTAGCAGACCAGGGCCCGGCAGTTAGCAGACCGGGTTAGCAAGCAAGCATATAGCAGGGGCTAGAAAGTTAGCCTTTGGGGGGCGTCGCGATGGGAGTAAGTCTGTTTTTGACTCTTCGTGTGCTGACGTCGATAGACCAATCGTGGAATTAGTAGGGTTCCAAGTAGCTCTAGGTAGCTAGCAGGCCGATATTGTTGCCCAGGAGTATGCTTCGGTGGTAGCACAGGAGCCCTGGCCGGGCTAGCTTCAAGCGAAATTGGTGCTTGCTCTGGGATAGAAACGCTAGCCAAGAGTACTCATCCGGGATTGCGGTTATTTAGTTGTGAAGATCCAGATTCAAATGTTCAGTTTGCGGTAGGAATCCGGGGATAAAAATAACAGGTCCGTTATGCTCTGGTTAGAGTCACGTTGTTCGAACTGGCGAAAGCTTTCCGAGCTGAAGAAACTTTCCAAATTGACTGACCTTCCTGTCTTAAAGTAATGATGGACCGTCGTTTCTCTTTACTTATTTGAGCTGTTCTTGCCATAGTATGGACTTTTGCCAAATAAGACCACCCCTACCTGTATACCACCCCTACCTTGTCACAACACAACTGGCTCAAACACATTAAGGAAAGATATTCCATGTGAATTAAAATGCATCCCAGGTGACTACTTGCTGAAGCTGGTTGAGAGAATTCCAAGAGTGTGCAAAACTGTCATCAAGGCAAAGGGTGGCTACTTTGAAGAATCAAATATAAAAAATCTATATATATATTTATTTATTTAATTTTACCCCAATTTAGTGGTATCCAATGGTTTTTAGTAGCTACCATCTTGTCTCATCGCTACAACTCCTGTACGGGCTCAGGAGAGACCATCATGTAAACAACCCAACCCAGCCCACTGCTTCTTCTACCTGATTCCAACCCAGTTTTTATTTTAATTTCGGAGGAAACACCGTGCACCTGGCAACCATGGTTTGGCCAGCCACAGGAGTTGCTGGTGCTGAGACAAGGATATCCCTACTGACCAATCCCTCCCTAACCCAGACGACGCTAGGATAATAGTGCGTCGCCCCACGGAACTCCCGGTCACGGCCGGTTACGACAGAGCATGGGCACGAACCCAGAGTCTCTGATGGCACAGCTGACGCTGCAGTACAGTGCCCTAACCACTACGCCAAACTTACCCTTAAAACTGACTATCCTACCGACCCTACTTGGCTTGTCATCTACAAAATAGTTTACTCAGCAAATTGGATGCAGTCTAACTGCCATCAGTTTTGTTACCAAATCACCTTATACCACCCACCACTGCTGCCTGTACGATATATTTGGCTGGCCCTGACATATTCAGTTCCCACAGGCTCCAGGTCATCTATAAGTCTATGCTAGGTAAAGCTTGCCTTATCTCAGTTCACTGGTCACTAACCTACCTGGTTAAATGTTACAGCAGGTATATCTCACGGATCATCCCCAAAAACAAATTTCGGCGGTTACGGTTATTCCATGTGTTACATGATTCCATGTGTTATTTCATAGTTTTGATTTCTACACTATTAATCTACAATGTAGAAAATATTCAAATAAATAAGTAAGTGAGTAGGTATGTTCAAACGTATTGGGACAGTGACATCCTTTGTTGCTTTGGATTTACAGCACTTTGGGTAAGATATTTGTGCATCTAATTCATTCAGGATTATCTGTAATCATTCTATAATCCACATGAATGTAGAAGTGTTTAGAAACATATTCTATTCTTATTAACAATAAAAGTTCATCCAAAATGATACAATACATTATACTGTATACCTTTCATTTTTATTGGGCACAAAATACTCTGAAACAACCAAATCGAACGGCAAATGCAACCAACATTTTAAAGCAGAAACTTTATTTTTCTTATGCACACACTCATTCAAATGTTGATTGTAGTGCACTTTGGTTGAGCCAGTCTCTCCCATTGGTTATAACACAGCATCACACGCTCCACATGTTTGCTCTCTGGCCCCACCAGTAGCAGCTGGCAGGGACATATAATGAAGGTGGAGCCTTTCCTTCCCATTTAACCCCCAAGACAATTGATCTTTGTGTTTCAAGTGTAAAAAGATGGCCTGCCAGCCATTCAGCTCACCTCCAATTTCCCCTCTCTCACAATACCGCTCCTGATGCTTCAAAGTCACCAGAAGTCCATTTCAAACTGTTTGACTTCGGAGAAACAGAGAGAGTAAAAACTAAATTGACTTTGCTCCTCCAACAGCAGTGGTTTTGCAATCATACCCACTGTTGAAGAGTTGGTGGAGTCTTATAAGGTCCGTAGCCTTTTCCAGCTTGGAGGTGCCGGAGCGACATCAGTCCAAAGTACATGTGACAGCAACAGCTTGGATAGATGTTGATTTATGGTGGCCCTCTTGCCCTCTGCACCCCTATCTCGCTCTGCCATCAGGTGTCATTTGCAAAGTTCAACTTGGATATGAAGTGCCATCCACACATGCACTCCACTCTAAAACTAGTAAATAGTGGCACCAAAGCTTTTTTTCTCAAATCATCTTAAAAATCTAATTTATAATGAACAAAAATATAAACACAACCTGTAAAGTGTTGGTCCCATGTTTCATGAGCTGAAATAAAAGATCCCACAAATGTTCCATACACATTTGTTTATATCCCTGTTAGTGAGCATTTCTCCTTTGCCAAGACAAATCTATCCACCTGACAGGAGTGGAATATCAAGAAGCTGATTAAACGGCATGATCATTACATAGGTGCACCTTGTGCTGGGGACAATAAAGGGCCACAGATGTCTCAAGTTGAGGGATCATGCAATTGGCATGCTGACTGCAGGAATGTACACCAGAGCTGCAGATAATTGATTGGCCATAGGCCACCTCCAACGTCAAAAATGGCAGTACATCCAATTGGTCTCATAACCGCAGACCAGGTGTAACCCATATGGCGGTGCACAATTGGCCCAGCGTCATCAGGGTTAGGGGAGGGCTTGGCCGGGGTAGGCCATCATTGTAAATAATATTATTTTGTTAACTGACTTGCCTAGTTATACATATATTTATTTAAGTAATCCCGCCAGAGCAGGACCTCCACATCCAGCTTCTTTCCCAGCAGGATCATCTGAGGAGGTGCTGGTCAGCTGATGAAACTGTCTAGTATTTATGTCTGTAATAAAGCCCTTTTGTGGGGAAAAAAACCCTTCTGATTGGCTGGGCCTGGCTCCCAAATGGGTGGGCCTATGCCCTCCCAGGCCCACCCATGGCTGTGCCCTTGCCCAGTCATGTAAAATTCATAGATTAGGGCCTCATTAATTAATTTCAATTGAATGATTTCATTATATGAACTGTAACATTTTTGTATGGAGAGTTTATATTTTTGTTTCAATATACTTGCACTTGGAGTTTTTGTGAAATGCAACAACCAGAATTACACAGTTAGCTATTTTATAATACTGGCTGTTTGGATCCTGGATGATGATTGGTTGACAGCAGGGAATTATAGCACCACAATCCCTGCTTTCTCAGAATATTGCCTGTTAAGGAGAAGTGTATCAGGACATACAGTACTTGTTAATGGTGTCAGAAACAATATTGACACATTTTAAATGTTTTTACACCCATGAAACCAATGTGTGATATTTCCATTAATCTGCTTGCTCTGCCCTCATATTTAGCCTCATCTTGAAGTGTTTTTTAAAGCAGGGCTACAAGTAGAACAAAAACTTGATAAAAAATGTATTTATTCAAATGCTGTAAGTACAGCAAGTGTTTGCTCAGTAGGAAATGAATATGCAACTAGTCAGAGACAACTGTGTGGAGTTGAGTTTGTGACAGCAACTATGCAAGCTTATTATGGTATGACAGACACCATGTCCTGGGATTACCCATGATCTTCTATTTATAAGAATCCTTAACTTTAACAACTTGTGTGGCTTGTAAGTGTTGTAAAGAAAAATATTACGTGCGTGTTCGTGACAGTCTAAGCTTTTCATAGTGGGCTCATAATAGTTTGAAGTTCAAACCATTGACTTTTTTGGGATCTGCCTGTAACGGCTCTCTTCTATCTCCTCCTCTGACGAAGAGGTGGAACAAGGATCGGACCAAAATGCAGCGTGATGATGATTCATGATATTTTAATGAAGGAAAGAACTATACAAGAAGAAACTACAAAATAATGAAATGTGAAAACACAAAGACAGGAACAATCACCCACGAAACACTGAAAGAATATGGCTGCCTAAATATGGTTCCCAATCAGAGACAACGAAAATCACCTGCCTCTGATTAAGAACCGCCTCAAGGCAACCATAGACTTTCCTAGACAACCCTACTCAGCTACAATCCGAATACCTACTAAAACCCCAATACAAAAACACACCACAAAATAAACCCATGTCACACCCTGGCCTGACCAAATAAATGAAGACAAACATACATACTTCGACCAAGGCGTGACACTGCCCATATCTCATAAACACTGCTCTAGTTCAGCCTGTTAATCACACACGCTAATGGCTGGTATTAGCGGATGCAGAAGAAATGGAAGAATCCAACGCAAAAAAACAGCAGTCTGTAGTTCAAGCATTAACTTCTTGCGTCGAGCCATCCCGGATCCGGGATCGTGAATACAGCCTCAAGCTCATTACCATAACGCAACGTTAACTATTCATGAAAATCGCAAATGAAAAGAAATTAATCTATTTGCTCTCAAGCTTAACCTTTTGTTAACAACACTCATCTCAGATTTTCAAAATATGCTTCTCAACCATAGCAAACTAGCATTTAGCATTAGCATTAGCATTTAGCGTTAGCATTAGCAGGCAACATTTTCACAAAAACCAATAAATAAATAAAATGATAAAACTCAATAAATAATTTACCTTTGAAGAACTTTGGATGTTTTCAATGAGGAGACTCTCAGTTAGATAGCAAATGTTCAGTTTTCCTGAAAGATTAGTTGTGCAGGAGAAATCGGTCCGTTTTCTGCGTCATGTTTGGCTACCAAAAAAAAACGGAAATTCATTCATCCAAACGCCAAACTTTCTTCCACATTAACTCCATAATATCGACCGAAACATGGTAAACGTTGTTTAGAATCAATCCTCAAGGTGTTTTTCACATATCTCTTCATGATATATAATTCCTGGAAGTCTCCTCTCTGTCTCAATCACATGGATGAATGCGAGCAGCTTGGAGATTACGCAACAATTTCAAATCAAATCAAATCAAATCAAATCAAATTTATTTATATAGCCCTTCGTACATCAGCTGATATCTCAAAGTGCTGTACAGAAACCCAGCCTAAAACCCCAAACAGCAAACAATGCAGGTGTAAAAGCACAGTGGCTAGGAAAAACTCCCTAGAAAGGCCAAAACCTAGGAAGAAACCTAGAGAGGAACCGGGCTATGTGGGGTGGCCAGTCCTCTTCTGGCTGTGCCGGGTAGAGATTATAACAGAACATGACCAAGATGTTCAAATGTTCATAAATGACCAGCATGGTCGAATAATAATAAGGCAGAACAGTTGAAACTGGAGCAGCAGCACAGTCAGGTGGACTGGGGACAGCAAGGAGCCTTCATGTCAGGTAGTCCTGGGGCACGGTCCTAGGGCTCAGGTCAGTTGAAACTGGAGCAGGAGCATGGCCAGGTGGACTGGGGACAGCAAGGAGTCCTCATGTCAGGTAGTCCTGGGACATGGTCCTAGGGCTCAGGTCCTCCGAGAGAGAGAAAGAAAGAGAGAAGGAGAGAATTAGAGAACGCACACTTAGATTCACACAGGACACCGAATAGGACAGGAGAAGTACTCCAGATATAACAAACTGACCCTAGCCCCCGACACATAAACTACTGCAGCATAAATACTGGAGGCTGAGACAGGAGGGGTCAGGAGACACTGTGGCCCCATCCGAGGACACCCCGGACAGGGCCAAACAGGAAGGATATAACCCCACCCACTTTGCCAAAGCACATCCCCCACACCACTAGAGGGATATCTTCAACCACCAACTTACCATCCTGAGACAAGGCCGAGTATAGCCCACAAAGATCTCCGCCACGGTACAACCCAAGGGGGGCAACCCAGACAGGCCGACCACAACAGTGAATCAACCCACCCAGGTGACGCACCCCCCAGGGACGGCACGAGAGAGCCCCAGCAAGCCAGTGACTCAGCCCCCGTAACAGGGTTAGAGGCAGAGAATCCCAGTGGAAAGAGGGGAACCGGCCAGGCAGAGACAGCAAGGGCGGCTCGTTGCTCCAGAGCCTTTCCGTTCACCTTCCCACTCCTGGGCCAGACTACACTCAATCATATGACCCACTGAAGAGATGAGTCTTCAGTAAAGACTTAAAGGTTGAGACCGAGTTTGCGTCTCTGACATGGGTAGGCAGACCGTTCCATAAAAATGGAGCTCTATAGGAGAAAGCCCTGCCTCCAGCTGTTTGCTTAGAAATTCTAGGGACAATTAGGAGGCCTGCGTCTTGTGACCGTAGCGTACGTGTAGGTATGTACGGCAGGACCAAATCAGAGAGGTAGGTAGGAGCAAGCCCATGTAATGCTTTGTAGGTTAGCAGTAAAACCTTGAAATCAGCCCTTGCTTTGACAGGAAGCCAGTGTAGAGGCTAGCACTGGAGTAATATGATCAAATTTTTTGGTTCTAGTCAGGATTCTAGCAGCCGTATTTAGCACTAACTGAAGTTTATTTAGTGCTTTATCCGGGTAGCCGGAAAATAGAGCATTGCAGTAGTCTAACCTAGAAGTGACAAAAGCATGGATTAATTTTTCTGCATCATTTTTGGACAGAAAGTTTCTGATTTTTGCAATGTTACGTAGATGGAAAAAAGCTGTCCTTGAAATGGTCTTGATATGTTCTTCAAAAGAGAGATCAGGGTCCAGAGTAACGCCGAGGTCCTTCACAGTTTTATTTGAGACGACTGTACAACCATTAAGATTAATTGTCAGATTCAACAGAAGATCTCTTTGTTTCTTGGGACCTAGAACAAGCATCTCTGTTTTGTCCGAGTTTAATAGTAGAAAGAAGTTTGCAGCCATCCACTTCCTTATGTCTGAAACACATGCTTCTAGCGAGGGCAATTTTGGGGCTTCACCATGTTTCATTGAAATGTACAGCTGTGTGTCATCCGCATAGCAGTGAAAGTTTACATTATGTCTTCGAATAACATCCCCAAGAGGTAAAATATATAGTGAAAACAATAGTGGTCCTAAAACAGAACCTTGAGGAACACCGAAATGTACAGTTGATTTGTCAGAGGACAAACCATTCACAGAGACAAACTGATATCTTTCCGACAGATAAGACCTAAACCAGGCCAGAACATGTCCGTGTAGACCAATTTGGGTTTCCAATCTCTCCAAAAGAATGTGGTGATCGATGGTATCAAAAGCAGCACTAAGGTCTAGGAGCACGAGGACAGATGCAGAGCCTCGGTCCGATGCCATTAAAATGTCATTTACCACCTTCACAAGTGCCGTCTCAGTGCTATGATGGGGTCTAAAACCAGACTGAAGCATTTCGTATACATTGTTTGTCTTCAGGAAGGCAGTTAGTTGCTGCGCAACAGCCTTCTCTAAAATCTTTGAGAGGAATGGAAGATTCGATATAGGCCGATAGTTTTTATATTTTCTGGGTCAAGGTTTGGCTTTTTCAAGAGAGGCTTTATTACTGCCACTTTTAGTGAGTTTGGTACACATCCAGTGGATAGAGAGCCGTTTATTATGTTCAACATAGGAGGGCCAAGCACAGGAAGCAGCTCTTTCAGTAGTTTAGTTGGGATAGGGTCCAGTATACAGCTTGAAGGTTTAGAGGCCATGATTATTTTCATCATTGTGTCAAGAGATATAGTACTAAAACACTTGAGCGTCTCTCTTGATCCTAGGTCCTGGCAGAGTTGTGCAGACTCAGGACAACTGAGGTTTGGAGGAATACGCAGGTTTAAAGAGGAGTCCGTAATTTGCTTTCTAATAATCATAATCTTTTCCTCAAAGAAGTTCATGAATTTATCACTGCTAAAGTGAAAGTCATCCTCTCTTGGGGAATGCTGCTTTTTAGTTAGCTTTGCCACAGTATCAAAAAGGAATTTCGGATTGTTCTTATTTTCCTCAATTAAGTTAGAAAAATAGGACGATCGAGCAGCAGTAAGGGCTCTTCGGTACTGCACGGTACCGTCCTTCCAAGCTAGTCGGAAGACTTCCAGTTTGGTGTGGCGCCATTTCCGTTCCAATTTTCTGGAAGCTTGCTTCAGAGCTCGGGTATTTTCTGTGTACCAGGGAGCTAGTTTCTTATGAGACATTTTTTTAGTTTTTAGGGGTGCAACTGCATCTAGGGTATTGCGCAAGGTTAAATTGAGATCCTCAGTTAGGTGGTTAACGGATTTTTGTCCTCTGGCGTCCTTGGGTAGGCAGAGGGAGTCTGGAAGGGCATCAAGGAATCTTTGTGTTGTCTGTGAATTTATAGCACGACTTTTGATGTTCCTTGGTTGGGGTCTGAGCAGATTATTTGTTGCAATTGCAAACGTAATGAAATGGTGGTCCGATAGTCCAGGATTATGAGGAAAAACATTAAGATCCACAACATTTATTCCATGGGACAAAGCTAGGTCCAGCGTATGACTGTGACAGTGAGTGGGTCCAGAGACATGTTGGACAAAACCCACTGAGTCGATGATGGCTCCAAAAGCCTTTTGGAGTGGGTCTGTGGACTTTTCCATGTGAATATTAAAGTCACCAAAGATTAGAATATTATCTGCAATGACTACAAGGTCTGATAGGAATTCAGGGAACTCAGTGAGAAACGCTGTATATGGCCCAGGAGGCCTGTAAACAGTAGCTATAAAAAGTGATTGAGTAGGCTGCATAGATTTCATGACTAGAAGCTCAAAAGACGAAAACGTCATTTTTTTTTTTTTTGTAAATATAAATTTGCTATCGTAAATGTTAGCAACACCTCCGCCTTTGCGGGATGCACGGGGGATATGGTCACTAGTGTAGCCAGGAGGTGAGGCCTCATTTAACACAGTAAATTCATCAGGCTTAAGCCATGTTTCAGTCAGGCCAATCACATCAAGATTATGATCAGTGATTAGTTCATTGACTATAATTGCCTTTGAAGTAAGGGATCTAACATTAAGTAGCCCTATTTTGAGATAATAATATATGCCATTTAGCGGACGCTTTTATCCAAAGCGACTTACAGTCATGTGTGCATACATTCTACGTATGGGTGGTCCCGGGAATCGAACCCACTACCCTGGCGTTACAAGCGCCATGCTCTACCAACTGAGCTACAGGACACAGTAATGACAGGAATGGAGGTGGTCTTTATCCTAGTGAGATTGCTAAGGCGAACACCGCCATGTTTAGTTTTGCCCAACCTAGGTCGAGGCACAGACACGGTCTCAATGGTGATAGCTGAGCTGACTACACTGACTATGCTAGTGGCAGACTCCACTATGCTGGCAGGCTGGCTAATAGCCTGCTGCCTGGCCTGCACCCTATTTCATTGTGGAGCTAGAGCCCTGTCTATGTTGGCAGATAAGATGAGAGCACCCCTCCAGCTAGGATGGAGTCCGTCACTCCTCAGCAGGTCAGGCTTGGTCCTGTTTGTGGGTGAGTCCCAGAAAGAGGGCCAATTATCTACAAATTCTATCTTTTGGGAGGGGCAGAAAACAGTTTTCAACCAGCGATTGAGTTGTGAGACTCTGCTGTAGAGCTCATCACTCCCCCTAACTGGGAGGGGGCCAGAGACAATTACTCGATGCCGACACATCTTTCTAGCTGATATGCACGCAGAAGCTATGTTGCGCTTGGTGATCTCTGACTGTTTCATCCTAACATCGTTGGTGCCGACGTGGATAACAATATCTCTATACTCTCTACACTCGCCAGTTTTAGCTTTAGCCAGCACCATCTTCAGATTAGCCTTAACGTCGGTAGCCCTGCCCCGGGTAAACAGTGTATGATCGCTGGATGATTCGCTTTAAGTCTAATACTGCGGGTAATGGAGTCGCCAATGACTAGAGTTTTCAATTTGTCAGAGCTAATGGTGGGAAGCTTCGGCGTCTCAGACCCCGTAACGGGAGGAGTAGAGACCAGAGAAGACTCGGCCTCTGACACCGACCCGCTGCTTAATGGGGAAAACCGGTTGAAAGTTTCTGTCTGCTGAATGAGCGACACCGGTTGAGCTTTCCTACAGCATTTCCTTCCAGAAACCGTGAGAAAGTTGTCCGGCTGCGGGGACTGTGCCAGGGGATTTATACTACTATCTGTACTTACTGGTGGCACAGACGCTGTTTCATCCTTTCCTACACTGAAATTACCCTTGCCTAACGATTGCGTCTGAAGCTGGGCTTGCAGTACAGCTATCCTCGCCGTAAGGCGAGCACAGCGGCTGCAATTCAACAAAGGACACCGGGCGGACCCCTGGTAAATGTAGTCTCTTATGGCCAAGCTTCCAATGATATGCCTACAAATACGTCACAATGCTGCAGACAACTTGGAGAAACGATAGAAAGGGCAGGCTAATTCGTGGCGCTTTCACAGCCATATAAGGAGACGATGGAAAACAGAGCCTCAAAAATCCTGCTCATTTCCTGTTTGAAGTTGCATCTTGGTTTCGCCTGTAAGATCAGTTCTGGGGCACCCACAGATAATATCTTTGCAGTTTTGAAAACGTCAGAGTGTTTTCTTTCCAAAGCTGGCAATTATATGCATAGTCAAGCATCTTTTTGTGACAAAATATTGCGCTTAAAACGGGCACGTTTTTTATCCAATAATGAAATAGCGCCCCCCTAGCTTCAACTGGTTAATTCATGACGCTGTTATCGTGGGAATCAAACCATTTTAAATTAATTGCAACACTAATAAGTGCTTTATAGGATATTCTTAAACCCTTCATATGTGTATCTCAAGAATATATTTAGGTAAGTGAGGTATTATCTCAGTGACTGGGGCAAAATTTCTGTTTCCAGGCTAGATAAACTATAGCAGTAGCTAAACATGGCCATAGATCAGATTGAAAAGGCACTCAGTCTACACGCCACTGAGCCACAATAAAACACCATTTGAACTGCTGGAGTATGTTGAATAGGACTATGGAGATAGTTGAGCCCCTCATTTAGTGTCAGACTCATAATCATCGCCTCTAAATTATTTACAAGTCTCTCCAGAAGTTTACATATACAAGTTTTAATGACCCCAACATAAGTGTATCAACCACTCCACAAATATATTGTTAACAAACTATAGTTTTGGCAAGTCGGTTAGGACATCTACTTTGTGCATGACACAAGTATTTTTTTACAACAATTGTTTACAGAAAGAATCATTCACCGTATCACAGTTCCAGTGTGTCAGACGTTTACATACACTAAGTTGACTGTGCCTTTAAACAGCTTGGAAAATTCCAGAAAAGTATGTCATGGCTTTAGAAGCTTCTGATAGGCTAATTGACATCATTTGAGTCAATTGGAGGGTGACCTGTGGATGTATTTCAAGGCCAACCTTCAAACTCACTTCCTCTTTGATTGACATCATGGGAAAATCAAAAGAAATCAGCCAAGACCTCAGAAAAAAGATTGTAGACCTCCACAAGTCTGGTTCATTCTTGGGAGCAATTTCCAAATGCCTGAAGGTACCACGTTCATCTGTACAAACAATAGTACACAATAGTACCACGCAGCCGTCATACCGCTCAGGAAGGAGATGCGTTCTGTCTCCTAGCCAAAGAACACCATCACAACTGTGAAGAACGATGGTGGCAGCATCATGTTGTGGGGGTGCTTTGCTGCAGGAGGGACTGGTGCACTTCACAAAATAAATGGCATCATGAGGAAAGGAAAACGATGTGGATGTATTGAAGCAACATCACAAGACCTCAGTCAGGAAGTTAAAGCTTGGTCACAAATGGGTCTTCCAAATGGACAATGACCCCAAGCATACTTCCAAAGTTGTGGCAAGATGGCTTAAGGACAACAAAGTCAAGGTATTGGAGTGGCCATCACAAAGCCCTGAACTAAATCCTATAGAAAATGTGTGGGCAGAACTGAAAAAGCATGTGGAGCAAGGAGGCCTACAAACCTGAATCAGTTACACCAACTCTGTAGGAAGCTTGTGGAAGGCTACCCGAAATGTTTGACCCAAGCTAAACAATTTAAAGGCAATGCTACCAAATACTAATTGAATGTATGTAAACTTCTGACCCACTGGGGATGTGATGAAAGAAATAAAAGCTGAAATGAATCACTCTCTCTACTATTATTCTGACATTTCACATTCTTAAAATAAAGTGGTGATCCTAACTGCCCTAAAACAGGGAATTTTTACTCAGATTAAATGTCAGGTATTGTGAAAAACTGAGTTGAAATATACTTTGCTAAAGTGTATGTAAACTTCCGACTTCAACTGTAAGCATTATATTGTCAGTTTAAGCTGATGGGAGGTCAAACAGCCAGACAGTACAGAGAGCATCTGCTACTCCATTTTGGATCTTCACTGTCTAAAGTCTACAGTAATTTATACAAGTAAGATTAACATTGAGGAAAGATGAATTGCTCATATCAATTTCTATAGACAAATCGTAAAGCGCTTAGACTATATTTCCATATCCACACATCCTCACAACCTTAATCAATAACATAGAGACAACCTTGGACTGATTTGACATTGAACAAAGTTAATTACTTGGTAATCATTTGAAGAATAGGCTGGCTATGCCAATAAAGGGGGTCATAAGACGGATAACACAGTAAATTATCGTGTAATTACCACATGAAGAGGCTGTTCCCAAGGTCCTGGTCATAGTATATCTTTTTAAGTAGCTGTTCAAAGGGTACAAAATGTTAGGTGTCCCAAGTCAGTGGAGCGCTGAGAGTGGGTAATACATATGAAATGGTTGCCACAACACAATAACCAACTCAGCACAAGCAGCGAATCAGTGACACCCTGTAGCCTCATGAACTGTGAGTCTGAGGAGTCCAACTGTTGTCTGCTGAACTGTGAAGGACAGTGGTAGCCAGCCCTCCTCCTTGAGAGGTAATGGCTGTGCAGGCTTATGCACCAACCAGACTTACCTAAGTCTGAAAATCTGGCATTTGAGCGACATGCCAGATGGGTAGTCTGCCCCTGGTGCCAAAAGAGAATATGAGTATAGTTTGTAATATGGAAGGAATAATTTTGTACACATGAATGGAAATCAAATGAACAAAATCTCTGAGGAGTCATGCTCAATGAGGTCTCCAGAATCTCACAAAAAAATGACATCATCAGCATTTCAACAGTGAACATGGGTCAATCATTACAATAAACATTTAAGTATCAAACCACTGCCAGTTAATCCTATTTTGATATGTGTCGCCCAGGTGAAATATTAGGTCACTAGTGCTAGAATACTCAATGTAATTTCACCGTTGGTTTTTAATACAGCGCTGCTGTAGCAGTCCTGTGATAATCAGTGTGCAGATCAAGTCTTAGGAGCTGCATGAGTGAGACACATCTTCTCACCAATCAGTCTTAAAGTAGCGCAATTTCGGTTCCGCCTACACTTTGCCTGCTGGAATCTCCCCGCTGACGACAAGAAAATTCTAGACCGCTGATGAATGAAGATTTCACCTGAGAAAAGAAGACCAAAAACAGCTTCAAAATATTTTTTGGGGGGGATAACCTGAAGAACTACAATTTGCTCATTCATCTGATGCTGCCTTTCCGTGTTGAAGGATAGTTTGGAGTAAGATTTTGGCAAACTAAATGTGCTAGCTCTGATAACACCTAAGCTAGTTAGACTGCTAACCACTCCATTTACTTAAAGATGTACTATGCAAAAATGGTCTCGGAGTCTCGGCATTTGAAATAGTTTGTGGTATAGCATGACATACTGTACGCAGAATTCAATATCCACCCAAAATTGTGATTTGCGTCAGGACACTAGGCATATGTCGCGGGCCACTACTTCACATGAGAGGCATTTGAACTTTAGCATTAATTTCATTATCAAATAGTAAATATATCAATAAAACCACACAACATATTCTGATAGTGATTGATTGATACAAATGGCGCGTGCAGGCAGTCAATAACGTAACCTCTCACTCCCACTCTGAGCCATTCAGTGGTGTTGTTTATGTATGTAGTTAATGAGCTAAGCTGTAGCATTAGAAATGTCTTTCAAAAGGAGACAACTCAGAAATGCAGAAATTCTGGAGGACCCCTTGTCCCAGTTCCCTTTGAAGATGCTGGTGGTGATGGAGGCAGACCGATAGTGGATGAAGTACATGAGTTCTGTGGTAGCTGGAAGGCTGCCAGCCATTTCACCCCTCCTGGCCCTGCTGTTTGTGTTGAGTCCCAGTCTGGAGTGCAACGCCACTTGCCATTTCCATCTGAGGCAGTGCTTCAAGTTGTTTCTGACAGAGGAGCTGTGGGAGACATAGCAGAGACCAATCGCTATGCCTTGGAGCTACAGGAGAAGAGAGCCAGGAGTGTGGCGGGGGACAACCACAATTAGTGAAATGTATACCTTCCTGTTGACAGTCCTTCTCATGGGGATAGTAAAGAAGAACTCCCTAAGAGAATACTGGAGCAGCTCTCTTCTCCCAAGACTGCTTTCTATTTCTGCTGCTATGACGACATTTCATCAACAACGCTTCTGCCATCCTAAATGACCCTTTATACAAAATAACAAATGTCAACAGCTGGCACTAAAGTGCCATGACAAACGAGACTTCCATGTCCTCTCCACTGTCAATACAGCAACCATGTCGGCCACAGGGAAGGTGGACCACCAGAAACATCAAACCAGACAGAAAGAAACATCAACCCAGACTGCATGCTTAACTATAACCTCAAAATGGTGGCAGTGGATAAGGCTGACATGATAAACAGCTTTGTGGAATGCACTCAGAAAACGACCAAGTGGTAAAAGATTTTTCAATTTTTCCAGGGTAGCTTCAAAATACAACAAGCCAATTCTTCTGACGCAATTGCTATTGTTTTTCAGAGCTAATAGAAGAATGCAACTAGCTACATAAGCACGATTGAATATAACACCATAAAGTTTATGACATGAGTAACGTTACCTAACGTGTCCACGGTTATAAGGAATATACACAAAAATATTATGCTCCATACACACAGTGAGCTACAATAGAAACGGTATAACACGACACACAGAAACTATTATAACGTAATAAGGCACTTTGATAGAAACGCAGTCTGGATTTGAAGATGGGTGTCTGTAGTGACGTCTCTAGCACGGAGATGCTGTGCCACTTGGGAGTCATAAGGCCAGGGTAGCTTCAAAATACCACACATACTAATACTTCCCTGACACAATTAGCATTGTTTTCCAGAGATAATAGAAGAATGTAGCTAGCTACCTAAGCATTGAGTATAACACCATAAATGTTATGAAATGAGTAATGTTACATCGCGTGTCCGCGGTTATAAGGAATATACACAAAAACATTATGCTACAGTAGAAACGACAACACGACTTGCAGAAACTATTATAATGTATTAAGGCACCTACTTTGATAGAAACACACACATTGGTAATGAAAACAACTTTGATTACGATGCAGGCAACAGATGGAAAATATGGACACGTTTATGCAGGACAGCAGATAAGAAAATGTCTGCAGACTTGTACTGCACAAACAATTGGGAAGTGTTTGGGGAATTTTGTCCGGGTCAGAAATGTCGTAAAAATGACTACTTTTATGTGAATGAATGAGGCGGAACACACCTCAATTCAAACTGTTGTTAGAAAATAATTTAAAATGTACAAGTTGAAAACAGTTTATAAATAAAAACAGGCTGCGTGCTTTGGTTTGAAGGCACTGCGGATTAAATATACTGTTACGTAACAATCACATTCATAAAAAAATGACTGTTTGAGATATTTGGAACTCACACATAAAAGGGTTAAATTACGAGCCTATTCCATATGTGTGTACCCCTTTAAGATTTCATCTCTCTAGGAAAAATGGAAATCTCCTCAAACCCAAAGGCTAAAAACAAACCAAACGTTTCCAGGACTTTTCAATTTTGGTATAAACATGCCTCGCTCCCTTCAAGATTACAGCCCCCAGAAAACATTCCAAAGGAAGACAAGGAATCACTCCTTTTCATAGAAACACCACTTGGGCAGCATTCGTTATACTACCCCGATATAGAAACACAAACGTTGACTACAATCAACACCTAATAATAATGATAATTCCACTATACTCCCTCTAATCATTAGTTATAAATTTCCTCAAGGGTTATATGTACTTAATTGAACATGCACTACCCTTGGATACAATACTGTACTTTAAATCTATGAGATTCCCCTACTACTTGACTAGTTTAGCCCAAGCTTGCTTTGCAACGTTAAATCCCATTCAGTCTGTCTGCAAACAGTCTCTCAAAGTGCTTGATATGAATACCCGGCCATTAGACCCCCACAACTGTGATTAATGTGCACTGTCCCTGCAAAATAAAATTAACTCAACCTGCAATCCACTTTACCGACCTTACATTGTTCCATGTAACGGAGACGCATTATAACGTTAGAATACATTATCTTTCTTTTCCAATTCACTGGTGTTACCTAAACAATCAAACCAAGAATCAATAACCGGAAACTATCACAACATTTTTACGATTAAACTTTTCAGACCTGAATCTCTTATAGCCAAATTTTGCCCAGTGAGCACGACTTACTCTCCCCTTCTTACCAGTGGATAAAAATATAGCCTCTCCTCCAGCCACGTTCTACCTTACTGCTATCGTACGATTAAAACCAAACTTTACAACTGTCCCTTCTTTCGGCTTCAACCTTATGAATTGTTCCAGCCTTAAAAGTAATATGTAAATCGCCAAAATGTATAACCTACATCAGTCAATCAATAAGAATAAAAAACACAATTCGCAATTATCTCGCCGCTATTATTTAGAATTCATAAGATTTAAGTTAACTGTCTCTTCTGATTCAGTAATTTAATAAAACTCCATTCTCAATACGTTATTCCAGCAGACCATTTAGGCAAGACAACATATTACATCGAAATCGTCTCACTATTATTTAGACTGGATTAGTCTTTCAATTTACCCTAAACAAGCTTATAAAACGTTCAGTTTATATCTTAAACACTAACAACTGTATCTTTCCAGGCAAAACCTATCAATCAGAATTCATTTTAGTCTATGTGAACCCGAGTCTCCCGTGTTGTAGTCAAGAGTTCTACCCCTCGAACACCAACGCTATTGAAATGATTGAGACGCAACTAACCCTATTATTATAATTGTCTGTAGTCATAAACTCCAGCACGCGCTACCGAGACAATTACCAGAAAATATCCCTCATTTAAAGGTCCAAGCATTTCCCCAGCGAGGATTCTCATTTTCTCTGCATTTTCTCTGTCTCTTTCTCTCCCGATTGTTGCGCCTATCCTTCCCCTTAGTTGAATTACAATTTCGGGGGTTGTGTCCTACTCGGTCACAATGTTTACAGCCTTACACTCCCGGGCGAAATGTCCTGTCTCATCGCAATTGAAACAATTTCTATCGTCTGATCCTGTCCATTTTTCCCTTCTCTCTTAGGTCCCTTCCCCTTAAGGCCTCCTTTATGATTGTCTACAATTATCTGGAGGTGATCTGAGTCTGGCTGTAGGCGCCTGACCTTTTTCTCTCTGTTCTTGCCTTTGACCCTCTCTCCTATCCTTTCTGTCCTTTCTACAGTCTCTGTGATTGTGGCCCACCTTATCACAGTGCATGCATTGTTCCTCACACTCCTTAGCCAAATGTCCTGGCTTGCTACAGTTGTAACATTTAGGTCCCTCTGTCTTTTCTCTTCAGAGTTCTTTGTCTTTTCTCATCTACCATTAATTCCCGGATTGCCTTGGAGGATTTACTACTCATGTTTATTCAATTACTATTATCCATCCTATTTTGATAAATTCCTCCCGTTAATCTGTCCTAGAATTTTACAATAATTATTTGTATGAATCCTGATATATTATTTAAATCTCACACTTTATACGACTGTAAATTCTACTTATTCTTAGTTATGACTTTGACTATTAAATATATCTGTGTCCTTTTAAAATTCTGATTCAATTACTCCTGTGTGTCTCACTATTGAAGTGTATGTCACTGCTCCCTATGTGTGAGCTCACACTGTGTATGTTTCTATCTTTTAACCTGTGTGCTTTTCCTTTCTTGAAACTTTATCTATAGAGGTGTCTTTCAATCGGACATTAGATCTCACCGTTTATAAGCTATTCTCCAGGGGTCGTAAACCCCTAGTCAGCCGCCTATTTTTCTGTTGTTCCTTGTTCTTTTGACGTTAATATCTCGTAACTCACTCCGCTATATTAGGTTTCCCTTCTTTCTCAATTTTTTTGTACTTCATTTCAGTATTGTTTTGAATCGGATCTATGGCTAATTCACTTTTGTTAATTTACCATTTATTTGTTTGCATAGAATTACCGTCCTCTCTCACAAACCTTAGCAATATCCTCACACTTTAGGTATGTCTTTTGGATTGGATCTATGGCTAATTTACCACATGTTAATTAACCATTTAAGTTCTCCTATTTGCACAAACTCCCCGTCCTAACTCACAACACCTATTTATATCCCTTGCTAATAACCTCTCCGCCATCCCTCAAATAACCTTTCGGCCATTCCACAGACAGATTAAGCTATTTTTATTTATGGTAGTGCACATGTACCTCAGGTCATTGCGGACCTGCTCACTCAATCGATTTTTGGTTAATACACAAAATAAAAGCCTCCTAGTGAACCTGTTTAGAATAACTAAGCTCCTATTGATATATTCTAAGTATTTAGAACATCAAATCAAGGATATCTTAAATCATTCCCCTAAATTTGTGAATAAAGATTACTGACCTTGTCTTGTTGGTTGGATCCCGTCACCGTCTCTGCCGACCTTAGGTACAGTATATACTGGCCTGTTATGGAACCCCAATGTCAGGGGACAGGTCTTTAATTCACGGGTCAACGACCCGCCCGTGTACGGTATTTCAGCGTAGTACCTTCGGACGGCAGGGACAGGTATTGGGATCCGGCTTCGAAGGACCAAATTGTCACGAGAATTATCTTCTCGATGTTCATAAACCAATTCAATTAACTACTCAGCCTGCTAACCAGGATTTAGAATATGTAGTGGAGCGGGATGAGAGCTTCAAGTTCCTTGGTGTCCACATCACCAACAAACTATCATGGTACAAACACACCAAGACAGTCGTGAAGAGGGCATGACAAAACCTTTCCCCCCAAGGAGACTGAAAAGATTTGGCATGGCCCCTAGATCTTCAAAAGTTTCTACAGCTGCACCATCAAGAGAATCCTGACCTAATGCATCAACGCCTGGTATGGAAACTGCTCGGCATCTGACCATAAGGTAATACAGAGGGTGGTGCATATGGCCCTGTACATCATTGGGGCCAGAGGAAAGCACATCAAATTGCCAGAGACTCCAGTCACCCAAGTCATAGACTGTTTCTTCTGCTGCCACACAGCAACCGGTACCAGAGCGCCAAGTCGAGGACCAAAAGGCTCCTTAACAGCTTCTATCCCCAAGCCGTAAGACTGCTGAAAAATTCATCAAAATGGCCACCGAACTATTTACATTGACACACCCCCTTCACCATTTGATTTGTACACTTCTGCTACTCATTGTTTACTATCTATGCATAGTTACTTCACCCCTACCTCCATGTACAAAGTACCTCGACTAACCTGTACCCCCGCGCATTGACTCGGTACCGGTAACCCTTGTATATAGCCTCATTATTGTTATTTTGTGTTGCTTTTTATTATTTTTTTTACTTGAGTTTATTTGGAAACCATTTTCTCAACTCTTGCTTGAACTGCACTGTTGGTTAAGGGCTTGTAGGTAAGCATTTAGCGCTAAGGTCTACACTTGTTGTGTTCGGGGCAAGTTAGATTTGATTTGTCATCTTTGGTTGTTTAGCAAATGGCCTCACATGTAAAAACTTAAAGATTATAGGGAGGATGTGAACAATGCGGAATGGGTGTAGACAAAGAGCTCTCCAGTAGGTGTACCAAAATATTCAAGGGACATTTTCTCAAAACTACTTAAGTTATAGGGGGCAGCATTTTCACTTTTGGATAAATAGCATGCCCAATTTCAACAACCTGCTACTCATGCCAATAATATAAGATATGCATATTATTAGTAGATTTGGATAGAACACACTGAAGTTTCTAAAACTGTTTGTTTGAATCATGTCTGTGAGTCTAACAGAACTTATGTAGCAGGCAAAACCGACTAACCGTTCAGATTTTTATTTTTAGGTCTGTTCACTGATTTCTCATTGGCAAACGATATTTCTTAGGAACTTGTTTTCAGTTCCTACCACTTCCACTGGATGTCACCAGCATTTAGAAATTGGTTGAGGTTATTCATTTCTGAAATGAAGAAGTAGGGCTAACTAGGAACTGGGTAACACTGTTAAGAGTTGCGCAAGGCTTGAAAAGTAGCATTGGTTTGTTGTGTTCCTGTATTTAACACAGATAGACCCGTGTTCAATTTGATCGATTATTAACATTTAAAAATACCTAAAGTACTATTACAAAAGTAGTTTTAAATATTTTGGCAAACTTTTGAAATATTTTGACTTTGCGCATTTTGGAAGCAGTTTTTTTCTGTATCAAACGCGCCAGATAAATTGACATTTTGGATATATATGGACGGAATTAATCGAACAAAAGGACCAATTGTGATATTTATGGGACATATTGGAGTGCCAACAAAAAAAGCTTGTCAGAGGTAAGGCATGTTATATATTTTATTTCTGCATTTTGTGTAGCCCCAAGTGGGACGCAAGCGTCCCCTATACCATTACATTTACATTTACATTTAAGTCATTTAGCAGACGCTCTTATCCAGAGCGACTTACAAATTGGTGCATTCACCTTATGACATCCAGTGGAACAGCCACTTTACAATAGTGCATCTACATCTTTTAAGGGGCGGGGGGGTGAGAAGGATTACTTTATCCAAACCTAGGTATTCCTTAAAGAGGTGGGGTTTCAGGTGTCTCCGGAAGGTGGTGATTGACTCCGCTGCCCTGGCGTCGTGAGGGAGTTTGTTCCACCATTGGGGGGCCAGAGCAGCGAACAGTTTTGACTGGGCTGAGCGGGAACTGTACTTCCTCAGTGGTAGGGAGGCGAGCAGGCCAGAGGTGGATGAACGCAGTGCCCTTGTTTGGGTGTAGGGCCTGATCAGAGCCTGGAGGTACTGAGGTGCCGTTCCCCTCACAGCTCCGTAGGCAAGCACCATGGTCTTGTAGCGGATGCAAGCTTCAACTGGAAGCCAGTGGAGAGAGCGGAGGAGCGGGGTGACGTGAGAGAACTTGGGAAGGTTGAACACCAGACAGGCTGCGGCGTTCTGGATGAGTTGTAGGGGTTTAATGGCACAGGCAGGGAGCCCAGCCAACAGCGAGTTGCAGTAATCCAGACGGGAGATGACAAGTGCCTGGATTAGGACCTGCGCCGCTTCCTGTGTGAGGCAGGGTCGTACTCTGCGGATGTTGTAGAGCATGAACCTACAGGAACGGGCCACCGCCTTGATGTTATTTGAGAACGACAGGGTGTTGTCCAGGATCACGCCAAGGTTCTTAGCGCTCTGGGAGGAGGACACAATGGAGTTGTCAACCGTGATGGCGAGATCATGGAACGGGCAGTCCTTCCCTGGGAGGAAGAGCAGCTCCGTCTTGCCGAGGTTCAGCTTGAGGTGGTGATCCGTCATCCACACTGATATGTCTGCCAGACATGCAGAGATGCGATTCGCCACCTGGTCATCAGAAGGGGGAAAGGAGAAGATTAATTGTGTGTCGTCTGCATAGCAATGATAGGAGAGACCATGTGAGGTTATGACAGAGCCAAGTGACTTGGTGTATAGCGAGAATAGGAGAGGGCCTAGAACAGAGCCCTGGGGGACACCAGTGGTGAGAGCGCGTGGTGAGGAGACAGATTCTCGCCACGCCACCTGGTAGGAGCGACCTGTCAGGTAGGACGCAACCAAGCGTGGGCCGCGCCGGAGATGCCCAACTCGGAGAGGGTGGAGAGGAGGATCTGATGGTTCACAGTATCGAAGGCAGCCGATAGGTCTAGAAGGATGAGAGCAGAGGAGAGAGAGTTAGCTTTAGCGGTGCGGAGCGCCTCCGTGATACAGAGAAGAGCAGTCTCAGTTGAATGACTAGTCTTGAAACCTGACTGATTTGGATCAAGAAGGTCATTCTGAGAGAGATAGCAGGAGAGCTGGCCAAGGACGGCACGTTCAAGAGTTTTGGAGAGAAAAGAAAGAAGGGATACTGGTCTGTAGTTGTTGACATCGGAGGGATCGAGTGTAGGTTTTTTCAGAAGGGGTGCAACTCTCGCTCTCTTGAAGACGGAAGGGACGTAGCCAGCGGTCAGGGATGAGTTGATGAGCGAGGTGAGGTAAGGGAGAAGGTCTCCGGAAATGGTCTGGGGAAGAGAGGAGGGGATATGTCATATGTAGTAACACAAATCCTACAATTGGCTGGCTTTGACTGGCATGGAATAGCTGGTTGACGTGGTGTGCTAGGATTGGCTAACAGCCCCTGTCAGCTTCATCTTCTGCTCAGCGGGAAGTGACTTCATGACGACCTCGAATTCCTTGGAGTGACGCTGAGCGACGTCTCGGAGCAGCATGACCAGGGTGTTCTGGGTTTCTGTGTCAAGATCCTATTACCATAAAAAGTTCAACTAGATGTGTTATGTCTTATTGCACTTTTAGCCCTTAGTTAACCTCTCTTGGGTACGTGAAACTGCAGGGAGCCAAATTCAAAACAACAGAAACCCCATCATTAAATTTCCTCAAACATACATGTATTTTACACCATTTTAATTTTTGGAAAAATAACGTTCCTAAAGTAAACGGCCTATTTCTCAGGACCAGATGCTAGAATATGCATATAATTGACAGATTAGGATAGAAAACACTCTAAAGTTTCCAAAACTGTCAGAATATTGTCTGTGAGTATGGGAAGAATCCTGGAGTGTCAGCTAAAGACTTACTAAAATCTCTGGAACATGCTAACATCTCTGTTTACGGGTCTACGATATGTACAACACTAAACAGGAATGCTGTTCATGTGAGGACACCACAGAAGAAGCCATAGCTGTCCAAAAAAAACATTGCTGCACGTCTGAAGTTTGCAAAAGTACACCTGGATGTTCCACAGCGCTATTAGCAAAATATTCTGTGGACAAATTAAACTACAGTTGACTTGTTTGGACGGAACACACAACAATATGTGTGGAGAAAAAAGAGGCACAGCACATCACCATCCAAACTTCATCTCAGCTGTAAGTAAGTTGGAGGGAGCATCATGGTTTGGGTCTGCTTTGCTGCCTCAGGGCCTGGACAGCTTGCGATTGTCGACGGAAAAATGAATTCCCAAGTTTATTAAGACATTTTGCAGGAGAATGTTAGGCTCTCTGTCCACCAATTGAAGCTCAACAGAAGTTGGATGATGCAACAGGACAATGACCCAAAACACAAATGTAAATCAACAACAGAAGAAAATACTTATTCTGGAGTGGCCCAGTCAGATTCCTGACCTCAACGCGATTGAGATGCTGTGGAATGACCTCAAGGGAGCAGTTCACACCAGATCTCCCAAGAATATTGCTGAACTGAAATAGTTTTGTAAAGAGGAATGGTCTAAAATTCCTCCTGTTGTGTAGGTCTGATCCGCAACTACAGAAAATGTTTGGTTAAGGTTATTGCTGCCACCCTGCACTGGGAATGTTTACACAGTGTTCAATAAAGACATGAAAACGTATAATTGTTTGTGTGTTATTGTTGTAAGCACACTAGGTTTGTCTATTGTTGTGTTCTAGATGAAGATCAAATCAAATTTTATGACCAATTTATGCAGAAATCCAGGTATTTCCAAAGGGTTCACATACATTTTCTTGCCACTGAACATCACAAGTGTAATGTAAATTAAAACAACTTTGTGAGACATTGACCCAACAGATTTTGATGCTGCATTTTAAAGTATTTACTCTGTGTAAATCTCAACTGTAAATTCAGCCCTAACAAAACTATCACATCGACCCCTAATCCCCAAACTTTTACTCAGAGAGCAAGTGAAGCATGGCTGCAGTTTAAAAATGTTTTGCATTGTTGTGATTCATTGTGTGGTGCTCAATCAATCGATCTGTTCCCTTTCTTCCTCTCCATCCCTCTCCTGGTGAACGTGCCCTGTGTGTGCCCTACCAGCGTGTGGCCCTGTGGCCTGCCTCTGTTTGGCTGGTTATTAATGGCAGCAGGTGCTCTGGCGGACTCATGACTCCACTGCCCCTGATCTCCTCTGGCACGTGGGGCCATTACTCTGCATCCCTGCCAGCTTCCCTCCTCTCCCCTGGCACCACTGCACTGCTGATTATACAAAGCTGCCCGTGACATTTAGCAGGCAGATATGTTTTTTTTTGTGGACTGTGCCTTCTTTTGAAGGAAAAATAAGGATGAATGAAAAATAAAAAAATAACTTGCAGGAACAGTGTTGAACTTCAGAGTGGGAGACAAATGTAATTTCCACTTTGATGTTTGTTCAGAGCATTCCTTGGAGAGTATTTGGGCAGCAAAGAGAAAGGGGCTCGAAGGGAATGTCTCCTTCATAAACAGTGCATTCGGAAAGTATTCAGACACCTTGACTTTTTCCACATTTTGTTACGTTACAGCCTTATTCAAAAAACATTTACATTGTTTTATCCCCTCAATCTACACACTATACTCCATAATGACAAAGCTAAAACATTTTCATAAGTCCTCAGACCCTTTACTCAGTACTTTGTTGAAGCACCTTCCGACAATTACAGCCTCGAGTCTTCTTGGGTATAACGCTACAAGCTTGGCACACCTGTATTTGAGGACTTTCTCCCATTCTTCTCTGCAGATAATCTCTGTCAGCTATTTAAGTCTCCAGAGACGTTTGATCGGGTTAAAGTCTGGGCGCTGGCTGGCCATTCAGACACGTCCCGAAGCCTCTCCTGCGTTGTCTTGGTTGTGTGCTTAGGGTCATTGTTCTGTTGGAAAGATAATCTTTAATTGCTCTGGAGAAGGTTATCAACAAGGATCTATCTGTACTTTGCTACGTTCATCATTCCCTCGATCTTGACGAGTCTCCCAGTCCCTGCCGCTGAAAAACATCCCATCAGCATGATACTGCCACAACCATGCTTCACTGTAGGGATGGTGCCAGGTTTCCTCCAGACGTAACTCTTGGCATTCAGGCCTTGTTTCTCACGGTCTGAGAGTCCTTTAGGTGCCGGGCTGTCATGTGCCTTTTACCGAGGAGTGGATCTGTCTGACCACTCTACCATAAAGGCCTGATTGGTGGAGTGTTAACAGAGATGGTTGTCCTTCTGGAAGGTTCTTCCATCTCCACAGAGGAACTCCATTTGCTGTGTCAGAGTGACCATTGCGTTTTGATCATCGCTCAGACCAAGACCCTTCTCCCCCTATTGCTCAGTTTGGAGGGCGGCCAGCTCTTGGAAGGGTCTTGGTGGTTCCAAACGTATTCCATTTAAGAATGATGGAGGCCATTGGTTCCTGGGGACCTTCAATGCTGCAGACATTTTGTGATACCCTTCCCCAGATCTGTGCCTCAACACAATCTTGGGTGGCAGGGTAGCCTAGTGGTTAGAGTGTTGGACTAGTAACCAGAAGGTTGCAAGTTCAAACCCTCGAGCTGACAAGGTACAAATTGTTCTGCCCCTGAACAGGCAGTTAACCCACTGTTCCTAGGCTGTCATTGAAAATAAGAAATTGTTCTTAACAAATAATAAAATAATAATAAAACATCTGGACCTCTACAGACAATTATTTCAACCTCATTGCTTGGTTTTTGGTCTGACATGCACTGTCAGGTGTGTGCCTTTCCAAATCATGTCCAATCAATTGAATATACCACATGTTGACTCCAAATCAAGTTGTATAAACATCTCAATGATGATCAATGGAAAAGGATGCACCGGAGCTCAATATTAAAGTGTCTGAATTTTTATGTAAATTAGGTATTTCTGCTTTTTATTTGTAATACATTTGCAAACATTTCTAAAAACCTGTTTTCGCTTTGTCATTATTGGTTATTATGTGTAGATTGATAAGGATTTATTTCATAAGACTAACTTAACAAATGTGGTAAAAGTCAACAGGTCTCAATACTTTCCGAATGCACTGTGTAATATTAAACCACTTAAACACATAGGGCGCATCTTTGGTTTTCGAAGAGGGGGGGGGGATACATTTTTTTTAATCCATTCATCTGCATGGTCCTACAGCACACTGTTGCCTCGTTTTGTATCATGTTCCAACGATAAAACTGGGGGGGACAAAAATTGAATTTCAGAATGTGGGGGGCGACATGTCCCCAGTGAATGCTGACTTTGGACATGTGTGTACAATCATGAAATAGTTATATTACCACCGATTACCATCGCCATTAGCAGAGTACAGTTTTTGAGATGATTCTTGCTGATTATGACCTTCAATATAACTCACATGCAAACTCATTTCACTTACAATTTCAGTGCCCAGTGTCAACCTGGGCCGGCCCCTCGTTTATTTTGGTGTTGGGCTGTGACCTGGTTAGCTTGTTAAATCCTGGAAATAGGCAGCCCTCACCTTTCTCCCAACACACCGTGCCCAGGAGGCTAGCAGGTATCAGCGGCCATCCAGGTGTGAATCAAAGGATACCTGCTTCAAAAAGCCCCAAATTCACCAGGGGCACTGACCTGTTAGATTTCCTGTCTGAATGTGCTGGTGATAACTCTTGTAGAGAGTCACACAGGGCTATTTTCCGGTCAATAGATAATTCATAACTGATTTATTACAGGCATTTCACTGGTTTGGGAGAGGTTTAGGACTTTCTCACTCTGTTTTTATCCAGGTTATCTAGTTATAGCTGGGTGAGCTTGCAGCGGTATCTGACTTTTATTTCAACTCTTTACCACTGCTTCACAGTATTCCCATCTACTGTATGTCTATGTATTTTTTGGGGCAAAGCACAGCACATATACCAGGCTCCAGTGTTGACAAACCTAAACTCAATAATATCCTTGAATTTCATTTGTTCCAGTTTTCAATTAATTACAGTGATCTGGTGAACATCCATGGTGGAAAAGATGGCTTTATTCCAATGGAGATGGATGGCACAGTTTATCAAAAAAGGCTTGACGCCAGAGAAACACCACAAATACTGCTACATAGCTAATTTACATCTTCAGTCCCTGTTTTATCATAATGTCCAAGTTCCTGATATTGGTTAAGTAGTCAGAGTGAATACATTTTTTAAAACTGTAAAACTAAATGTTCTTGATGGTTGACAATTGGTTCAATTGCAGTCACGCTCTCTGGGAAGAAACTACCTTTTTCTGGATAAAATTCATGTTGTGCTATTTGTGACAGTTTCAGACATGCTTGAATCACACTTATGGGTGCTTTTAAAAGCTATCACAGAAATGTCAAAGAGCAATTTGACATCTCACAGCAAAAATGTCAATGCTGCCAATCTGAGACAAGCAGCCCTCCACAGATGCATTTTGTACATGACAGCAGCAGATGTAGATTGCCTGGATCCATGAGAGCACCGTCCCAGTGTGGTACCGGGCTGTTTTCATCACCTGCTGGAGGGCCTTGTGGTCGTGGACGGAGCAATTCCTGTAGCAGGATGTTACACTTCCGGTCAGGACACTCAATGGTGCAGCAGTAGTATTTGGAGAGGACCCTGGGCGGCATGCCACATGTTGTTGATGGTCCGTGACAACTCCTCAGTGATGTTGATGCCAAGGAACTTAAAATGTGTGACTCTCTACTGCAGTCCCATTGATGTGGATCGGTGCATGTTCCCTCCTCTGCTTCATACAATCATGATGTCTACCTCCATAAATTCATTAGGCCATCATCTATGGATTCCACATGACTGGGCAGGGGTGCAGCCATGGGTGGGCCTTGGAGGGCATTGGGGAGCCAGGCCCAGCCAATAAGAATACGTTTCCCCCCCCCAAAATAGCTTTATTACAGACAGAAATATTCCTTAGCATGCCCCCACAACCCTTCAGATGATCCTGCAAGTGTAGAAGCCGGATGTGGAGGTCCTGGGCTGACGCGGTTACACATGATCTGCGGTTTTGAGGCTGGTTGGGCGTATCGCCAAATTCTCCGAAACAACGTTGGAGGCAGCTCATGGTAGAGAAATTAACATGCATTGCTCTGGTGCACATTCCTGCAGTCAGCATGCCAATTGCATGCTCCCTCAAAACTTGAGACCTCTGTGGCAATGTGTTGTTTTACAAAACTGCACATTTTAAAATGTCCTTAGTGTCTGCAGCACAAGGTGCACCTGTGTAATGATCATGCTGATCAATCAAATACAATTTTATTTATCATAAAACAGTGTAGACCTTACAATGAAATGCTTACTTACAAGCCCTTAACTTCTTAGTGACAGGGGGCAGTATGTTCACGTCCGGTTGAAATGCATGCCCAAATTCAACTGCCTGCTTCTCATCCTCAGAAGATAAGATGGGCATACTATTATTAGATTTGGATAGAAAACACTCTGACGTTTCTAAAACTGTTTGAGTCATGTCTGTGAGTATAACAGAACTTATTTAGCAGGCCAAACCCAGAGGACAAACCATTCTGATTTTCTTTGAGGTCCCCCTCTTTTCAATGAGTTTTCAGTGGGAAAACTAAGGGACCTTCTTGCAGTTTCCATCGCTTCCAATGGATGTCACCAGTCTTTAGAAATTAGTTGAGGTTTTTCATTTGTGTAATGAAGAAGTACGGCCAACTATGAACTGGGTAACACTGTTGACAGTTTCACAAGACTTGAAACGTAGCGTTGGTTTGTTGTGTTCCTGTATTGAACACAGATTGACCCGTCTTCAATTTGATCGATTATTAACGTTTAAAAGTACCTAAAGTTGTATTACAAAAGTAGTCTGAAATATTTTGGCAAAGTTTATAGGCAACTTTTGAAATATTTTGTAGTGACATTGTGCTTTTTGTAAGCTGTTTTCTGGATCAAACGTGCCAAATAAATTGACATTTTGGACATATATGGATGGAATTAATCGAACAAAAAGACCAATTGTGATGTTTATGGGACATATTGGAGTGCCAACAAAAAAAGTGAGGGTAACTTGAAGTGTACTGTTATAGAGGTGCTTACATTTTACATTTAAGTCATTTAGCAGACGCTCTTATCCAGAGCGACTTACAAATTGGTGCATTCACCTTATGACATCCAGTGGTGCTTGACCAGAAAGCTAGCTACAGTTTGTTTTCCTCCTGTACTGAACACAGATTCAAGTCTTCTTTCTTCTTCTTCTTCTGTTCAATCCGTCTTCAATTTTATCTATTATTTACGTTAAAAAACACCTAGAAATATTTTGGAAAAGTATACAGTCCCCCCCTGTACTCCCAGTTCACTCATGACTGCACAGCCAATCACGATTCCAACACCATTATTAAGTTAGCTGATGACAACAGTGGTAGGACTGATCACCGTCAACTATGAGACAGCCTATAGGGAGGAGGTCAGAGACCTGACCTTGTGGTGCAAGGACAACAACCTCCCCCTCAACGTGATCAAGACAAAGGAGATGATTGTGGACTACGGGAAAAGGAAGATCGAGCACGCCCCCATCCTCAGCTGCACCCATCCTCAGCTGCACCATTGAGAGCATCCTGACGGGTTGCATTACTGCCTAGTATGGCAACTGCTCGAACCCCGACAGCTTGCCACTACACAGGGTAGTGCGTACTGCCCAGTACTTCACCGGTGCCAAGCTTCCTGCCATCCATGACCTCTATACAAGGCGGTGTCAGAGGAAGGCCCTAAAAATTGTCAAAGACTCCAGCCACCCTAGTCATAGACTGTTCTCTCTGCTACCACATGGCAAGCGGTACCAGAGCACCATGTCTAGTTCCAAGAGGCTCCTAAATAGCTTCTACCACCAAGCCATAAGACTCCTGAACAGCTTATCAAATTGCTACCCAGACTATTTTCATTGCCCCCCCACCTCTGGAATGTTGCTGCTACTCTGTTATTATCTATGCAAAGTCACTTTAATAACTCTACCTACATGTACATAATAGCTCAATTACCTTGACACAGTTGCCCCCACACATTGACTCTGTACCGGTACCCACTGTATATAGCCTCGCTATTGTTATTTACTGCTGCTCTTTAATCATTTGCTATTATCTCTTACTTTTTTTTCTTCTTAAAACTGCATTGTTGGTTAAGAGCTTGGAAGCATTTCCATGTCAGGGCTACACCTGTTGTATTCGGCACATTTGACAAATAAAATTATATTTAATTTGGGCCTAGTTCAAGTGTACCCCTTCAGAAGCCAAAATATAAGCTTGTTTTTCTTTAATGTCTCTAAGAGATGAAATTAGAATGTAAAACAAATTATAGAAAGGATAACAAAATGTTTTTTTTTTTAATAATAATGTCATTTTATGAAGGCGTAGAATGCCTTTACGTTTACCCACTGAGCATACTGTATGCCTCAAGGTCCTTTAGGGTTTGCTGAGGAAAATTGAGTGGACATCTCTATTGATGTATTTGTTTATGTCATTTCTGTCTCAGGGTGTCCACTGATCTTTATATATTAAAAATACTCAAAATATGGTCGAAGAATATGTATCTATTCATCTCATGTTCATGTTATATTCTTGTTATGATCTGTCAGGGGCATGACATCAAGGGTGGAATAATTTCTCTGTATTTCACAAATGTTCCATCCCGAAAATGAATCCCTTTTCTCCCAGGTAACCCGGTATTTTCCGCCAAAATCGGAAGTGTTGGTTTGATTAGAGATTAGAGATTTGATTGAACATTCAAGCCTGAGCCTGATGTGCCCTACATTAAAGACATTTTATGAGCCCAAGCCAAAAAAAGCCCAAATGATCCAATACATATATTACATATAGACTACTGCACATTACGCAAAACAGAGAAAGCCCATAGATGTAGCTTTCTTGGGTAAATCAATTAAACAATCTCCTTGAATAATGTAGGACTAAAATTAGATGCAGACGACTTACAATTCTCTTCACAAAGATTGAATTGTCACGAGTCTGAACAAATAACTGCTATAGCCTACCGCCACCCACGGCGTGTTCGCTCTTCTTTCAAACTCCCCGTGAGTTCAGTTGGCTAATGTATTTAAAATTCAGAAAACAAGAGCTTCGTCGCTCTTCGAATTGTCTATTGGTATAAGAAATGTAAGAAGTAAAATGTCCAGCAAGCTATTCTAATCTAGCTTTTCCGATATGGGACTCCAAGAGCTAATGAGCATTTATTAAGGAGAGAGGTCGGAGCACAGGTGGGTGCATGTTGCGCAAGAGACCGTGGTTATTTAGAAGCTTATTATGCATAACCCATCATTCAGTAGCTATATATAAGGCTAATACGGCATTGCATGTATTATCTGAAAGAGGTAGGCTTGGACATATATCTCAATCTTGTACAGGATTTTGATGCAATTTGAATGGAATTGCTCTGATTTACTGCTCTGATTTAAAGCAATGATATTCGAGTGATAGGCTGTTTCAAAACTCTGCAGCTGCAATAAAAAAAATACTTCACAAAGAAAAAAAAAAAATGAAGGTGACCCCCAAAAGCCAGATGTAGATGTGGAAATTGGTCCTTATATTACTGTAGCATAGGCTATGCTGCAGCAAATGTAAGCCTACCTGTCACAAGAAAAAGAGTTACCATGATGAGATAGGTCTACATGCATTGTGAGACACATTCTGCACATTCTGAGATGAGCTGACTGTTCCCACCATGAGCATTGATTGATCATGCAGAGACCAGAGAGAAGGCCGTAGAGAAGCCATATTTAGACATTGCATATCATTTAACAGTTCCATTTTACGTCATGCTGTTGATAAATTATTTATCCCAAGAAAATGGAGTGGTTTTGGGTGGAAACTCTCGGTAACCAGGTTCCCACCATTTAACCCTAATGACCTCCATCTAAAGTAGAGGTCGACAGATTAATTAGGGACGATTTCAAGTTTTCATAGCAATCGGAAATCTGCATTTTTGGACACCGATTTGGATGATTTAAAAAAATATTTTTACACACTTTATTTACACAATTTATTTAATCTTTATTTAATCTTTATTTAACTAGGCATATCAGTTAAGAACACATTCTTATTTTCAATGACGGCCTAGGAACAGTGGATTAACTGCCTCGTTTCCGGGGCAGAACGACAGATTCAACCTTACAGTTAACTAGTCCAACGCTCTAACCACCTGATAACATTGCACTCCACGAGGAGACTGCCTGTTACGCGAATGCAGTAGAAGCCAAGATAAGTTGCTAGCTAGCATTAAAATTATCTTATAAAAAAACTATCAATCAATCATAATCACTAGTTAACTACACATGGTTGATGATATTTCTAGTTTATCTAGCGTGTCCTGCGTTGCATATAATTGATCCAATATGTACCTAACCATAAACATCAATGCCTTTCTTAAAATCAATATAACATCAATATTTTTAAACCCGTGTCACTTCTCTTGGGTTCATTGCACGCAGAGTCAGTGCATATGCAACAGTTTGGGCCGCCAAATTTGCCAGAATTTTACGTAATTATGACATAACATTGAAGGTGCAATGTAACAGGAATATTTAGACTTATGGATGCCACCCGTTAGATGAAATACGTAACGGTTCCGTACCTTACTGAAAGAATAAACGTCTTTATTTCGAGATGATAGTTTCCGGATTCGACCATATTAATGACATTAAGTCTATGATTTGATAGAGCAGTCTGACTGAGCGATGGAAGGCACCAGCAGGCTCGTAAGCATTCATTCAAACAGCACTTTTGTGCGTTTTGCCAGCAGCTCTTCGCAAGCACAGCGCTGTTTATGACTTCAAGCCTATCAACTCCTGAGATTAGGCTGGTGTAACCGATGTGAAATGGCTAGCTAGTTAGCGGGGTGCGTGCTAATAGCATTTCAAACGTCACTCGCTCTGAGACTTGGAGTAGTTATTCCCCTTGCTCTGCATGGGTAACGCTGCTTTGAGTCCAGGTAGGAGCGAGGAGAGGGACGGAAGCTATACTATTACACTGGCAATACTAAAGTGCCTATGATAACGTCCTATTGTCAAAGGTTAATGAAATAAAAATGGTATATAGAGAAATAGTCCTTTAATAACTACAACCTAAAAGTTCTTACCTGGGAATATTGAAGACTCATGATAAAAGGAACCACCAGCTTTCAAATGTTCTCATGTTCTGAGCAAGGAACATAAATGTTAGCTTTCTTACATGGCACATATTGCACTTTTATTTTATTCTCCAACACTTTGTTTTTGCATTATTTAAACCAAATTGAACAGGTTTCATTATTTATTTGAGGCTAAATTGATTTTATTGATGTGTTCATTCAGTATTGTTGCAATTGTCATTATTACAAATAAATAAATCGGCTGATTAATCGGTATCGGCTTTTTTTGGTCCTCCAATAATCATTATCGGCGTTGAAAAATCATAATCGGTCGACCTCTAATCTAAAGTGTTTTAGCCTCAGTATCTGTCACTATCTCACTAGTCAATACCAGTCCTACTGTGTATCATTGCCATGGAAAGGTATTTTATTTTGATAAACAATAAGATCATTCCAAGGCAAGGTAGCCTAGTGGTTAGAGCGTTGGACTAGTAACCGGAAGGTTGCAAGTTCAAACCCCCGAGCCGACAAGGTACAAATCTGTCATTCTGCCCCTGAAAAGGCAGTTAACCCACTGTTCCTAGGCTGTTATTGAAAATAAGAATTTATTCTTAACTGACTTGCCTGGTTAAATAAAGGTAACATTTTTTTTTTTTATGTTAAAGTGCAAAAACTCCAGACCTCCAGGGGCTGGATGCTATATATGTCTGGCTGCCTATGGAGACTGTAGAGATGGATTAGTACCTACTCATGAGCAAAGACTGAAACAAAGAACAGAGCAGCTGATGCTGAACTCATGCTAAGTTCTGTCTTGTACAACTGTTGAAATACACTCCCCTTCCCACCTACTTCCATGATTAATTACTCACTCCTCGATCTCCATACCTTCGCCTACCCATCCATTCTCACCTTCTCCATACCTACCTCCTTCCACCTGCCTGCCCCCTCTATCCACTTTCTCCTTCATCCACTCCTCCATCGCCATACCTCCCTCCATGCCAGCCCCTCTGACACTGCATCACTCTGGCAGCACCGGGGCGGGTTCTGCTCTGCTGTTGGAGGACGGCCGGTGGTTCCGGGAAGCAGTCCAAGTGATGAGTCAGTGGGTCACAGCAGATGCATGCCTTGCCTGCTGATTGATCAACGCCCGCTGATGTGGTCCCTGAGTGGGCTGTGGCATGGCCCTGATAGGGAGGTGATGGTGTCTTGTGTCACTGCCCCTCAGGTGGTCCAACCCAGGAAAACTACTAGGCTCCTCACATCTCACAGACAGTGTCATGGAACACAGAGGGGTCAGTGGGGTGGTGGGGGATGAAAATACAGTAGCAGTCCTCTACATTGTTGTGAGAGAGAGTGACAATCAGTGAAAGTGCCTGTTTATGAACAGGAAGATGGTTGTGTGATTAAACTTTGCGTTCCTCATAAAGCCTGTGTTGTTGATATTTTCCTAGAGAGAAGGCATCCTTTTTAAAGGGGCAATCAGCAGTTGGAGAATATAACTTAGAAATGCCTCGAGCTTAGTTCAACTGTTGTACCCCATCAAAAGCCAAAATATAAGCTTGTTTTACTCCAATGTTGGTAAACAAAGTACATGTAATCAAACACTATATAGCCTCAAAACATGGTTAAAATCATAATTTTGATATCATGGGTGATCAGTCCTTGCATCCATCCGTCTATGAATTTGAGCGTGGTTACATTTCTCCAGCCCCATGCCTTAGCTTTTTAACAAAACAGGGGTGGTGAGTTGGCTTTGTTATTTTTTCAACTGCTGAATGCCACTTTAGAAGTGTAGTATTTCTGACTAGAATGCATGGCAAATTGCAATTAGGTTAAGCGAGATCTGACTGAAGAAATAACCTAATAATTAGATTGTACACACGACATTTAAACAATGTATTATCTCCCTACATCATTTTCATAATTAGATTTATTTGAAGTAGTAATTTGAATATATAATCATCTTTGGCATTCGACTAAATCTGGTTTCCAATTGTGTCTATATCATTTACTCTCCAATCTATTTACCTTTGTCCTTTTTTCCTCCTCAACAATTTGTCAGAGGATTATAGATGCCTGTAAAAAATGAGGAATCAACACCTGGACTGGTTAAAATAATTTGCCAAACTACAGTAACACGGTCAGTATGCCTGTTGTCCTCAGCCAATTATTACCCGTAAAGGGAACTGACATGGAAAACATGAAATTTCACATTTCTGAAAAATCTTGCTCCAACCCCAGTAAATAATTATGGGGTCATTATTTTATCCCCTCTTTCCTGAAGATGATAGTGTCGTTCAAAACTCAATTACACATTAGTGTGATGGTTTCTGCCTTTACCTATGACACCTAATCAAGTGGAGTCCAACCTCACACTAATGATTACCCATTAAAACTATCACACTGACCAGAGAGTAACTGCACAAGGTCCCACTTCCAGGTCTTCAATGGTTGAATATGGTCATAAACCCAATAATGGAATGGATTTTGAAAAATGTACGGCATGCGTAAGCTAACAAGAGGGCCTAGCAGGGGATAGTAGCTTTCTTATGGGCTCCTGAGCAATTGTTTTATGCTGATTTTAACTTTTGTTGTACATAATGTCTCTGCCGTAATTTCATATGACCAAAAACAGCTTCTGCACATCAGATCAGCATTCATTATCATCGATTTGGATGAACATTTCTACTACAATGAGTCGGCAGCTCTGGACAATCTGCCTACTCCAGAACAGGCCCTGGTCCCCAGAGGAAGCAGCAGCGAAAAGAGAGGCTACGTTGGTGGGCACATAGACTGCCACTGGCGAATCTGCAATCACTGGAGAAGAAACAGGATGAGCAGCCCTTACAACGAGACCTAAAACCTTACAACGAGACCTAAAAACATGAATATCTTATGTTCCTCAGGGTTGTGGCTTAACAAGGACAAGTATATACATTTCAATGGAAGGGTAGTCTCTGATGTTAAGGAAGTCTGGAGTTTTTGCCCGCTTGATTTAGGATAAGCTGCAGACCATACTATAGTTTTTGTCTATTTACCACCAAAAACCATTGCAGACACTAAGACCACACTCAACGAGCTGTATAGGGCAATAAGCAAAGAAGAAAATGCACAGTCAGAGGCGGCGTTTCTCATGGCCAATTTCCAGCATGCCAACTGGAGGTGACATAACTCTATATCATCTTTATTCCATTTCACCCTCCCATTGTCAAATCAGACCATTACTCTATTCTCCTGTTTCCAGCTTGCAAGCAAAACCTCAAACAGGAAGTACCAGTGACTCGCTCAATACGGAAGGGGTCAGATGACGCGGATGCTACGCAAGCACAGACTGGAATATGTTCTTGAGGAATACACCACCTCAGTAATTGGCTTCATCAATAAGTGCGTTGATGACGTCATCCGAAAAAGTGACTGTACGTACATATCCCAAACAGAATGCACGAAAACACCAGCTGTTCTGGATGACTGTGTAATATCGCTCTCGGTAGCCAATATGAATACAACCTTTAAACAGGTCAACATTCACAAAGTCGCTGGGCCAGACGGATTACCAGGACGTGTAGTCAAAGCACGTGCGGCCCGACTGTCATGTGTCTTCACTGACATTTTCAATCTCTCCCTGACCGAGTCTATAATACCTAAGGGTTTCAAGCAGACCACCATAGTCCCTGTGCCCAAGGAAGTGAAGGTGACCATCCTAAAGCCCGTGGTACTCACGTTGGTAGGCATGAAGTGCTTTGAAAGGCTGGTCATGGCTCACATCAACAGTCTCCTCACAGACTAATAACTCCAATTCGCATACTGCCCCAACAAATCCTCAGATGACGCAATCTCAATCGCACACCACACCGCCCTTTCTCACCTGGACAAAAGGAACACCTATGTGAGAATGCTGTTCATCGACTACAGCTCAGCGTTCAACACAAGACACGTGGTAGGACTGATCACCAACAACGATGAGGCAGCCTATAGGGAGGTCAGAGACCTTAGCAGTGTTGTGACAGGTCAACAATCTCTTCCTCAAAGTAAGCAGGACATAGGAGCTGATCGTGGACTACAGGAAACGGAGGGGTGAACATGCCCCCATCCACATTGATGGGGCGTTAGTGGAGCGGGTCAGGAGCTTCAAGTTCCTCAGTGTCCACATCACTAAGGAATTAACATAGTACACACATACCCGCACAGTTGTAAAGAGGGCACAACTGTGTTTCTTCTCCCTCACAGACTGAAAAGATTTGGCATAGGTCCTAAGATCATCAAAAATGTTTACAGCTGTACCATTGAGAGCATCTTGACTGAATGCATCACCGATTGCTACGGCAACTGCAAGGCACCCAACCACAAGGTGCTACGAGGGTGGTGAGTACGGCCAAGTACATAACTGGGGCCGAGCTCCCTGCAATCCAGGGCCTCTATACCAGGTGGTGTCAGAGGAAGGCCCCAAAAATGTTCAACTCCAGCCACCCAAGCCATAGACTCTTCTCTCTGCTACAACACAGAAGTCGGTACCAGTGCACCAAGTCTGAAAACAACAGGGCCCTGAACAACTTCTACACACAAGCCATGAGACTGCTAAACAAGACAGCTTAATAGCTAATCAAATGGCTACCTGCTGCTGCTACTGTCTATCATCTATCATGTTTCCTAACCAATTTAACCCTACCTAATGTATGTACACATAGCTACCTATATTACCTCATAGCCATGCACATCAACTCGGTACTAGTTCACCCTGTGTATAGCCATTTTATTTTTACTCATCATTGTCATCCATTATTCACTTTGTATTTAATCCTTGCGTCATTAATTTAAAAAAATGTATTTTATCTTTAACTCTGCATTGTTGAAAAAGGACCCGTAAGTAAGCATTTCAATGTATGTGACAAATGCAATTTGATGACATACAGAAGTGAAGTGAAAGGGAAAACATGGGATTATTTTCTCGAGGGACTGCGTTCTGGAGGGACATCTTTCAGTTTTAGACCACTTTCTGGAAGGACTCATTTCTCAAATAAGTGACTAATATCTATCTACCTTTTGGAAGGACTACTTTCTGTAGTGACTGATTTCTCAAAGAATGCACTACTTTGGAGGGACTAAGGTCTGTAAGGACTACTTTCTGTAATGGCTACTTTGTGGTTTGACTTCTTTTTGTTGTTAAAATATTATACAACATAGAAAACCTACGGGAAAATGAACAAACTGCAGTGAGATCCAAACAGCAATGCATTCATTTAAAAAAGAAACAGGCCTGAGGAAGGCACCTTGGGTTGTGAGTCTCACCGATACCACAAGGCTAATTTCTCTCAAATGTACTTTGATGGAGGTATAATGAACTGTCACCAGCTTAAATAGGATCGATTTCACATACCTCTTCAGAGCCACGCGAGCCAAGAATCACACCCCCACCTCCTCCTGACCACCCCCACCTCAGTGCTTCCATGTTGGATGGCTGGACCGGAGTTAGCTTCTGGACTCTGGCATACATGCATATCATGATACTGGCGCCCAAAATTCATGTTGTTATTATTCTGTCTTATGTTCAAGGTCATCCATCTAGCTGACGTGTGTGTAGTGCTCTTATGAAGTCTTCCTCATGCATTACTTCAACAGAGCTTGCTGGAATAGTTGGAAGCTTAGTGTAGTAAATTTAATAAATGCAGTTAAGATGCATTATGATGCCAAATCAAAGAAACATTTGCTACCATTATACTTTTTCATTTCAACAACTTGTTCCAATGCAAGTAAGGAATCGTCTTTAATTATTCTAGTACATGATAAACACATTTATCCTTTTCATCTCTCGCTCTCACTTGCATAAATACACACACACACAGATTCATTAAATGACCGTATTTGTATTCCACTTGATTAGTGATATGTATTTGAATTGCTCTTTGTTCGTATGGGCTAAATGCTATGTTATACATGCACTTCAGAATTTACAGCCATTAGCCTTTTGCTGCACAATCCTTTTCATGAAACCACTTCACTGTCCATGTTTAATGAGATGACACTCAATTCACACTTTAAAACGGCTTAATTTCTGTTTTGCATTAACGTCCATATATTTGACATGTTACCATGCCACACTACAAATGTTCTCATCTCTAACAAAACCATATATTCCTCAGGACCACAATCCAGCTTCTCCAATCAAGAACATTATAACTTTTTGAGTAAAAAAAACATGAACATGCATGTATTACCAATGTTACACTACATTGCTTCATTTCCCCAGCCATCTGTGTCTGAAAACAAATAGTTAACATATGAGGTTTACCCGAGTTTACCCTCCACAAACACATATATACATTCCATTATATTACCTGCTATTTTATTGACTTTGTCCATATTGCCAGCATCTTCTCCTTCGTGTATCTTTTCATCTGAAGAGAACCAAATGTATTTTCTTGGAACCTGAAATGAACTCCTATTTCAATCATTCATTGCATGAAAGTTGTTGATATTGGATTTTTTTACAAGACTGGAAGTTCTACGTTAGTGCTCCTGTAATGCAGTCAGGTCACATCCCAATGTTTATTATATTGATTTAAAACCTACAGATACTGACTTTTCTACATATCCACCACCACAACTGACTTCTTGTAATTAAAACAGTGGGGCCATATTCTTGGAAACATAAGCAAGCAATTCAAGTTAAATGGGTTCTCGCTCACAAAATGTATATCAGCCAATGAAAAGCATTGATTTACTTGCATGTGACAGAACACTAAATTGTTGTTGGTCCCATCAGAAAACATGGCACATGTTAGCCTTATGCTAACCTCAACAGGTGCTAATGATTATATACTGGCACAACTTCTTTATCAGCCTATGAAAGATCTTGGACTTTATATCCACCAACCAATGGCATTTCTTAAAATGTGTCAACACTGGACACTAGAGGGGTATTTTAAGCCTAACAATTCAAGATTTAATTGTTTGGTTGGTTGGTCTGTAACAAAATATTGTGTGCCAAATTGCACTGCTGCATTCTTGACTAGGCTACTAGCTACACAAAAAAATGGGGGTGATGGTTCTATTTGGAACATTAATGACTCAAATAACCCTTTGAGATCTTCAATGGTTGTTTACAGATCACAAAAGGGTTCTTTGCTCTTTTAGTGATAATTCAAATGTAGGGGAGGCAGCTCATTAGAATATTGTGGGGCGTGATTTGCACACCACTTTTGTGCAACCGTGAGAGAAAGTGTCATACCAGTTTAACTAATGTGTTGTGTTAGACCATTCAACATTGTGTGATATAGCCATTGACATATAGTATTGTTTCCCAGTTGTCTTGAACATGCTGAAGTCAGAAGTCTGAGATTTTGAGTTGTACATTCTGAGTTTCCAGTTGTTTTGACCGTGGCATTAATTCTCAGAGGGAAATGGCAGGCTATTTGAGTCGAACCAAAACTCCTCTGTAGTGACCTGTAAATGCATTGTTTGCAGCATTCATTCACATGACAGCTTAATCAGCTTTTTAATTTAACTTACCAGGATGTGAACTGAGCCAGGTTCACAGACAAAAGTATTGGGAAGTAGTTCCCAAAGTGCTCTTCCAAGCACTGGAGGTGAGCATTCATCACACTTGCATAGCCGTAGGAAAAGGTGTACGGTTAGCTTTTGATGAAAGACTCTCCAATAATAATTATTTCCTCTGAATGCACTAATTCAGTCACTCACATGTAGAACGTTTTTGTATTTCCCCTGCATGATTTGTTCAGTTTAATAAATATGTCTGTTATATAGGCAAGGAGATACATTTTCTTTTCATTACACAGAAAGACATTCAAGTCTTTTTTTTATTAGATCCATTGTGAATAAAAACAGTTGCTCTCTCAATGTGAAAAATGTTTCCTACTCTCTCCCTCAATAACCACCAAGCCTCGGTGTGAAAAGGAACATTGTCATGCTCTGAGCCCATAGCTCCACAGAGTTTTGTGAACAGGTTTGCGAGCAGTAGATATGGTTAATGTATACACGGAACATGTAAAGTGTTGGTCCCATGTTTCATGAGCTGCAATAAAAGATCCCAGAAATGTTCCATACTGTATGTATAAAAAAGCTTCTTTCTCTCAAATCTTGTGGACAAATTTGTTTACATCCGTTTGTGAGCATTTCTCCTTTGCTAAGATAATCCATCCACCTGACAGGTGTGACATATTAAGAACCTGATTAAACAGCAGCATAATCAATACACAGGTACACCTTGTGCTGGGATCAATAAAAGGGCACTCTAAAATGTGCAGTGTTGTCACACAACACAAGGCCACAGATGTCTCAAGTTGAGGGAGCGTGCAATTGGCATGCTGACTACGGGAATGTTCACCAGAGAATTGCATGTTCATTTCTATACCATAAGCTGCCTCCAATGTCATTTCAGAGAATTTGGCAGTGCATCCAACCGGCCTCAGACCACGTCTAACAACAGACCACATGTAACCACGCCAGCCAAGGACTTCCATATCTGGCATCTTCACCTGCAGTATCGTCTGAGACTAGCCACTTGGACAGCTGATGAAACTGAGAAGTATTTATGTTTGTAATGAAGCCCTTTTTGTGGGGAAAAACTCATTCTAATTGGCTGGGCCTGGCTCCCCAGTGGGTGGGCCTTGCTCCTAAATTGGTGGGTCTATGCCCTCACAGGCCATATCATGGCCGCGCCAATTCCCAGTCATGTGATATCCACAGATTAGGGTATAATTTAATTATTTAAATTGACTGATTTCCTTAAATGAACTGTAACTCAGTAAAAGCGTTGTAATAGTTGCGGTTATATTTTTGTTCAGTATAGTTTGCAATTGAAGTTACCTGCTCCAGTATATCTTTGAGTTCTGTGCTCAGCTCTTTGGCCGCCAGTTGCTCTCGGTGTATCACACAATGCGTCCATCGTCGGAGACACAGTTGTTGTTGTTGCCAATATAGCCACACAGCACACTGAACATCCCCTGTGCCGTTCCATGTTCGGTAATCATGAGACAGAACAGTGTGTCCTTGAGAATAGCTTCCCCAGACATGTACAGCGAACAAAAGTCAATACATGGGCATCTCGGCCCCCACAGTTTATTTATCTATTTGGAGAGTATACGCTGGGGAGTTTGAGTCATTCAGTCAGAGTTTCCTTTAGATTGCTAGTAAAAGCATACATTTTTAGTTTTACAGTGTTATCTGAGAAGGGTATTGGTTTGATTTTCTGTGCCTCTTCCTCACCACACATTGTTTTCACCATAAAATTTGTGGCCGGTAATATCAGAGACTTTGTAATTGTGTGTGGTTTCATAGTGTAGCGGGCCTAGGAATTCCTCGTGGGAATGATTCAAGTCAACCATGAAAGTGCGGCCTTTTCCCATGATTTAAGAGTGCTCTGTTGGAATTTGTATTTTTTAATTTTTAAGGTTTACAATATTATGATATGTTCAAAAGTTTGGGGTCACATAGAAATGTCCTTGTTTTTGAAAGAAAATACATTTTTGCCCATTAAAATTATCAGTGTAGACATTGCTCATGTTGTAAATGGCTATTGTAGCTGGAAACAGCAGATTTTTTATGGAATATCTACATAGGCGTACAGAGGCCCATTATCAGCAACCATCTGTTCCAATGACACGTTGTGTTAGCTAATCCAAGTCTATAATTTTAAAAGGCTAATTGATCATTAGAAAACCCTTTTGCAATTATGTTAGCACAGCTGAAAACTGTTGTACTGATTAAAGAAGCAATAACACTGGCCTTCATCAGACTAGTTGAGTATCTGGAGCATCAGTATTTGTGGGTTCGATTACAGGCTCAAAATGGCCAGAAACAAATACTTTCTTCTGAAACTCGTCAGTCTATTCTTGCACAATGCTCTGTACTACTCCCTTCACAGAATGACACAGAACTGGCTCTAACCAGAATAAAGAGGATTTGGAGGCCCCGGTGCACAACTGAACAAGAGGACAAGTACATTAGTGTCTAGTTTGATAAACAGAAGCCTCACAAGTCCACTACTGGTAACTTCATTAAATTGTACGTGTTGAACACCAGTCTCAACGTCAACAGTGAAGAGGCGACACCGGGATGCTGGCCTTCTAGGCAGAGTTGCAAAGAGAAATCTATGTCTCAGGCTGGCCAATACAAATAAAATATTAAGATGGCAAAAGAACACAGACACTGGGCAGAGAAACTCTGCCAAGAACGCCAGCGTCCTGGAGTCGCCCCTTCACTTTTGATGTGACTACTAGTTTGGGAACTGCTGATATAGCCATAGCAGAAACCTTTTTGGTGCTATATAGAACCTACTTGAATTGTTCTTTATTGAACCGTAGGAAATGGTTCTTTATAGCACCATAGAGGTTCCATTTAAAATCTTAAGAGCATGGTTCTTTATTGAACCTTCAAAAAAGGGTTATACACTGAGTGTACAAAACATTATGGACACATGCTCTTTCCATGATATAGACTAACCAGGTGAAAGCTATAATGCCTATTTGATGTAATTGTTACATTGTTAAATTGTTAAATCGAGTTCAATCAGGTAAAAAAAATGATTTTTAAGCATTGAGGTATGTGTGCCATTCAGAGGGTGAATAGGCAAGACGAAGGATTTATTAAGCACCTTTGAACTGTGTATAGTAGTAGGTGCCAGGCGCCCCGCTTTGTGTCAAGAATTGCATCGCTGCTGTCTTTTTCATGCTGAACAGTTTCCTGTGTGTATCAAGAATGGTCCACCACCCAAAGGACATCCAGCCAACTTGACACAACTGTGGGAAGAATTGGAGTCGACATGGGCCAGCATCCCTGTGGAACGCTTTCGAAAACCTTGTCGAGTCCATGAATTGAGGCTGTTCTGAGGGGAAAAGGGGAGGGGGTACACTCAGTGTATATATCACCAAAGAACCCCCATCTGGTACTATATTGAACCATTATTCCTGTGTGTATTAGTAATGTTAAACTTTTCATGTTTTTACATATAATGTATGACATGATCACACTTGTTGGTTTCACACACAAAGTGCTTTCACCTGTTGAGTGTATGGGGCAGTATTTTGATGTTCGGATGAAAAACGTACCCAAATTAAACAGCCTATTTCTCAGGCTCAGAAGATAGAATATGCATATAATAGTCAGATTATGATAGAAAACACCCTAAAGTTTCCAAAACTGTCAGAATATTGTCTGTAAGTATGACATAACTGATATTGCAGGTGAAAACCTGAGGAAAATCCAACAAGGAAGTGCCTCTTATTTTGAAACATCCCTGTTCCATTGCATTCCTTCCCTACATTTAAAGGAATATCAACCAGATTCCGTTCCCTATGGCTTCCACATGGTGTGAACAGTCTTTAGACATAGTTTCAGCCTTGTATTCTGAACAATGAGCGAGAACGATCACATCCCGTCAATGGATAGCTGAGCGCCAGCAGAGTTTTGCATGCACCAACAGCTTGGAGCAGACATTTTCTCTCTCTCTCCTATTGAAAAAGCTACGGTCCGGTTGAAATATTATTGATTATTTATCGTAAAAACAACCTGAGGATTGATTATAAAAAAAACGTTTGACATGTTTCTACGAACTTTACAGATACTATTTGGAATTTTTGTCTGCCCCACCGTGACCGCTCGAGCCTGTGGATTACTGAACATAATGCGCAAACCGAATGGAGGTATTTTGGATGTAAAAAATATTTTTTATTCTTGTGAGTGCAAACAACCGAAGATCATCAAAGGTAAGCGATTAATTTTATTGCTTTTCTGACTTTCGTGACCAATCTACTTGTCTGCTGAAAGAGAAACCTTACATAAACACTTGGTTTGCTTTCTCTTTAAAGCTTTTTTGAAATCTGACACACCATGTGGATTAACAACAAGCTAATCTGGGTTTTGATTTATTGCACTTGTGATTTCATGGAAATTAAATATTTTTAGTAATTTAATTGGAATTTGGCGCTCTGCAATTCAGCGGATGTTGACGAAAATGATTCCGCCAAGAAGGTAATTGGAAACATGAATGAGGTTCTTGTATCAAGTAAGCATTTCACTGCTACACCTGTTGTATTCGGCGCATGTGACTAATACAATTTTATTAGTCATTTAGCTCGTCTGGTAGGCTCATGTCACTGGGCAACTCATGGCTGTGCTTCCCTTTGTAATCTGTTGTCACGTTCGTCATAATGGGAAGACCAAGGTGCAGCGTGATATGAATACATTCTTCTTTATTTAAACGAAGAACACTAAACAAACTAACAAAACGTCTGTGACGCTATAATACGATTGCTGACATGCAACTCCACATAGACAAAATCCCACGAAACCAACATGGAAAATGGCAACCTAAATAGGATCCACAATCAGAGACAACGACAAAACAGCTGCCTCTGATTGCAACCAATTCAGGCCACCATAGACCTATCTATACCTAGACAAACCAAAACGCCATAGATGAACAAAAAACATAATAATAACCATAATAACAAAGATAACTAAGGTCAGGGCATGACATCTGTAATAGTTTGCCAGCCCTGCCATATCCGATAAGCATCGGAGCCGGTGTAGTACAATTCAACCTTAGTCCTGTATTTATTTATTTTACCTTTATTTAACTAGGCAAGTCAGTTAAAAACACGTTCTTATTTTCAATGATGGCCTAGGAATGGTGGGTTAACTGCCTTGTTCAGGGGCAGAATGCCAGATTTTTACCTTGTCAGCTCGGGGATTCAATCTTGCAACGTTTCGGTTTGATGGTTCATCGGGTGGCATAGCGGGAATTCTTATAAGCTTCCAGGTTAGAGTCCCGCTCCTTGAAAGCGGCAGCTCTACCCTTTAGCTGAGTGCAGATGTTTCCTGTAATCCATGGTTTTTGGTTGGGTTACATACAGTCACTGTGAGGACGATGTCATCGATGCACTTGTTGATGAAGGCAGTGATTGATGTGATGTACTCCTCAATGCCATCGGAAGAATCCCAGAACATATTCCAGTCTGTGCTAGCAAAACAGTCCTGTAGCTTAGCATCTGCGACATCTGACCAAGTCATAGGTGCTTCCTGCTTTAGTTTTTGCTTGGAATCAGGAGGATAGAAGTATGGTCAGATTCTCCAAATGGAGGGTGAGGGAGAGCTTTGTACGTGTCTCTGTGTGTGGAGTAAAGGTGGTCTAGTGTTTTTTCCCCCTCTGGTTGCACATTTAACATACTGGTAGAAATTAGGTAAAATGGATTTAAGATTCCCTGAATTAAAGTCACCGGCCAGTAGGAGCCTCGCCTCTGGATGAGCGTTTTCCTGTTTGCTGATGGCTGTATATAGCTCATTGAGTGCGGTCTTAGTGCCAGCATCGATTTGTGGTGGTTAATGGACAGCTACGAATAATACAGATGTATACTCTCCAGGTTATCATGAGATACTCTACAGCAGGCGAGCAAACCCTTGAGATTTTGTTAGATATCGTGCACCAGCTGTTTACAAATATACATAGCCTGCCACTTTGTCTTACCAGAGGCTGCTGTTCTATCCTGTCGATACAGTGTATAACCCGCAAGTTATTCATGTCGTCGTTCAGCCACGACTTGGTGAAACCTAAGATATGACAGTTTTGAATGTCCTGTTGGTAGGATATACATTCTTGTAGTTTGTCCACTTTATTTTCCAGCAATTGTACGTTGGCCAATAGTACTGATGGCAAAGGCAGATTAGCCACTCGTTGCCGGATCCTTTCAAGGCACCCTGATCTCATTCCATGATATATCTGTTTCTTTCTCCTGCGAATGATGGGTATGAGGGTCTTGTCGGGTGTCTGGAGTAAAAATCCCTCTCGTCCGACTCATTAAAGAAAGAATATTTGTCCAGTTCCAGGTGAGTTATTACTGTTCTGATGTCCAGAGCTTTTCGTTCATAAGAGACGGTAACAGCAACATTACGTACAAAATAAGTTACGGAAAATACAAAAAAACAAGCCCATTAACTTCTCTAGGATATGTAGAACGGTAGCGTCCCACCTCGCCAACAGCCAGTGAAAGTGCAGGGCGCCAAATAACAACCATAATCTCATAATTAAAATTCCTCAAGCATACAAGTATTTTACACCATTTTAAAGATAAAATTCTCGTTAATCCTGCCACAGTATCTGATTTTAAAAATGCTTTACAGCGAAAGCACCACAAACGATTGTTAGGTCACCACCAACTCACTCAGAATGCACTCCCAGGAATCCCAGTTCCACAATAAATGTTTGTTTTGTTTGATAATGTCCATCATTTATGTCCAAATAGCTTCTTTTGTTAGGGCGTTTGGTAAACAAATCCAAAAGCGTGTTCAAGTTGCCGCTGAACGTCGGACGAAAAGTTCCGTTACAGCCCGTAGAAACTTGTTAAACTAAATTTAGAATCAATGTTTTTATTATAAATCTTCAATAATGTTCCAACCGGAGAATTGTAGAAAAGCAATGGAACGAGAGCTAACTTATTCTTCTCTCATTTGGTCCCACTTCACAGTAGAATCCTCAAACAAAGTTCAAAAGACTGTTGACATCTAGTGGAAGCCTTAGGAAGTGCAACATAACAAATATCCCACTATCTACAATAGGGGCTGAGTTAAAAAATACTACAAGCCTCAGATTTCCCACTTCCTGATTGGATTTTTCTCAGGTTTTCACCTGCCATACTCACAGACATCATTCAAACAGTTTTAGAAACTTCAGAGTGTTTTCTATCCAATACTACTAATAATATGCATATATTCGCATCTGGGACAGAGTAGCAGGCAGTTTACTCTGGGCACCTTATTCATCCAAGCTACTCAATACTGCCCCCTTGTCACCAAGAAGTTAAACGGCAGCCATCCCCTCCAGTGCCATCTTGTCAAGAGAATTATGTCCTCAATATTTTATCCACTATTGCCCTTTCTACCACGATATACACTTGCTCTTATTTCAGAAAGCACACCAGATAACTTCTTGCGACTCTCAAACCCGGATCTGGGAGCGTAATCATCGCCTCAAACTAATTAGCATAACGAAGCGGACATAAATATCCCTAGAGAATCTTCCTATTCATGAAAATCACCTAGGTACACCTAGGTTTTTATAGTTGTCCACATATTCTAAGTCAGAACCTGTCCTGAGCAGTGATGCTAGTCGGGTAGGCGGGTGCGGGCAGCGATCTGTTGAAGAGTATGCATTTCATTTTTTCTAGCATTTAAGAGCAGTTGGAGGCCACGGATGGAGTGTTGTATGGTATTGAAGTTTGTTTGGAGGTTTGTTAAAACCTCTTGACACTACCCATCCCGGATCCGGGAGCGTAATCATCGCCTGAAACTAATTAGCATAACGCAGCGGACATAAATATCCCTAGAAAATGTTCCTATTCATGAAAATCACAAATGAAATATATTGAGACACAGCTTAGCCGTTTGTTAATCACACTGTCATCTCATATTTTCATAATATTCTTTACAGCCAACGCTAGACAAGCATTTGTGTTTATCATAGCCTAGCATAGCATTATGTCCTGCTAGCAGCATGCAACATTTTCACGAAAATAAGAAAAGCAATCAAATTAAATCATTTACCTTTGAAGAACTTCGGATGTTTTCACTCAGGAGACTCCCAGTTAGATAGTAAATGTTCCTTTTTTCCAAAAATATTATTTTTGTAAGCGAAATAGCTCCCGTTTGTTCTTCACGTTTGGCTGAGAAATGGCCCGGAAAATGCGGTCACTACAACGCCAAACTTTAAAAAAAATTAGCTCCATAATATCGACAGAAACATGGCAAAAGTTGTTTAGAATCAATCCTCAAGGTGTTTTTCACATATCTATTCGATAATATATCCGTCGGGACAGTTGGTTTCGCAATAGAAGCGATTGGAAAAATGGCTACTTCTGTACTTTAGGCAAGATTTTCTGTGGGAGCCATCATGCGACCACTTGCTCAATGTGGTCCATTACGGGTATTCTTCAACATAAATGCGTAAAAAGACGTCACAATGCTATAGACACCTTGGGGAATACGTACAAAGCGTAAGCTCATTCGTAGCCCATTCACATCCATATAAGCAGTTATTGGCATACTGTTACGGTTTTCTTCCGTCGAAGGAGAGTGGGACCAAAATGCAGCGTGGTAATTTTCATACATGTTTAATGACGAAGAAAAACGAACAATACAAAAACAACACACGGAACGTGAAAACCTATACAGCCTATCTGGTGAACACCAACACAGAGACAGGAACAATCACCCACGAAATACTCAAAGAATATGGCTGCCTAAATATGGTTCCCAATCAGAGACAACGACAATCACCTGACTCTGATTGAGAACCTCCTCAGGCAGCCATAGACTATGCTAGACACCCCACAAAACACCAAGACAAAAACCCACCACAATAACCCATGTCACACCCTGGCCTGACCAAATAAATGAAGACAAACATAATATACTTTGACCAGGGCGTGACACATGCAGCGCTTTCAAAAAATGGGGCACTTCCTGATTGGGTTTTTATCTGGGTTTCGCCTGTAACATCAGTTCTGTTGCACTCACAGACAAGATCTTTGCAGTTTTAGAAACGTCAGAGTGTTTTCTATTCAGAGCTGTCAATTATATGCATAGTCGAGCATCTTGTCGTGACAAAATGTCCTGTTTAAAACGGGAACGTTTTTTTTATCCAAAAATGAAAATACTGCCCCCTAGTCACAAAAGGATAATATGGCATTATATGGCAATTTAAATGTTTTTTTGTCCATTGTGTATTTCCATTTGCGGAATGGTAAAGACTGGATTAAAAAAAGGGCAACTAATATGCAGTACTTAGCGTCTACGTGGTAAATGGCATGTGTGTATATAGATTGTATATTGTCTCCCATACGAATATTCTCCTTGTGACAGACTGGGTTCAAATTAATTCTGTTGATTTTGTATTTTATTCTGGATTTATTTATCTGTACATGTTATGTATGTAAGACCAGTTGAAGTCAGAAGTTTACATACACCTTAGCCAAATATGTTTCAACTCAGTTTTTCACAATTCCTGTAATTTAATCCTTGTAAAAATTCACTGTCTTATGTCAGTTAGGATCACCACTTTATTTTAAGAATGTAAAATGTCAGAATAATAGCAGAGCAAATGATTTATTTCAGCTTTTATTTATTTCATCACATTCCCAGTGGATAAGAGTTTACATACACTCAATTAGTATTTAGTAGCATTGCCTTTGAATTGTTTAACTTGGGTCAAATGTTTTGGGTAGCCTTCCACAAGCTTCCCACAATATGTTGTGAATTTTGGGCAATTCCTCCTGACAGAGCTGGTGTAACTGGGTCAGGATTGTAAGCCTCCTTGCTTGCACAAGCTTTTTCAGTTCTGCCCACAAATGTTCTATAGGATTGAGACCAGGGCTTTGTGATGGCCACTCCAATACCTTGACTTTGTTTTTCTTAAGCCATTTTGCCACCACTTTGGATGTATGCTTGGGGTCATTGTCCATTTGGAAGACCCATTTGCGACCAAGCTTTAACTTCCTGACTGAGGTCTTGTGATGTTGCTTCAATACATCCACGTAATTTTCCGTCCTCATGACGCCATCTATTTTGTGAAGTGCACCAGTCCCTCCTGCAGCAAAGCACCCCCCACAACATGATGCTGCCACTCCCGTGCTTCACTGTTGGGATGGTGTTCTTCGACTTGCAAGCCTCCCCCTTTTTTCTCCAAACATAATGAAGGTCATTATGGCCAAACAGTTCTATTTTTGTTTCATCAGATTTTTCCAAAAAGTACGATTTTTTTGTCCCCATGTGCATTTGCAAACCATAGTCTGGCTTTTTTATGGCGGTTTTGGAGCAGTGGCTTCTTCCTTGCTGGGCGGCCTTTCAGGTTATGTCGATATAGGTCTCGTTTTACTGTGGATATAGAAGCTTTTGTACCTATTTCCTCCAGCATCTTCACAAGGTCCTTTGTTGTTGTTCTGGGATTGATTTGCACTTTTTAAATCAAAGTACGTTCATCTCTAGGAGACAATGTGTCTCCTTCCTGAGCTGTATGACGGCTGCGTGGTCCCATGGTGTTTATACTTGCGTACTATTGTTTGTATAGATGAACGTGGTACCTTCATGCGTTTGGAAATTGCTCCCAAGGATGAACCAGACTTGTCGAGGTCTACAATGTTTTTTCTGAGGTCTTGGCTGATTTCTTTTTATTTTCCCATGAAGTCATGCAAAGAGGCACTGATTGGCCAATTGGAGGTGTACCTGTGGATGTATTACAAGACCTATCAGAAGCTTCTAAAGCCATTAAATAATTTTCGGGAATTTTCCAAGCTGTTTAAAGCAGTCAATTTACTGTATGTAAACTTCTGACCCACTGGAATTGTGATACAGTGAATTATGAGTGAAATAATCTGTCTGTAAACAATTGTTTGAAACGTTACTTGTGTCATGCACAAAGTAGATGTCCTTAACCGACTTGCCAAAAGTATAGTTTGACAGAAGAAATTTGTGGAGTGGTTAAATAACTAGTTTCAATGACTCCAACCTGAGTGTATGTAAACTTCTGACTTCAACTGTATACTATGTATGTATGTATGTATGTATGTATGTATGTATGTATGTATGTATGTATGTATGTATGTATGTATGTATGTATGTTATTTTACTGTTCCAGGGATGTAATTATTGTTTGGATAACCTTATTTAATATTATGTATTGATTTTGACAGTACTTTTTTGAAACTCTTTATGCTATGCACAATGCAGAGAACACCGGAAGAATAATTATCATTTAATTACCATAGTGAAGAATTGTAATGTTTGTTTATGCGCCAATTAATCCCATCAGGGATGGGATGCCAATTGGCGATTTGACACGTAAAAAGCATTTAATTAATTCATTACATTCATTCACTACCAATACAAACTGATTGTCATACAGAAGCTAGCCACCACGCATGAATCTGAAGATAGCTAAAGATAACCAACTAGGTTTAATGTTAACTAGCTAGCTAACATTAGGCAATAACTAGAATTGCAAATAGTTCTCTGAGATACAAATAAAATTACTACAAAGACCATTCACATAGCGTTAGCTAGTGATCTAACAGTACACTTTAACTTGCAAGGAAAATGACTGACAAAATTAGAAAAATAACTGAAAACGTAGCTAGCTAGACTGTTACCTGTATACATGGATGAACGCTTCTCCCTCTCTGTCACGGATGCCATGGTTGCCCTTAGTTTGAAGATGTAATTCGGAGACATGGGTTTTACACAGCCTTCTGTGATCTTTTCAACTCCCTCTGCATATTTGAAATCAAAGGGCAGAATTTTGTCCATATCCTTAGCTATCATTTATAATGCATGACAGATCAAAAACCAAGCCACGAGGTTGAAGCTATTGTCCATAGAGCTCTGAGATAGGATTGTGTCGGGGCACAGATCTGGGGAAGGGTACCAAACAATTTATGCAGTATTTAAAGTCCCCAAGAACACAGTGGCCTATATCATTATTAAATGGAACAAGTTTGGAACCACTAAGACTCTTCCTAGAGCTGGTCGTGTACATATCTATCCAACCTATCAATGAACAACACTCACCCCATGCCCAAAGACATCGCCAGTGTTGCTGATTGTAACAATATTTGCTTGTTGCTGAATTAAACCAAAGTCAGAAATCAATCCATGGATTAATTGTTGAGCATGTCTTATTGATTCATTTTTCAGCATGATCCGGGTGAGAGTAATACTCGAGGCGCCAGGGTATCAAACCATGTCTGCAGTTCAAATTGAAATTTGTCTGAGCTGTCACTCAAACTGCTGAGTAGTGGAGCCAGGTTTTGGTTCTCACAGTGCAACTGGGCAGCTGTGTAATAATTTACAAATGTGTTTCTTCTTTAAGAGTGGTCACCCATGTGGTCAATTCAGGTCAAGATCACAAAACATTGCGGTGAGAGGGATATTTTCATTTTTCGTGGGTGAAATTAAATATTCATATGCTTGTTATTTCTTTAATAAATAGTTGTATGATGGGAGTGTCCTTAAACAACTATGTGTAATGAAAAGAGGAAAGGGTTAGCTTTATTTCAAGCCTATTTGTGAGTTCCTAGACAAGGTGAAGCCGTGTGATAACTTGATTCTTAAAAACTTCTTACGGCTAGGCGTTCCGTCACGTCAGCGGGACACCTGCCGACAACTTCCGGTGAAATTGGAGGGCGCACAATTCAAATAAATAATCATACAAATTATGGATATTAAACACTTAGGTATATACAAGTGTTTTATATCAGTTAAAAGCTTAGTCTTTTTCATCTAACTGCATAGTCCAAATTACAATAGGCTTTACAGCAAAAGCATGCCATGCGATTGTTTGAGGATGGCACCCCACATCAACATATTTTTCAACCAGCACCGGCTTCATAAAATCACAAATAGCAATTTAAATATTCACTTACTTTTTGAAAGTCTTCCTCTGATTTGCATTCCAAAGGGTCCCAGCTATAACATGCATGTGTCACGACTTCCGCCGAGGTTGGCTCTCCTGCCCGTTCAGGCGGTGCTCGGTGGTCGTCGTCACCGTCCTACTAGCCACTACCGATCCCTTTTCGTGTATCTGTTGGTTTTGTCTGATTGGTTTCACCTGTGTGTTGTTTAGTTAATTAGTGTCGGTATATAATGTAGGTTGTTTATTTTGTCATTCATTTCGTCTGTTGGTGTTATTGTGTTTCTTATTCTCCGGTTAGTCTGTTATCCTGTATTGGATCATTTCACCCTGTGTGTATTTGGGTTGACCGTGTTTATTTTGTTCACCGGAGAATAAACTTTATATCGCTATCTGCTCTCTGCGCCTGATTCCACCCACCTTGATTAGACGTGACAGCATGGTCGTTTTGTTAGATAAAATCCTTCTTTATATCCCCAAAAGTCTGTTTCGTTGTCGCCATCGACTTGAGTAATCCACACGTTCAGCATGCAGAGAAAGGAATCCAAACAGCTACTGCTAAACTTTGTTAAAACAAGTCAATATGTTTCTATATAATCCTCAGGTACTCTAAAATGTAATGAATCTATAATATTTCATAAGGAAAGAAGTATGTTCAATAGAATAGCAAAATAAACAGGTGCACATCCTCTTCGTTGCACGCACAGTCTGATTTTCGAGTCTGACTCCCAGTACCAAAACTTGAAATTATTCCTCGTTTCGGAAGAAACAAGCCTGAAAACTTGAACAAAGACTGTTGAGATCTAGTAGAAGCCATAGGAATTGCAATATGGGAGCTGGAATTACAATAGAAAGCTATGGGTTATATGCAAGAGGATGGGCTCTCAAAAAGAATCTGGTTCGTTTTTCTTTGGATTTTCTCCTACCATATCAATTGTGCTATAGTCTCATACATTATTTTAACATTTCCATACACTTCAAAGTATTTTCTATCCAATGGTACCAATTATATGCATATAATTGCATGTAACAGGCAGTTTACTTTTGGCACATCAGTCAGACAGGAAGTGGAGAAAAATAGACCCTAGCCATATTTGCATTGGATGTAGGGCTGCCCAGCTTGCAAAGTGACACTTTACACTCTATGTGAAAGCTTTGTCTTCTCAGGAATGTATTATTCTCTGTGTTGTTCTTTCTATCCCCCATTCTGTAACACCTCTTAGAAGTAACGGTGCCGTTGTCATTCAATCCTTTAGGTCTGATGTCTAATTGGAGGTTAACTTAGCAGTAATGCCATTGTTAGTGTGCAAGGTGAATACGTGGTCTGTCGTATGGTAATTTGGTAAAAAGCCAATTTAGCATTTGCTCAGTACATTGTTTTTACTGAGGAATGTAATGTGTCTGCTGTTAATGATAATGCTGAGGATTTTCCCAAGGTTGCTGTTGATGCATATCCCACAGTAGTTATTGGGACCAAATTTGTCTCCATCTTAGTGGATAGTTGTGGTCAGCCTTTGGTTCCAAATATTGGGGAAGTTGCCAGAGCTAAGGATGGTGCTAAAGAGTTTAAGTATAGCCAATTGGAATTTGTTGTCTGTATATTTTAGCATTTCATTTAGGATACCATCAACACCAAAGGCCTTTTTAGGTTGGAGGGTTTGTATTTTGTCCTGTAGTTCATTCAAAAGTAATTGGAGAATCCAGTGGGTTCTGGTAGTCTTTAATACTTGATTCAATCATGTATATTTTTTGCTGTTTGTCAAAAAGATTGGATTAGTGGTTTATCCATACATCTCTGTTTTGGATAGAACTGATTTCTAACGTGCTGTTCCTTTTCCCATGGTTTATTTCCGTGTTGTTTTAAAAATTCATGAAAGTGAAGGCGTAGACTCAGGTTTTCTTTGTCTATGGTTTTGGTTGGATAGGATTCTCAATTTCTTTCTTAGGTATTTGCATTCTTCATCAAACCATTTGTCATTGTTTTTCATTTTCTTAGGTTGTCTGCTTGACATTTTTAGATTTGATAGGTAAGCTGAAAGGTCAAATATACTGTTAAAAGGAAATTGCTTACATTCCCCTCTTAGTAGCAGTAAGCAAATGGTGTCGCTGGATGGTCCTTGAGGAGTTTATTTTTGTGCTTATTCTGTGCAGTGTTATTTTTAATATCCATGAGGTACTCTATTGTAATGACCTCTGCACAAAGAGAGGGGGCTTCAAAGGCCTCTGCATTTGGTGGGGAGGCTGCAAAACTCTCCTGCCGTTGTTAGGCTCATGAGTTTTGACATCTCACTTCACACATCAATGCTAATTGAAGATGCAGACAGTTCTGTTCCGTCCTAGCAGCTTGGTAACTTAGTAGCCTTAGTAACCTTATTTGCTAAGCTTTATATAACAAATTACATGGTTTCAGCAGTAGGTTCAGACTGAACATTACTCACTCAGTTTTGTGTTGGATGGTATTTCCATGGTATTTCAAGGAATTTCTATGGATTCTTCAATTACATTGAAATTATTTCTGATGTGCTGTTTCTTCTTTTTTCGTATTTCTGTATTGTATTAGTGATTCACGATAGTAAAGGCATAGACTCAGGTTTTTCTTGTCTATGTTTTTGGTTGGATAGGTTTCTCAATTTCTGTCTTATGTATTTGCATTCTTCATCAAACCATTTGCCATTGTTTTTCATTTTCTTAGGTTGTCTGCTTGACATTTTTGTTGTTGCCTAATTGTTTTTTGGTAGGTTTCTACACTACGTTCCTTCCATCTATAGCATTTCTTAATATTGTGCAGTTCCTTTGGATTTGATGCCTCATGATTGAGTATTGCTCTGTTCAGGTAGACTGTGATTTTGCTGTGATCTGATAGGGGTGTTGGTGGGCTGACTGAACACTCAGAGAGTCATTGATAAAGTAAATCTACAGTACTACTGCCAAGAGATGAGCTGTAGGTGTACCTACCATATGAATTATCCTCGAAGCCTACCATTGACTAATGAGTGTATGATAGAGCTGCAGGAGTTGTGACCCTTTTTTGGGGGTTGTTTCGTCATAGTCTAGGGGGACATATTTGGGAGGGAATATTGTCACCTCCCCATGTGTGCTGAGAGTGTTAGGTTCTTTCAGTGCAGGTCCTTCGGGAGGGGGTCTACCAGGTCTGAGAGGGTGTCTCATTGGTTGGCGGGGTGTCCGTTGCTCTATTGCTCCCGTGTGAGGTGCTGGGGTTGCGGTTGTGGCTGACGTCCTTCAGGGCCCTGGCAAATTTTGGGATTGCTGCCTTGTAGAGATAGACCTGTTCGTAAAGGCTATTCAAGTCCTGGGTGTAGTGGTGGGCCAGGTAGACATTAGGTTTCGAGGCACAGTCCCAGGAAATACTTGCATTCACCTGCTGTATTGTGGCGGATGTCTTTTCATGGTAGTAGGGTGGAGATAACCAATTGTGCGTTGGGGAAAGTAGAATAAGTTTTTTCAGTCACTCCCTTGAGTGCTGTGGCCACCATTTCCTGCTGGGCCCTCAGGTCATTCGTGCCCGTGTGAATGAGGATGTGGCTTGGGGACCCTAGTCTGTGCTCTGACAACAGCTCCAGGGCATGCTTAGTGTTTGGGCAACAGAGTTTACCACTTTGTATTTGGGAAAAAGTTTATTCTATTGAATGTATTTTCCATTTGAGTCAATGAGGAGCACAATTTCTGGATTTGTGTGTCCTCAGTGGATGTGTGTGGGTTCTCAGGAGGGCTATCAGGAGGAGTTGTTAGGATGGGGTGTGGTCTGTTGGGTTGGTGTGTCCTGTGTTGTCTGTCCGACTGTGGTCCGGGTCTGAGGTTGCCTGTTCTCCTGGCTTCTTTGGGGGAGTTACCTGCTCTCTGTCACACCTCAGCTTTCTCACCTCCCCCTTTAGTGCTGTTATCTGTCGCACATGTTCCTCTCCCTCCTACTTCGGTGCTGTTATCTGTCCCATGTGTTTCTCTCCCTCCTCTTTCAATGCTGTTATTTGTTGTATATGTGCATCTCCCTCCTCCTTAACTGCTATTAGCTGTGCCATATGTGCCTCTCTCTCCTCAAGTTTTCTCACCTCAGTCCAGAGTGTAGCCAGCTCTCTCAGACAGCTGTCCATCTCCACCTTCAGCCATCCAGATCTTGTTGGATGTGAGTTTGTTCTGTCTGGATTGTGTGGACTTGCTCTCTGAGCTCCACAGTGTCTCTCTCCAGCTCTATGAATTTATCCCTCTCAATGATGGACGAGCATTGCAGTTGTGGACCTGGGTTTGTTCAGTGCTGGGGGGTTGACTATCCTCGTCTGCAGGACAGTTTGAAGAGGTGATCAGAATCACTCAGGAAGGGGGAGTCATCACAGAGAGAGAGCTTTTCCTGCTGTGCTCTCTCTTTATCCCATAAATGTCCCGCTGGAACTGTTTCAGGATGCCCTGTACCATTACTGTCCCAGACTAGTACACGTTGACAGAGGTTGTTTCAATTTCCTCAATGTCTAGTATTCTGTGTTTCCACCCTGAGCCAATAACCTCTCTCTTAACATAGGGCCAATGTGCTCTTATAGCACTGTGCCATGCCAGGGGTCTGTGTGGAAAATTAAGTTGCTTACATTCCCCTCTTTGTAGCAGTAGGCAAATAGTGTCTCTGAATGGTCCTTGAGGAGCTTCGTTTTGTACTTATTCTATGCAGTGTTATTTTTAATATCCATGGGGTACTCTATTGTAATGACTTCTGCACAAAGAGAGGGGGCTTCAAAGGGCTCTGCATTTCGGTGGGGGAGGCTGTGAAACTCTCCTGCCATTGTTAGGCTCAAGAGCTTTGACACATCTCACTTCACACATCAATGCTAATTGAAGTTGCAGCCAGGTCTGTTCTATACTAGCAGCTTGGTAGCCTAGTAGCCTTGATAGTCCTTTGTAGTAATATTCCATTCAGATAGTTTTGTCCAAAATCAAGATTTTAGGTATTGAATTTTGATTCAATTGATCTACATTTATCCAACTCTAAAGCCCACAACGTCTCTCTCGCTCTCACTATTCAATTCAAGGGGCTTTATTGGCATGGGAAACATGTTAACATTGCCAATGCAAGTGAAATTGTCACGGGTGTGTGGAGACGGACCAAGGCGCAGCATGATTAAAGTTCCACATCTTTATTTTAGTGAAACTTTCAAACAAAACAAGACACAAACAGTGAGCCAAGGGCTCTCTATGGTCAGGGTGTGACAGAGATAGATAACAAGCAAAATGAAATAAACTATAAAAGAATGAACAGTGAACATTAAATCCACAAAAGTTCCAAACGAATAAAGTCACTTCAAATGTCATATTATGTCTATATAGAGAGTTGCAACAATGTGAAAATAGTTAAAATACAATAGGGAAAATAAATAAACATAAATATGGGTTGTATTTCCAATGGTGTTTGTTCTCCAGTGGTTGACCTTTTCTTGTGACAACAGGTCACAAATATTGCTGCTGTGATTGCACTCTGGTATTTCACCCAATAGATCTCACTCTCTATCTCTCCCGCAAGAGCTATAGGCTATGGCACAAGCCATGGATTGTTTGTCTTTCTCTGATCATACCAATAGATACTTGATGCTTTGTTAATGCCAGTATTGTAACTTGAGCTTCATGTCTTATATTATGCCTGGATTTCATACATTTTACAGTGTTATTAAGTCAAATACAATTCTCAGACATTTCTTTACCTTTCTGTTACTGTCAACTATAGTCTCTTCCATTACAGTATTGCTAAATCATCTTTATGGGATCAGATATTCCGTTTTAATAAACCGTCTTATTACGGGTCGTATGTGAGGTACAGTGCCTTCAGAAAGTATTCATATGTCTTGACTTATTGCACATTTTGTTTGAGCCTTAATTCAAAATGGATGAAATATATATTTTGTCTCACCCATCCACACACAATACCCTATAATGACATGCTTTTGGAATAGAAATGCACATCCCTGAGTCAATACATTTTAGAATCTCCTTTGGCAGCGATTGCAGCTGTGAGTCTTCCTGGGTAAGTCTCTAAGAGCATTGCACACCTGGATTGTACAATATTTGCACAATGTTCTTAAAAAAATATTCAAGCGCTGTCAAGTTGATAATTGCTAGACAGCCATTTTTAAGTCTTGCCACTAATTTTCAAGCCAATTTATTAAGTCAAAAACCTAACTAGGCCACTTGGGAACTTATATTTGGTTTAGGTTATTATCCTGCTGAAATGTGAATTTGTCTCCCAGTGTCAGGTGGAAAGCAGGTTCTCCTCTAGGATTTTGCCTGTCCTTACATCTGTTCCATTTCTTTGTTTCCTAAAATACTCCATAATCCTTGCTGATGACAAGCATAGTCATAACATGATGTAGCCACCACCATGCTTGAAAATATGAAGAGTGGTACTCAGTGATGTGTTGTGTTGGATTTGCCCCTAACATAAGGCTTTGTATTCTGGACGAAAATTTAATTGTTTTGCCATATTTTTTTTGCAGTTTGACTTTAGTTAGAATTTTGCAAACAGGATGCATGTTTTGGATTATTTGTAATCTGTATAGGCTTCCTTCTTTTGGCTATGTCATTTAGGTTAGTATTGTGGAGTAACAACAATGTTGTTGATCCATCCTCAGTTTTCTCCTATCACAGTTAGGCAACTCTGTAGACATTAGCCTCATGCTGAAATCCCTGAGGGGTTTCCTTCTTCTCTGGCAACAGTTAGGAAGGACACCTGTATCTTTGGAGTGACTGGGTATATTCAAACACCATCCAATGTGTAATTAATAACTTCACCATGCTTCACAATCACCATTGCACTGCACACTGCCCTTACCCACCTGGACAAAGGGAATGTGAGGATGCTCAGCCTTCAATACAACAGCGCCCTATAAGCTCCTTCCAAAGCTCATGTCCCTGGGTCTGAACTCCTCCCTATACAACTTGGTCCTGGACATCCTGACGGGCCTCCTCCAAGTGGTGAAGGTAAGCAACATTACCTCCTCGACACTGATTCTCAACAAGTGGGCCCCACATGAGTGCGTCCTCAGTCCCCTTCTGTATTCCCTGTATACCCATGACTGTTTGGCCTCACACAGTTTCAACTCCATCATCAAGTTCGCTGACGACACAACAGTATTAGGCCTGATTACCAACAACGACGAGATGGGCCAAAGGTAGTAAATGTGAGGCACTCTGACCGCGTGGTGCCAGATGAACAACTTCTCCCTCAACGTTAGCAAAACAAAGCAGCCGATTGTGGACTTCAGGGGGAACCAGGCTGGACACGCCCCCATCCTCATCAACAGAGCCACCGTGGAGACTGTCAATAACTTCAAATTCCTCTTCGTACACATCTCAGAGAAGCTGAAATGGTGATTAGGAGTTTCATAGGGCGGCCACAATTGGCTCAGCATTGTCCGGGTTAGGTTTTGGCCGGTGTCGGCCGTTATTGTAATTAAGAATTTGTTCTTAACTGACCTGCCAAGTTAAATAAAATAAACAATTATTGGAGCTCAAGCCTACAATTTTTACTATACTCTGCAATCTCACCTGCAACCCTGTGCATGTGACTATTAAACACTGACTCGGAATCTCAAAGATATTTTTTTACCAATATCTACCAATATGTACCCTTCTTTGTGAGTCACTGGAAAACCTCCCTGGTCTATTTGGTTGAATCGGTGTTTGAAATTCACTGCTCGACTTAGGGACCTTACAGATACAGTGCCTTTGGAAAATATTTAGACCCCTTGATATTTTACAAATTTTATTACATTACAGCCTAATTCTAAAATGTATTCAAATATTTGTTTTTCCTAAGCAATCTACACACAATACCCCAAAATGACAAAAATAAAACAGGTTTTTAGATTTATTAGCAAATGTATGTCACGTTCGTCGTAATAATGATCGGACCAAGCTGCAGCGCAATATGGTTTCCACATAATTTATTAAAGTGAAGAACCTAGAACAAAACAAATAAACAAACAAACAACGAACCATGACTAACGAGATGCTACGTGCACTAACTCAAAACAATATCCCATAACACACAGATGGAAAAATTACAACGATAGCCAGCTGCCTCTAATTGGGAATCATGCTAAAACGCCAACATAGAAAAAACAAACTAGAATCCCACATAGAAAATATAAACTAGACTAAACCCCTAGTCACGCCCTGGCCTACTCTACCATAGAAAATAAAGGCTTTCTATGGTCAGGACGTGACATGTATAAAAAAAAAGAAACAAAAATACCTTTTTTACATAAGTATTCAGACCCTTTGCGATGATACTCGAAATTGAGCTCAGGTGCATCCTGTTTCCATTAATAATCCTTGAGATGTTTCTACAACTTCATTGGGGTCCACCTGTGTTAAAATCAATTGATTGGACATGATTTGGAAAGGCACACCTGTCTATATAAGGTCCCACAGTCGACAGTGCATGTTAGAGCAGAAACTAAGCTGTGAGGTCGAAGGAATTGTCCGTAGAGCTCCGGGACAGGATTGTGTTGAGGCACAGATCTGGGGAAGGGTACCAAAACATGTAAACTGTGCTGTCCAAACTTGTGAAACATACACGTCTATTATTGGTTCAGATTTGGTCTAGTCCGGACATGCTTGTCAAAAGATTTTATCATGTGACTCCAAATGAGAGTCAGATACATTCACACACACTTGCACACATACAAACCTGTTCTTGTTTGAAAAATAATTCCTTATTTTCAACAACAAATGTACATAACACAAATGTTGACAGCTTTACTTTTTTCACTTCATAAAAATATTTAATTTTCATCCAAATATCAGGTGGGTACTATTGCTACAGAGGGTGGTGCATACGGCCCAGTACGTCACCAGGGCCGAGCTACCTCCCTCATACCAGGCGGTGTCAGAGGAAGGCCGTAAAAATTGTCAAAGACTCAAGCCACCCAAGTTACAGTGTTCTATCTGCAACCGCACCGCAAGCAGTAATGGAACGCCAAGCCTGTGACCAAAAGGCTTCTGAACAGCTTCTACCCCAAAGCCATGACTACTGAACAGTTAATTAAACCCTACCTACATGTACATACTACTTCAATCAATCACCCAACTACCTCGTACCCCAGTACACTGACTCAGTACTGCTACTAATTGTTCAGTATATAGCCTCATTATTATTATTTTACTCTTATGTTACTATTTTCTTTTATCTATTTGTTAATTTTCTTTCTTCTTAAATACATTGTTGGGAAAGGGCCAGTAAATAAGCATTTCACGGTAAAGTCTGTACTTGTTGTATTCGGGTCATGTGAGGAATGCAATTTAATTTAATTTGATTTTTGATTTGATTTAATATTTAAAACTGTCTTGTAAGATATACTGGTGCTGATGAATTCACTAATCACTAAAAAGCGTGACACCCAACCCCGGTCTCCCCTAAATCCTATGTGCCGTGCACATATCAAACGTTTTTTTCTTCAGTTTCCCATTACTGTAAGAAGCAAACATATTTCTAAGCCTCTTTAACAATACACAGCAATCCACAAACCACAATGCAAAAGCTCCAATTAGAACACTGTACTGTACAATAGATGTATTGTTAAGTGCATGGCTATAAGAAAGAGCCTTGAGCAACCTGTCTTGAAATACTTATCCTGTCTTGAGAAATGGGAGAGAAGAGCACATCAAGACAATCCAAAAGCTTTTACAATTCGTTTTTGTTCATCCATTTTATAATAATTAACACCTTTCTATTCATCAATCTGTAGGTTAATAACCTTTCTCTTAAACGATTACACTTTCAACTCACAAGTTGAAGAAGATAAGGAATGTCTGGCAACATTGTCATTTCCGTGTATGAAATGAACATATAAGTGCACATGTACACCAACTGTTGCTCTGACAACTTCTTTCCAACCCATACCTCCTCTCTTCCTCCTCTGTCATTATAGCTATGGGGTCATTTGGAATATGTCTGTCTCATCCATTTCTCCACATGCTCCTTTCTCTCCAATCCAACCTGTGACCCCCACCTCCCTCTCGAGCTGCTCGCTTCTCTCCATCTCTGACCCCTTACTCTCCACTGCGACACTCCTCTTCTCTATTTGGAGCCCTCACCCATTACCTCCATTTTGCTTGAATCTCTGGCGACATGGGCTGATTGACATCATTGATAGCAGAGAAGAGAGAGGTTAATAAGGACCAACTGTTCCCTGCTCCCCACCACCGGCACAATGAGGACGTTTACAAGCTCTGGTTTAGCAATAATGATGCCAATGATGAAGTTGCTGCAATTCTACAGTAGTCAGATACTTGATTAAAAGGACTATATGGGTTATAAGGACATATTTGCATTGTATTTTATGGGAATTATGGAGTTACACATAGTGTCTGCTGCACACTTGTTTAAAACAACAAATGAGTATCGAGGCACTGGACTTAAGTAATAGCATACATATTATACATACAGTAATAGCATACATACAGTAATATAAAACATACAGTAACAGCATACGTACAGTAATAGCATACATATCATACATACAGTAATAGTATACATACAGTAATAGCATACATACAGTAATAGTATACATACAGTAATAGTATACGTACAGTAATAGCATATGTATAGTAATATAATATATACACTAATAGTATACATACAGTAATAACAGACGTACAGTAATATAATACATACAGTAATAGTATACATGTAGTAATATAATACGTACAGTAATAGTATACATACAGTAATAGCATACATACAGTAATATACTACATACAGTCATAGCGTACATGAAGCACTACTGCTATTTGTATGTATCAGAACATATAGCTAACAGATCTAAAACACAGCCACCATATTGTGGGACTGACGGATACATTATGAATGCACACTCTGTGATCCAGTGGAGGATACTGATAGCATCTCTTTCATTTCCTCCACACACTGCTGAAACACAGGCCCCTGTGGTGCTGGCCACTTCTGATAACCTTGGAAGGGGAAAGATGGAAGAAATAATTTACTTTCATAGCAATCTAATAAGAAATCTCAGGTCTGTCTGTCTGAGACAGCAAAACAGACTTTCTGTGTTTTCCCCCTCTCCTCATATAGCCTTTTTTTTTATAGCTTTGACAAACAGTTCAAACCAGCTCATTCTTAGTACTTTGAAAGTTGAGCTTGAATTATTCAAGACGGTCTTAAAAATTAATCTGGCCGAGAAAAATGAAAATAAGCATGGTAAAAGGAAAATCTAAATAAGTCGTGAACGTTGAGACGTATTTTTCAGTAGGTAGCTGTCATCTCGCTCAGGAAGAGCCAACCAATGTGGCTGCAGGGTGGAAAGACTGCTTATCTGAAGAGAGGCTATGGTAAACTATTAACTATGCAGAACATGGATGTCATGGGCAAAGAAGGCACATACAGCTGGAGGCAGCCAGGGGCCGCTGGAATGTTTTGTAGAATTATTGCCAAAATCCTACTACTGTATGTGAATATATCAGACGTCTAATGACTTCTAGTTGTCGTGGTTTTTCTCGCAATATGCAATTTTGAAGTCTTCTTTTGTGTCTGAAATTGCCATCTATGCTAAGAAGATTCACTTCCAAAATAGGGCATTGGAGGCAAGCATACAGTAAATGATACTGAGCTCCTACAATTGAAGCTCAATAATGAAGGTTCAACACGTGGTAATTCAGAGAATGACACAAACTAAATGTGATCATTCAAACTATAGCTAGCTACCACATGAACTAAATTGTCCTCAGGGTATCAAGAGGGTATCACTGCAACCGTTGTTGTTGATACACCCAAACAAAAACTGGTATTCAATCCAAAATAGAGTCAGCCTACACAACAAATGGAGTCACATTTCCAATTCCAGACATTTATGTTGGTGGTTTTTCAGAAATTCCTGGGACATATTACCGTCAAATCCTTTGAGAATGCGGTGCTGGGAATATTGCCGGGATGAGCAACATTGAGAGGAGTCAGTGAATAGCTGTTGGGCCAAGCACGCCCATTGTTTCCTATCCATTTCCTCCCAGTGCCAGAGGATTAAATGTTGCCTTAAACCCCACGCCAGGGTCTCTCCCAACAACAGAAAAACAGAAAAAGCAATCATGCGAATATGGTTAGTGAACAAAAGGAACTGAGCACATGCACGTCTGGAGACACAGAAAAGGCATTTAAGATGAGAGCATGAATATTAATCAACCCAAATGTTTTAACAGTGTGTTTAATTCGTTATTTTATTTTGTGCTCCTTGGTTTGCAGTCACAAGGAGCAGAGGAAGTCTCACCCTCTGTCAGTCTATGTCCCTGTGTCTCTCCCTCTTCCAATCTCTTTCAATCTCTTTCAATCTCTCTCTCTCTCTCTCTCTCTCTCTCTCTCTCTTGTAAGAAAACCCAGGGATTTTATTTTTAAATGGACCAACATTTAGTCACTTTGGTTATGGCACTTCTTACACCATATTCATTTTTTCTGCCGACAACTCTCCTGAAGCTTTAAGTGAGTGCTAAATGTTTGTGGTGTTGGGGAATAATCAGAATTGGTTGGTGACATAAAACATGTGATGTTTTACATTCATCATATGTTTGTAAGTTACTTCTCATCAGAATGTTATTTTTGTATAATACAGGGTTGCAGTATCTGTTCTATGTCACGACTAAGTTGCTTGGGCCGGAGAGGTCAAGCGTGTATCTCTTGGCTCCACAATGTCTGTGTGCCAGTCAGTGTGTCTCTGTGATCTTGTAAAGATAGGATTTTTTTTAACCTTTATTTTACTAGGCAAGTCAGTTAAGAACAAATTCTTATTTTCAATGACAGCCTAGGAACAGTGGGTTAACTGCCTGTTCAGGGGCAGAACGACAGATTTTGTACCTTGTCAGCTCTGGGATTTGAACTTGCAACCTTTCGGTTACTAGTCCAATGCTCTAACCACTAGGCTACCCTGCCGCCCCGTACATGGATTTGATATATGCCTGTTAATATGGAGGATGTGTTTATGGTTCTGAGTTTGAGAAGAGAGCAAAGCTGAACGACAAATTATGCCTATGCTGTCGGGCTATGTGTGTCTTTTGCTATTAAAGGATCTCAGCTGCAATGTGTGTGGGACTCTCAGAGAATTCATTGATAGACACTGAATTGATCTGAGAGGCACAGGGTGTCACGTTCTGACCTTTATTTCCTTTGTTTTGTATTTATTTAGTATGGTCAGGGCGTGAGTTGGGTGGGCAGTCTATGTTTGATTTTCTATGATTTGGGATTTCTATGTTTCGGCCTAGTATGGTTCTCAATCAGAGGCAGGTGTCATTAGTTGTCTCTGATTGAGAATCATACTTAGGTAGCCTGGGTTGCACTGTTTGTTTGTGGGTGATTGTCTTTGTTAGTGGCTTGTGTCAGCACAGGTCTCATTTGTAGCTTCACGGTCGTCATTGGTTTATTGTTTTTGTTACTCTTTTGTATAGTGTTGCAGTGTTCAGTGTTCTCTTTATTAAACTTCACTATGAACACATACCACACCGCATTTTGGTCCTCTGATCCTTCTCGCCTCTCCTCTTCAGGTGAAGAGGAGGAAGATGGTGACACAGGGTTGTGATAGAGCTCATATAATTAAAGATGGACTTTGATAACGAACTCTGACTTGTGTGTGGTTTGCTCTCATGATTTGGTAAATAGAGGACATTTCCACGACAGTGGGCATCTGAAAGTTTAAACGACGGCCGTAAAGCGTGTGGATGTCGTAGAGCAAAACAAATGACAGTGTCGTGTTCATGAGAGTCTCATCCTTTGATGGGGTTGCTAGGATTTTACAGATAATTTATTGACAATTTTCTCATCTGGATTGCCTCACGTGTAGAAAACACCACTTTCACAAGCCCCAGGTTATGGAATAGACACACACTTTATATCGGCGGAAAGAGGGGATTGAGCTGCAGCCACTGTAGGCTGATGCCACGGTAACTCTCTAGCATAAACACAAGGGGACTTGAAGGAAAAAGATTTCAAACAATTCAGCTCCAGCAGGAAATTTAGATGGTCACTGGAGTGGCAAAGCTGTGTCTGGCTGTCCCTGGGAGACCATGGCTAGGTTCCTCTTGCCTGCCTTGCATCCCAGCAGACAAGGCTGGTGGGAGGAGTTATAGGAGTATGGGCTCATTGTAATGGCTGGGATTAAATAAATGGAAAGAAGTCAAAGGTGTTTGATATCATTCCATTTATTCTATTCCAGCCGTTACAATGAGCCTGTCCTCTTATAGCTCCTCCCACCAGCCTCCTATGCATCCCAGGTGTTTGTGTAATGATTGAGAATGTTAGCTGGCTGTTTTGTCATTGTTGAGCTCATTCATGCTTTCTGAAGATTCACTATCTGACTGACTCCTTCGGATGCTTCTCGTGTAATTCAGTGAGGAGCTGAAGTGGATCGAATGGAACTAGCATTGAATGTATTGATTAATTATGTTTTGGGGGAAGTAAGCAGGGGTTCTTCATGTGCAAAGTAGGTTTTTCAGAATCTGTTCATACTGAAGAGTGATGGTTTTCACAGTTTTATGTTTGGTGTTTTTGGCATTTTGCATTCAATTTGATTTAGTAATTTTATAACTTTTTACATTTCAACACTTTATTTGATATGTTCCTACTTTATGTTATGCACCTATGATGTTTACTCATTATTTGATTGCATACTGCCTTTGATTGCATACTGTGTGACATTGTTAGTTACTTAGGCTATTAGACATTTTCAGATGCCAATTATTGTTAACTGTACTGGATCATTATAGCTTATAACTAATTATAGCTTATAAGAAACTAATATTGCTGTATCTTACATGGAAAAATACATTTTAACCAGATATATTTAAAAATCTCTAATCATAAATATATATCCGAAGACACATTGAATGTGTCTCACCTTAAAGAATGCATGGAGGCCAATTAATAGCAATGGCTTTGATAACATCCACCATTCATCACAAACCATCCCAGAGGTCAGTTTATAACAGGGCTCTCCAACCCTGTTCCTGCAGAGCAACACTCCTGTAGGGTTTCACTCCCCCAGTTGCAACTAACCTGATTCCTCTTATAAACCAGCTAATTATTAGAATCAGATGTGCTATATTAGGTTTGGAATGAAAACCTACAGGATGGTAACTCTCGAGGAAGTGTAGTAGGGCCCTGGCTTATAATATTTAAATGGTGTCAGTTTAAGCAACACAAGAATGTCACCTTTATCACTCATTCTCATTCAGACACACTATTAAAATGGAAATGATTGCTCAATGGCGGCACATGACTCGCATTTTACCTAAAGCAGACAGACATACATAAATAAGTAATGCTTTGCAACCCTGGATGCAAGACGGCCAAATGACACCAGAATATTTACCTCCAGGCAAAGGTTAGGAAGCTCACCGGATCATTGTGTGTTGGTTATCCTTAGATAAAGCTGAAGCGTGCAAAGAAAGTTCCTTTACAAATACACAGCGTTAACAAAAACTGGGAGAGCGGTGAGATGCTGAAAATGAATGAGATATCCATCCCGCTATTATTCATATTATTTTCGCCCATCCATCGTCTATGTACAGTGCCAGATTGCAAAATGCTTATGCACTTATTCCCAACTCCCCCTCTAAACACACACACACACACACACACACACACACACACACACACACACACACACACACACACACACACACACACACACACACACACACACACACACACACACACACACACACACACACACACACACACACACACACACACGGTCTGTGGATTGAGTAGATTGTTGCAATGCACAGTGGTCATTAGCGGGCCAAGCCTCCCACTGAAGAGGCAGCCGATGAAAGCACGGCCATAATTGCGAGCCCTACATTTAACATTCTATTCTCACCCAGCGCCTACTTTCCTTTTATACTTTTGGCTGCCGAGTTAATCTCACATTGATTCTTCTGAGCACATCCAACAAAACAAATATTTAATGTTGATGTTTGTACACCTTTTATTGTCTCTCCATTTGCAATAATAACACGTTTTAAGCAATAACATGAGGCCATGGCTTATGACATTTCATAATGGCTGTGACGTGGTCATAGCCACGAGTTTAAGCCGAGTGTCGTAGACCACCACAGACATAATAGAAATGTCATAACACATGGACTCAGGTATATTATTGATTTTATACAATGGGTTACCAGCATTAAAAGCTAGTTTAATTCCCAGACCATCAAAAAAATATATATATATATATATATATGTTACATTCACTAACACTGGTTATCAATTGCAATTGTAGGTTTTCAAATCAAATCAAATTGTATTTGTCACATACACATTGTTTGCAGATGTTAATGCGAGTGTAGCAAAATGATTGTGCTTCTAGTTCCGACCATGCAGTAATATCTAACAAGTATTCCAACAATTTCACAACTAACTAATACACACAAGTGTAAAGGAATGAATAAGAATATGTACATACAAATATATGTCGATGAGCTATGGCCGAACGGCATAAGAAAGATGCATTAGATGGTATAGAGTACAGTATATACATATGAGATGAGTACTGTAGGGTATGTAAACATTATGTAAAGTGGCATAGTTTAAAGTGACTAGTGATACATTTATTACATCCCATTTTTAATTATTAAAGTGGCTAGAGATTGAGTTAGTATGTTTGCAGCAGCCACTAAATGTTAGTGATTGCTGTTTAACAGTCTGATGGCCTTGAGATAGAAGCTATTTTTCAGTCTCTTGGTCCCAGCTTTGATGCACCTGTACTGACCTCGCCTTCTGGATGAGAAGAGTGAATAGGCAGTGGCTCAGGTGGTTGTTGTCCTTGATGATCTTTTTGGCCTTAGTGTGACATCGGGTGGTGTAGGTGTCCTGGAGAGCAGGTAGTTTTCCCCCGGTGATGCGTTGTGCAGACCTCACTACCGTCTGGATAGCCCTACGGTTGTGGGAGAAGCAGTTGCCATACCAGGCGGTGATACAGCCCGACAGGATGCTCTCGGTAGTGCATCTGTAAAAGTGTGTGAGTGTTTTGGTGGCAAGCCGAATTTCTTCAGCCTCTTGAGGTTGAAGAGGCGCTGCTGCACCTTCTTCACCATGCTGCCTGTGTGGGTGGACCATTTCAGTTTGTCCATGATGTGTACCCCAAGGAACTTAACTTTCCACCTTCTCCACTACTGTCCCGTCGTTGTGGATTTAGGGGCAGCTCCCTCTGCTGTTTCCTGAAGTCCACGATCATCTCCTTTGTTTTGTTGACGTGTAGTATTAGGTTATTTTCCTGACACCACACTCCGAGGGCCCTCACCTCCTCCCTGTAGACCGTCTCGTCGTTGTTGGTAATCAAGCCTACCACTGTAGTGTCGTATGCAAACTTGATGGAGTTGGAGGAGTGCATGGCCACGCAGTCGTGGGTGAACAGGGAGTACAGGAGAGGGCTGCAAACACACCCATTTGGGGCTCCAGTGTTGAGGATCAGCGGGGTGGAGATGTTGTTTCCTACCCTCACCACCTGGGGGCGGCCTGTCAGGAAGTCCAGGACCCAGTTGCATAGGGAGTGGTCGAGACCCAGGGTCTCGAGCTTAATGACGAGTTTGGAGGGTGAACAACATTCTTACATAGGTATTTCTCTTGTCCAGATGGGTTAGGGCAGTGTGCAGTGTGAAGTGTGATTGTGATTGCGTTGTCTGTTGACCTATTGAGGCGGTAAGCAAATTTGTGTGGGTCTAGGGTGTCAGGTAGGGTGGAGGTGATATGATCCTTGACTAGTCTCCCAAAGTACTTCACGATGACAGAGATGAGTGCTACGGAGCGATCGTCATTTAGCTCAGTTACCTTAGCTTTCTTGGGAACTGAAACAATGGTGGCCCTCTTGAAGCATGTGGGAATAGCAGACTGGGATTGATTAATAATGTCTGTTAACACACCAGCCAGCTGTTCTGCGCATGCCCTGAGGACGCAGCTAGGGACGCCGCCTGGGGCGGCAGACTTGCGAGGGTTAACTGGTCGTTAGTTCTATTTGTATTGACTGCCATGTAAAGCAAAAGTGCCCAAGCGCTGGTTGATAGTTCCAGAACTTTGTCTTATAGAGACGCTGTCCATGGTTCTGAAAACAGTGCATGTCTATGCATAGGCAAATTGAAAGCCATATCGAAATGATGTATAGGGGAGCTGTCCAGCTCAGGTCTATGCATAATAATAGGCTACCTCTTATATGATGTAGGTTACCTCAAAATAATATAGTAAACTCTCATGTTTTATTGCCCTGAAGCATTGTAGCAAAAGCATCGATACAGCAGATCAGAATAGAAACCACAATTACATGTTTTTTTGACACATCGACTGTTATTTATTTATGATGCACATTTCCGTTCAGTGTACAATTAGTGAAATAGCTAACGCCAGGGTCTCAGCTGGGCGCCATTTCTCAGGAACAACTGCCTTGTTGTTCTACTAAGCTTTTAGTATGTTAGTCCATCTCCTCTTGTTTTCTGTGGACAGCTTCTAAGAGAGCTTTGCATCGGAGAGCTGCTGGATGTTAGTCATCCTGATGCAGTGGTTGGTATACTCCGGGTCAGTTTTCATGTCATAAGAAGGAATAGCCCTCTGCCACGGCCACAAATTGGTGAAAATTCCCATTGTAAAAGAGGCAACTGCGTCATAATTATTTTCATACAGATACAACTAAACATGCTGAAAAGTGTCTGTGTTGTTCAATATACGTGTAACCAGGCCAAAAACCCTGACCTAAGGTTCGCATTGCTCCCAGAGTGGGAAATTGTGTTGACCCGGTTTCAAAGTGCATGTAGGTGTTGGTTGGTGGAATCCCCATCGACTGAGGATGAGGGGTCACCATTATGTGGTTGAATGAATATTATGTTCAATACTAAACTATATTAATCAGTCTGACTGCATAATAATTTGTGAATGAATGCATCATACCCTGTGTCTCTGGAGGATTTAGACAAGGTAGTGAGCCTTGCATCACCACTCAGTATGACTATAATGAACACGTGTCTAACTAACCGTTTTACAATTATTAACCTGTCTGGGAACTCCTCGCCAACAGCCATTGAAATTGCAGTCTGCCAAATACAAATCAACATAAATCTCATAAATACAATTTCTCAAACATACAAGTACTAGGCACCATTCTAAAGGTAACATTCTCATTAATCCAGCCACAGTGTCGGATTTCAAAAATGCTTTACAGCGAAAGCTCCACAAACGATTGCTAGGTCACCAACAAGTCACAGAAAAACCCAGCCATAAAATGAATCACTACCCTTTGCTGATCTTCATCGAATGACACTCATAGGACTTCATGTTACACAATACATGTATGTTTTGTTCGGTAAAGTTCATATTTATATCCAAAAATCGCATTTTACATTGGCGTGTTATGTTCAATAGTTCCAAAACATGCAGTGATTATGCAGAGCCACATAAATTTACAGAAATACTCATTAGAAATGTTGATGAAAATACTGTTGCGCAGTCAACATTAGTCAGAAATAGCATAAAAATATTCACTTACCTTTGATGATCTTCATCAGAATGCACTCCCAGGAATTTATGTCCAAATAGGTTCTTTTGTTAGGGCGTTTGGTAAACAAATCCCAATGCACGTTCAGGTCCAGCCGAACGTCGGACGAAATGTTCAAAAGGTTATATTACAGGTCGTAGAAACTTGTCAAACTAGGTATAGAATCAATCTAGGATGTTTACTACTTTGTAAAAGACACAAGTCATTTTTGAGTCAGAAGTTTACATACACTAACTAAGTTGACTGTGCCTTTAAACAGCTCGGAAAATTCCAGAAAATTATGTCATGGCTTTAGAAGCTTCTGATTGGAGCTGTACTTATGGATGGTTTTCAAAGCCTACCTTCAAACGCAGTGCCTCTTTGCTTGACATCATGGGAAAATCCAAATAAATCAGTCAAGACCTCAGAATAAAATTGTAGACCTACACAAGTCTGGTTCATCCTTGGGAGCAATTTCCAAATGCCTGAAGGTACCACGTTCATCTGTACAAACAATAGTACGCAAGTATACCCACCATGGGACCAGGCAGGCATCATACTGATCAGGAAGGAGATGGGTTCTGTCTCCTAGACATGAACGTACTTTGGTGCGAAAAGCGCAAATCAATCGCAGAACAACAGCAGGAGGATCTTGTGAAGATGCCAAGCAATCTGAATGACCCCAACAAACTTCCAAAGTTGGGAAATTTTACTATGATTAAATGTCAAGAATTGTGAAAAACTGAGTTTAAATGTATTTGGCTAAGGTGCATGTAAACTTAAGACTTCAACTGTATGTTGTGGCATGTAGGCTAATTACTTATGTACATTTACATACACTTTTGTTTTTCTTAACAGAATAGCTAGTGTTTTTCAGTTTTCAAATCAATTTAATTGACTATTTTGGTAATTGGCCTCTGTAACCTAGCAGATGTCCTGGCAGATTAGGCACCTCTTGTACGCCAAATGGCCTTGCCCCTAAAATCGTGAAATGCCAGGCTTGCTGCTATGTTTACATCAACACAAACTGACACATTGATCATATATTGTGTGCTGCTGGTGAGAAAGAAAGGATGCAACAAGGCTCTCTGCAGGGACATGGAACCAGTCGATGGGGCCGAAGAGGCTGGGGTCTAAGGAGGAATGGAGGCACGCAGGACTCAGCTTTATCTGCTTCCACTGGGCTGGGCTGTTATACACATCTTGGAATCTATGATAGCAAAGCACACAGAGAATACTCAGAATATACACTCAAAGCAGACACACACACACAAGCAGGCACACACACATACACACTATATTTGAATTGATAGAACACAAGAAATACCCAATCTGGCATAGAATGTACATTTAAAAAAGGCACATCTCATAACATAATGCATAGCTCATCAATGCAGCACATACTAATTATGTAAATGCGTGAGATTGTAAGGGCACATTGTTATACTGATTTGAGATGTTTTGTGAAGCAATCGTCTCCAACATTACCAGAGAGAGGATCTCTAAGCACCTGGAACAAATCCCCACCCTTGAAGTTTGTTGTTCTATTTTAGACCAACGCTTTGAATCTGAGGCACTGAACAGCACATTTCACAAATTGAAATGGAGAGAAATACATACATATGCTGTGTGCAGTGTGAACCATGCACAAAGCAAACCAATTCTCCTGTGGTTGACTTGCTCTAAGCTCGCTGCACAAACCAGCTTTTCCTGCTCAAGGCCGTGAGCCTGGGATACTGGTATGTTAGGCCCTGTTTTTGACTGATGAAATTGGTTCCAATGCTCCACTGCATCAGTCTACACAGGGGAAAGAAAGTCACAATAATTCAAAATGAACTGTAAGTTTGATAAGAGACTGCACATGGAGTAGAGCATGTCGCCCAAGTGGTTATTCCTGTCAATACTGGGCTTACATCATCAATAAGAGTTATTTCTGGAACATGACAGAGACGTGTTTTGCTCTCATGCTGATCAGAGATTGTGCAACTCAGGGGCATAGAACCAATATATGTAGACATTAACCCACATAACTACTGTACATTAAAACCAGTTGGTTGATTTTCCACTTAGAACATTTTTCCACTGAGAACATTGTATGGTATTCTGTGTACATTATCTACTTTACTGTTTCTTCCTACATATTGCTCAGAATGCTACATATCGAACACATGTCGATAACAGTGACAGTATTCACAAATATGCACTTGTCAGCAGTGTTTGGAATCAGTTCAGGGAACAGAACTGAAACTGGGAAAATAACATTTTTCAAAAAACGGTAACAAAAGTGATCTCTAGATTTAAAAAGGGAATACATTTTTATTTATTTATTTGGGAACTAGTTAATAATGTATTTTATGTTTCAAGCACAAAAAACACCATCACAGTGCTTATGCAAAGCACTCACTCTGTCACTCAGAAACTGCTCCAGTGTCTGCCTGTCAGCTAGTTTTCTAGGATAGTTAAGGATACTGTAGTTATCACGTTTCACATTGGATGCATTAACACATAAGAGCCTAAGCCCTGTCTAAGCAAGGGGAGGGGAGTTTAGGGGTTCTAATTAGATATATGGATTTTTTTTGGTACAAAAATTATATTTGATTAACATTTTTATTTGGCCTTACTGCTTGCTATTACATCGAACAATCGCTAGTACCCCAAAGAAATCTAAAGGAAGTTTGTTCTGAGAGATATAATGAAGATCAGGAAAGATATAAATACACTTTGTACATGTATATACATTTTCTTACATGCATTTAACCCCTTATTGTTGGCACTAAACTTTCTCCATAAATACTTCCATTGCTTTTTTTCAACTGGTACTGGGAACCAGACAAGTCTTGAGGCCTGTGTCAAAACAATTGAAACAATTGAGAGTCTCATCTTTCCATTGAGGGTTCATAATAGTTTGTAGACCAAACCGTTCGAACGCTACAGATGATTTTGTGAGAAGAACGATTTTAGGGATGTCTCATGGTCTGACAAACACCGCGCTAACTCTGTCGCCTATCACTGCAGATGTGAAAGTGTGACATAGGTGAATGCCGTGGATTGAGACACATCCAATTCAATGGACATACACAAAATAGTCCAAATAGTCCAAAAGTGAAATGAAATAATTACTTGTTAAAAAAATTCAAAAAGATCTCAAACAGAAAAATGGTGTGCATATGTATTCACCCCCATTTGCTATGAAGCCCCTAGATAAGATCTAGCGCAACCAATCTCCTTTAGAAGTCAAATAATTAGTTAATAAATAAAGTCCACCTGTGTGCAATCTAAGTGTTACATGATCTGTCACATGATCTCAGTAGATATACACCTGCTCTGAAAGGCCCCAGAGTCTGCAACACCACTAAGCAAGGGGCCCCACCAAGCAAGCAGCACCATGAAGACCAAGGAGCTCTCCAAACAGGTCAAGGATAAAGTTGTGAAGTTCAGATCAGGGTTGGGTTATAAAAGCATATCAGAAACTTTGAACATCCCATGGAGCACCAATAAATCCATTATTAAAAAAAATAGAAAGAATATGGCACCAAAACAAACCTGCCAAGAGAGGGCCGCCGACCAAAACTCACGGACCAGGCAAGGAGGGCATTAATAATCCTGAAGGAGTTTCAAAGCTCCACAACAGAGATTGAAGTATCTGTCCATAGGACCACTTTAAGCTGTATACTGCAAATAGTTGAGCATCAATGAAGAGTCCTCCAGAAACAAGCCATTTCTTAATAAAAAAATAAGCAAACACGTCTGGTGTTTGCCAAAAGATATGTGGGAGACTCCTTAAACATATGGAAGAAGGTACTCTGGCTAGATGAGACTAAAATTGAGCATTATGGCCATCAAGGAAAATGCTATGTCTGGCGCAAACCCAACACCTCTCATCACTCCGAGAACACCATCTCCGCAGTGAAGCATGGTGGTGGCAGAATCATGCTGTTGGGATGTTTTTCATCGGCAGGGACTGGGAAACTGGTCCGAATTGAAGGAATGATGGATGGTGCTAAATACAAGGACATTCCAGAGATTTGAAACTGGGATGGAGGATCACCTTCCAGCAGGACAATGACCCTAAGCATACTGCTAAAGCAACACTCGAGTGGTTTAAGGAGTAACATTTAAATGTCTTCGAATGGCCTAGTCAAAGCCCAGAATGCAATCCTATTGAGAATTTGTGGTATGACTTAAAGATGGGGCTAGGGGGCAACATTTTCACTTTTGGATGAAAGGCGTGCCCAGAGTAAACTGCCTCCTACTCTTTCCCAGATATTCCCAGAATATATGCATGTTATTATTACTGGTGGATAGAAAACACTCTGAAGTTTCTAAAACTGTTTGAATTATGTCTGTGAGTATAACAGAACTCATATGGCAGACACAAACCTGAGAAGAAATCCAAACAGGAAGTGAAAACTCAATTTAGAAAACAGTGCCATTGGATGTCCATCTTAGATATGGATGAGAATGCACTTCCTAGGGCTTCCACAAGATGTCACCGTCTTTAGATTCTGTTTGTATGATTCTACTATAAAGGTGGGGCTCATAATAGCTCTTTGAGTGGGTGGTCTGGCAGAAAGCCTCGGTCTCTGCGCGCGGTCACTAGAGAGTGTTCTTGAGTTCCAATGCCTTTCTTCAGACAATGAAATTCTCCAGTTGGAACCTTATTGCAGATTAATGTTTAAAACATCCTAAATATGGATTGCATACATCATTTGACCTTTTCTACGACCTGTAACGGAACATTTTGAGTTTTTGTCTGGAGGAATTGCTTGTGCTTTTTGACGATGAATGCTGGGCTGAACAGGCTAAATTATGTGCTTTTTGGAACTTCATGGAACAAATCAGTCATTTATTGTCGAACTGGTATTCCTGGAACTGCCTTCTGATGAAGATATTCAAAGGTAAGTGAATATTTATAGTGTTTTTTTGTAGCTTCTGTTGACGCCAAAATGGCGGCTATTTCTTTGGGTTCTGAGCGCCGTTCTCAGATTATTCTTTTTCCTTAAAGTTTTTTTTAAAAATCTGACACAGCGGTTGCATAGAGGATACATTTATCTTTAATTCTGTGAATAACACTTGCATATTTTATCAATGTTTATTGTGAGTATTTCTGCAAAATCACCGGATGTTTTGGAATCAAAACATTACTGCACGTAACGCGCCAAAGTAAACTGAGATTTTATATATATATATATGTGCACATTATCGATCAAAACACACAATACATGTATAACATGATGTCCTATGAGTGTCATCTGATGGAGATAATCAAAGGTTAGTGATTCATTTTTTCCATATTTATGCTTTTGTGACTGTGAAAAATCGCTGTGTGTTTTTGAATTTGATGGTCATCTAACATATGTTGTGTTTTCGCTGTAAAACATTTAAAAAATCGTACACGATGGGTAGATTAACAACTTGTTTATCTTTACATTTACATTACATTTAAGTCATTTAGCAGACGCTCTTATCCAGAGCGACTTACAAATTGGTGCATACACCTTATGACATCCAGTGGAACAGCCACTTACAATAGTGCATCTAAATCTTTTTGGGGGGTGAGAAGGATTACTTACCCTATCCTAGGTATTCCTTGAAGAGGTGGGGTTTCAGGTGTCTCCGGAAGGTGGTGATTGACTCCGCTGTCCTGGCGTCGTGAGGGAGTGTGTTCCACCATTGGGGGGCCAGAGCAGCGAACAGTTTTGACTGGGCTGAGCGGGAACTGTACTTCCTCAGTGGTAGGGAGGCGAGCAGGCCAGAGGTGGATGAACGCAGTGCCCTTGTTTGGGTGTAGGGCCTGATCAGAGCCTGGAGGTACTGAGGTGCCGTTCCCCTCACAGCTCCGTAGGCAAGCACCATGGTCTTGTAGCGGATGCGAGCTTCAACTGGAAGCCAGTGGAGAGAGCGGAGGAGCGGGGTGACGTGAGAGAACTTGGGAAGGTTGAACACCAGACAGGCTGCGGCGTTCTGGATGAGTTGTAGGGGTTTAATGGCACAGGCAGGGAGCCCAGCCAACAGCGAGTTGCAGTAATCCAGACGGGAGATGACAAGTGCCTGGATTAGGACCTGCGCCGCTTCCTGTGTGAGGCAGGGTCGTACTCTGCGGATGTTGTAGAGCATGAACCTACAGGAACGGGACACCGCCTTGATGTTAGTTGAGAACGACAGGGTGTTGTCCAGGATCACGCCAAGGTTCTTAGCGCTCTGGGAGGAGGACACAATGGAGTTGTCAACCGTGATGGCGAGATCATGGAACGGGCAATCCTTCCCCGGGAGGAAGAGGAGCTCCGTCTTGCTGAGGTTCAGCTTGAGGTGGTGATCCGTCATCCACACTGATATGTCTGCCAGACATGCAGAGATGCGATTCGCCACCTGGTCATCAGAAGGGGGAAAGGAGAAGATTAATTGTGTGTCGTCTGCATAGCAATGATAGGAGAGACCATGTGAGGTTATGACAGAGCCAAGTGACCTGGTGTATAGCGAGAATAAGAGAGGGCCTAGAACAGAGCCCTGGGGGACAACAGTGGTGAGAGCGCGTGGTGAGGAGACAGATTCTCGCCACGCCACCTGGTAGGAGCGACCTGTCAGGTAGGACGCAATCCAAGCGTGGGCCGCGCCGGAGATGCCCAACTCGGAGAGGGTGGAGAGGAGGATCTGATGGTTCACAGTATCGAAGGCAGCCGATAGGTCTAGAAGGATGAGAGCAGAGGAGAGAGAGTTAGCTTTAGCAGTGCGGAGCGCCTCCGTGATACAGAGAAGAGCAGTCTCAGTTGAATGACTAGTCTTGAAACCTGACTGATTTGGATCAAGAAGGTCATTCTGAGAGAGATAGCGGTAGAGCTGGCCAAGGACGGCACGCTCAAGAGTTTTGGAGAGAAAAGAGAGAAGGGATACTGGTCTGTAGTTGTTGACATCGGAGGGATCGAGTGTAGGTTTTTTCAGAAGGGGTGCAACTCTCGCTCTCTTGAAGACGGGAGGGACGTAGCCAGCGGTCAGGGATGAGTTGATGAGCGAGGTGAGGTAAGGGAGAAGGTCTCCGGAAATGGTCTGGAGAAGAGAGGAGGTGATAGGGTAGGGTCAAGCGGGCAGGTTGTTGGGCGGCCGGCCGTCACAAGACGCAAGATTTCATCTGGAGAGAGAGGGGAGAAAGAGGTCAGAGCATAGGGTAGGGCAGTGTGAGCAGAACCAGCGGTGTCATTTGACTTAGCAAACGAGGATCGGATGTCGTCGACCTTCTTTTCAAAATGGTTGACGAAGTCATCTGCAGAGAGGGAGGAGGGGGGGGAGGATTCAGGAGGGAGGAGAAGGTGGCAAAGAGCTTCCTAGGGTTAGAGGCAGATGCTTGGAATTTAGAATGGTAGAAAGTGGCTTTAGCAGCAGAGACAGAGGAGGAAAATGTAGAGAGGAGGGAGTGAAAGGATGCCAGGTCCGCAGGGAGGCGAGTTTTCCTCCATTTCCGCTCGGCTGCCCGGAGCCCTGTTCTTTCATTTGCTGTATTGGACTTGTTAATGTGTGAAAGTTAAATATTTCTAAAGAATATTTTTTTCAGCTGAATGAGAGGGGGTGTTCCCTTTAGGGGACTCTTTGTGCCCCCTAGCCCCTTAACTTCTTCGATATAGGGGGCGCTCTTTTAATTTTTGGATAAAAAAACGTTCCCGTTTTAAACAAGCGAAAAGATGCTTGACTATGCATATAATTGACAGCTTTGGAAAGAAAACACTCTGCCATTTCCAAAACTGCAAAAATATTATCTGTGAGTGCCACAGAACTGATGCTCCAGGCGAAACCAAGATGAAATTTCAAACAGGAAATGCCCCAGATTTTTACAGCGCTGTGTTCCAATGTCTCCTTATATGGCTGTGAATGCGCAAGGAATGAGCCTACACTTTCTGTCGTTTCCCCAAGGTGTCTGCAGCATTGTGACGTATTTGTAGGCATATCATTGGAAGATTGACCATAAGAGACTACATTTACCAGGTGCTCGCTTGGTGTCCTCCGTTGCAATTATTGCGTAATCTCCAGCTGCGTGCATTTTTCCATTTGGTTCAGAGGAGAAACCAAACTGCCAAGAATGATTTATCATCGAATAGATATGTGAAAAACACCTTGAGGATTGATTCTAAACAACGTTTGCCATGTTTCTGTCGATATTATGGAGTTAATTTGGAAAAAAGTTTGGCGTTGTAATGACTGAATTTTCGGGGTTTTTTCTTAGCCAAACTAAGAAAATATTATTTGTGTAGGGCAAATCGCTCAGTTTTGTTCATCACGTTTGGCTACGAAAAAAAACCTGTATCCAGGAGTGTAATTATAGCCGCAATCTCATTAGCATAACGCAACGTTAACTATTCATGAAAATCGCAAATGAAATGAAATAAATATTAGCTCTCAAGCTTAGCCTTTTGTTAACAACACTGTCATCTCAGATTTTCAAAATATGCGTTACAGCCAACGCTAGACAAGCATTTGTGTAAGTTTATCATGGCATAATGCTATGCTAGTCTCTGCTGGCAGCAGGCAACATTTTCACAAAAACAAGAAAAGCATTCAAATAATATCATTTACCTTTGAAGAACTTCAGATGTTTTCAATGCGGAGACTCTCAGTTAGATAGGAAATGTTCAGTTTTTCCAAAAATATTATTTGTGTAGGACAAATCGCTCCGTTTTGTTCATCACGTTTGGGTAAGAAAAAAAAACAGAAATTTAAGTCCTTACAACACAAACATTTTTCCAAATTAACTCCATAATATCGGCAGACACATGGCAAACGTTGTTTAGAATCAATCCTCAAGGTGTTTTTGACATATCTATCGATGATAAATCATTCATGGCAGTTGACTTTCTCCTCTGAAGAAAATGGAAACGCGCATGGAGCTGGAGATTACGCAATAATTTCGACGGAGGACACCGGGCGGACACCTGGTAAATGTAGTCTCTTATGGTCAAACTTCCAATGATATGTCTACAAATACGTCACAATGCTGCAGACACGTTGGGGAAACGACAGAAAGTGCAGGCTCATTCCTGGCGCATTCACAGCCATATACGGAGACATTGGAACACAGCGCATTCAAAATCTGGACCATTTCCTGTATGAAATTACATCTTGGTTTCGCCTGTAACATTAGCACTCACAGATAATATCTTTGCAGTTTTGGAAACGTCAGAGTTTTTTCTTTCCAAAGATGTCAATTCCATGCATAGTCGAGCATGTTTTCGTGACAAAATATCTTGTTTAAAACGGGAACGTTTTTTTCCCAAAAATTAAAAGAGCGCCCCCTATCTCGAAGAAGTTAACGTTGCGTTATGCTAATGAGCTTGAGGCTATGATTACGCCCCCGGATACGGGATTGCTCGACGCAAGAAGTTAAGGAGAAACATTTCAATGTCTTGGAATGGCCTAGTCAAAGCCCAGAACGCAATCCAATTGAGGATTTGTGGTATGACTTAAAGATGGCTGTACACCAGTGGAACCCATCCAACTTGAACGAGCTGGAGCAGTTTTGCCTTGAAGATCCCAGTGGCTAGATGTGCCAAGCTTATAGAGACATACCCCAGGAGACCTGCAGCTGTAAATGCTGCAGAAGGTGGCTCTACAAAGTATTGACTTTGGGGGGTGAATAGTTATGCACGCTCAAGTTCCAACCGGACAATAGCGTATTCATTACAGAGGAAAAAGAAGGAACAAACCTTTCTAAAGACTGTTGACATCTGCTGGAAGCCTTTGGAAGTGCAATCTGGCCCCATAGACACAGCATATTGGATAGGCAATCACTTAAATGAAACGACAAACCTCAGATTTCCCACTTCCTGGTTGGATTTGTCTCAGGTTTTCGCCTGCCATATGAGTTCTGTTATACTCACAGACATCATTCAAACAGTTTTAGAAACTGCAGTGTTTTCTATCCAATACTACTAATAATATGCATATTAGCATCTGGGAAAGAGTAGCAGGCAATTTATTCTGGGCACGTTATTTATCCAAGCTACTCAATGCTGCCCCCCTGTCACCAAGAAGTTAAACCATGTGGCGATACACAATTTAATTTAAACATCCACATGACTTCTCTTTGGAGTAATTTGTTATCATAACTCTGCGTGGTTAATTAACTTTTTCTATCCTGACTCACAGCAATTCATTAATCAAGTGATTTTGTTCTGTAAAGTGTCTGGCAACTGGCGAGGTGATATCTTGACGTCTAATAGTGGATGTATCAGAATGTTCAGAATGAAACGATTGGGATATAATTTTGGCTCCAAAGGCAATATGTCCCATGCAATCTGTTTGCAGTAGAGAGGTGATTTAGTATCACTGGCTATCGAATCAAATGAGAGAGAAGGAGCTGAAGAGTTGTGGACAGTAAATTCAGAAAAAATGATCAGTAAATTGTGCAGTGCGGGAGAAGAGATAGTACCTGTGGAAACAGTTATTTAATGAGAGTTTGATACTAAGTAGAGAGAACAGAAACCTGGAGGCAACTCGCCTTTTCAATTTGATTTAGCTCAGCAGCACCGCTCACAGGCCTTTTCCCCCTGACACCTCACAACTATACAGTGAGCAAGTGTTTACAACTTTGCATAAGTCACCAAACTTTTCAACTCAGACGGGTGTGCAAAGCGAGGGGAGGGCATCAGTAGATTTCTGTGCCTTTAGATTATCCCTCAAGTTTACCCCATGTGTACTTAATATAAACCACCTTTAAGCCCAATGTAAGACGTTGACAATCTGTTGAGTTTTAGATCACACCTGCAGAACATAAGCTCAGCACTGATAAATGTATTAATACCAGAGATGACAGGAGTGACACTCATGGCAGGGACTGCTATAGACTGCACACTTCATGATCCCAGTTTAGACACACCCATATGCCTTGCCTCCTCTTCTATGGCAGGGGGGACGTCCAATTGGAGGAGGCTCCCACACTGACTGCCTGGCTGACTGACTGGCAGCCATGTCCTTATGGCTCATCTTCCCTCTCCTCCTCCTCTGGCTCATATTTAAATTGGAGGCGGCTGCATCATCCATCATGAGGAGGAGGAGAGCAATAGAGGGAGAGTGAAAGAGGGAGAAAGAGGGAGAAAAAAAGAAAGATAGAAAGGAGAGGGTTAGAGTTACATAAAAATGAGAGAGAGAGAGAGAGAGAGGGGAAGAGAAAAATAAAAAGAGAGAGGACAGTGTTAAGGAGAGGGGTATATAGAGAGAAAGAAAGACAGAGAAGGAGGAGAGAGGCATCTAGGTTGGTAGACAGGCTCTCTGGTGGGGCCTTGGCAGGAGTGATGGATGGAAGGAGAGGTGTAGTCCTCTCACAGCCCAACGACTGTCCTCCCTTTCAGGGGCGTCATGCACCCGTTATTTTAGAGGGGGCACAAAGTACGTGAAGAAGAAGGGGGTGGAAGTAAAATAATTTTGAATTTTTAAAACACCTGAAAAGGTTTATTTCTTGCAATCTAGAGCCATAATCCTTACGTCTAATTCTCTATCTATTTTTTCTGCATAGATTATCTAAGCATACTTCTTGTACGCAACTGTTCAATTGAAATTTTAATTATCGATGCACATGGATTATTTTGAGAACTGTTGTGCCTTAGCAGTTTAGTACAACTGCCACACTGGTTTATAGTGTCATCGGGGGCGGCAGGGTAGCCTAGTGGTTAGATCCTTTGGCCTAGTAACCAAAAGGTTGCAAGTTCAAATCCTGCCCCTGCACAAAGCAGTTAACCCACTGTTCCTAGGCTGTCATTGAAAATGATATTTTTTTCTTAACTGACCTGCCTAAAATAAGGTCCAATTTAAAATAAAATAAAATTCTTGCCAGCAGGCATGCCAGTTAAGATAGTTAGACAAGCTACAATAACTTGATTGATAGCCTGAAATGGCTTGAAAGTTAGTTATGAGGTTCGAAAATTGGGAACCTACAGAATTGCTAGGTGGCTAGTATTACAGACAAACAATACATTTTAGTTTCATTTATTCATTAATAAGGAATCAATAGGCGACAGAGCTTGATCAAATTAATTTACAAATATACCTCCTGCGAGTCCTGGCCATCACCGACAGCGAAAATCAAACCAAACACTCTGTCACTCCTCCACTGGCGTAGAACATCTTTGGGCTTAAAAATTAAGTTTAGTAATTAATTCAACATCTGAAAATGTAAATAAACTGGACAAATCTGATGGGGCATGTTTCTTTGTGCCCCGTATGGGCATGACACCTTTGCCCTCCTCCTCTTGGACAGTGGAGCTCAATACCACAGACAATTCTCACTGTCTGAGAAGTCTCACACGGCAACCATGCAACAAATCAGGTTTTTCAAAAGTTTTTTTTTTACCTTTCTGGCTACTTATTTGAAGGAAATAAACCATACCAATACAGTAATTCTCAATTTACTTTAATAAAGGTGACAATGTGCAAAAACAACTACTTTGCATAAAAAAAATGTGTCAAACTATTTCTAGGCGTTTCCTTTGTTATTCAGAATAAAGTGGAAATAGAATGTAGAGAAAACAAGTTGTTTTGTTATTGGTGTACTTGTGCTTTTGACTGTTTACAATGGGACCAAACACATACCGTATAGTATGACATATTATGTGTCATTCGAAAGTAGAGATGGATGCTTTTGTGAAACTTACACTCAATTATTCAACTGAGGTGCTTGCTCTCTTCTTGGCTGAATGGATTGAACTGAATCTATGTGAATGAGATTCACATTGTGATAATTAAGAAACAACAAACAAACAAAGAGGTCCTTCTCATTGTTTGTGGAGTATTAAAGAATTCTTGAAAAAGCCTCCCATGCGTTTGGAAGGCGTAAGCAGTATCATACCTCCCCAAAATAAAGCCTCATACCTCTGACTTCCTTTATGAGAGCGAGGGAGAGGGAAAGAGGGAAAAGAAAAGATAGATTCCGAGACAGAGAGAGATATCCTCCATTCAATTTATCTTCCCTAGCTGACACATACTGGATGCATAATCAGTTAATGCTGATGGTAAAACAGTCTGACTAGTATTACCGAGGCAGTTACGGGCGGATCTGTATGTGCAACACCGGTATGCCAGCCCATGGGCACCCTGAGCTCTGTGTCTGGATAATCTATCTGTATATACAGTATTTATTGCATGTTCCCTCTCATGGAGTTGGTTAGCCTGTTTGCGTCTGCTTAACCCCTGGACTGTTTTCACTGCCACACCACTTCATTATATGATATGTCATAGTTTGCTTGTTTGTAAATTAAATAGTTGTTATAGTTTGGGGTTATCTTGGTGTGTGGGTCCTTCTGTAAGAGCCCCCTTATTACGATCTGCAGTGTGTCATGGGTTTAAGTGATTATGAATGGCTGTGTAATTGGCATGGCTGGCAGAACGTCATTTTCCTTGTCAAGGAGATTGACATTTATTAAATTAATCTAACACTGAGTGTTGTTCTCTCCCTAGGAGCATAGCAAACTGATGCCAATACAACAAGATAAATGTCAATGCAAAATATACTTTCACAGATTCAGATCTACTCAAATCCAGGTCTGATGTGTGGTAAGTAAGTAACTCAAACTTTTGGTCCAGTCCTACATTTGCTTGAATGCATGATTTATTCAAAAGCATAATTTATGCATGTTGCTAGTATGAAGGTAGAAGCCAAGACACTTTAATATATTTTATAAGCACTCTGGATCCATTTGAATGATTATGGCCATCACCATTAGTATTCTCTGAAGACAGTAAGTCCTGAGGGCTCGGAAATAACATTTTTAATAGAGAGATGTGGGTTAAATACTCATTTGAAGATGGATAACTTCTGTGATGTCTTTTTGTTTTTATGTTATCTTTAAGGTCCTTTTACTTTTTACACAAATCAAATCAAAATCAAATCAAATTGTATTAGTCACATGAAGGTCTAGAGCTTCAAGTTCCTTGGTGTGCACATAACCAACAAACTATCATGGTCCAAACACACCAGAACAGTCGTGAAGAGGACCTCTATACCTACCACATTGCAAGCGGTACCGGAGTGCCAAATATAGGTCCAAAAGGCTTCTTAACAGCTTCTACCCCAAGCCATAACACAGCTGAACAGCAAATCAAATAGCTACCCGGACTATTTACACTACTGCTACTCGCTGTTTATTATCTATGCATAGTCACTTTACCCCTACCTATGTACATGTGCATATCACCTCGATTACCTCACCTAACCTATACCCCTGCACATAGACTCGGTACAGGTACCACCTGTATATTGTCACGACTTCCTCCCAAGTCGGTTCCTCTCCTTGTTCGGGCAGCGTTCGGCGGTCGACGTCACCGGTCTTCTCGCCATCGCCGATCCACTTTTCATTTTCCATTTGATTTGTCTTGTTTTCCCGCACGCCTGGTTGTACCGGCACACGTGTATTTAACCCTCTGTTCCCCCATGTATGTGTGTGGAATTGTTTGTTGTTACGTGTATGTGCACGTCAGACTGGTTTGCGCCAGGTTATGTCAACCCGTACTTGTTTATTGTTCTTAGTGCAGGGTGTCTGTTCGCCTTAAAATAAAGGGCTCCGTTTTGCTACCCAATTCTGCTCTCCTGTACCTGATTTCCCTGCAGGAAATTGGAAGTAAGCATTTCACGATAAGGTCTACATCTGTTGTACTCAGTTCAGTGCATGTGATAAATACAATTTTATTTGAGCCTTAAACTGTCATCCTCTTGATTAACTGTTCAAGAGTCTTATGGATTGGCGGTAGAAGCTGATTCTAGCCATCCCGGATCCGGGATCGTGAATACAGCCTCAAGCTCATTACCATTACGCAAAGTTAACTATTCATGAAAATCGCAAATGAAATGAAATAAATATATTAGCTCTCAAGCTTAGCCTTTTGTTACCAACACTGTCATTTCAGATATTCAAAATATGCTTTTGAACCATAGCTGAACAAGCATTTGTGTAACAGTATTGATGGTCTAGCATAGCATTAAGCCTGGCATTCAGCATGCAACATTTTCACAAAAACAAGAAAGCATTCAAATAAAAGTATTTACCTTTGAAGAACTTCAGATGTTTTCAATGAGGAGACTCTCAGTTAGATAGCAAATGTTCAGTTTTTCCAAAAACATTATTTGTGTAGACAAATCGCTCCGTTTTCTTCATCACGTTTGGGTAAGAAAAAAAACTAAAATTAAGTCATTACAACGCAAACTTTTTTCCAAATCTCGACGCAGGACACCGGGCGGACACCTGGTAAATGTAGTCTCTTATGGTCAATCTTCCAATGATATGCTGATATGCCTACACATACGTCACAATGCTGCAGACACCTTGGGGAAACGGCAGAAAGTGCAGGCTCATTCCTGGTGCATTCACAGCCATATAAGGAGACATTGGAACACAACGCCTTCAGAATCTGGGGCATTTCCTGTATGAAATGTCATCTTGGTTTCGCCTGTAGCATTAGTTCTGGGGCACTCACAGATAACATCTTTGCAGTTTTGGAAACATCAGAGTTTTTTCTTTCCAAAGCTGTCAATTACATGCATAGTCGATCATCTTTTCGTGACGAAATATCTTGTTTAAAACGGGAATGTTTTTTTTATCCAAAAATGAAAAGAGCGCCCCCTATCTCGAAGAAGTTAAGAAGCCATTTTGACAAAGGCTTGCCGTGCAGTGGCAGAGAAAACAGTCTATGACTAGATTTGTCTGGACTCCTTGACAATTTTTTGTGCCTTCCTTTGGGCCTTCCTCTGACACCGCCTGGAAAAGAGGTCCTGAGTGGCCTGTGTCTTCGCCCCAGTGATGTACTGGGAGGCCGAGCAGTCGGAGGCCGAGCAGTTGCCATACCAGACGGTGATGTAATCAGTCAGGATGCTCTCGATGGTGCAGCTGTAGAACTTTTTGAGGATCTGAGGACCCATGCCAAATCTTTTCAGTCTCCTGAGGGGGAATAGGCATTGTCGTGCCCGCTTCACAACTCTCTTGGTGTTGACCATGATAGTTTGTTTGGAACATGATAGTTTGTTAGTTATTTGGACACCAAGGAACTTGAAGCTCTCAACCTGCTCCACTACAGCCCGATGAGAAATGGGGCGTGCTCGAGCCTCCTTTTTTCTGTAGTTCACAATCATTTCCTTTGTCTTGATCATGTTGAGGGAGCGGTAGTTCATTTAGCAGACCAGATTTGCTTAGAATTTCATGGCATTATTTTATATTTTTTTTATAGAATGAAGAATACAATTGAACATACCTGAATAAAACAGAAATTATATGTTCTCCAAAGTATTTGAGGGAGTGCTCACATGGCTATTCAGTGTTGAACGTTAACAAAGGAACAGGTACTCCTACATGCTTAATTTAGAGTTATTTATGAAACTTTAGTTGTGAGCTAAACTAAAAAAAAGAAACATCCTCTCAATGTCAATTGCATTTATTTTCATCAAACTTAACATGTGTAAATATCTCTATGAACATAACAATATTCAACAACTGAGACATAAACTGAACAAGTTCCACAGACTTGTGACTAACAGAAATGGAATAATGTGTTCCTGAAAAAAAGGGGGGTCAAAAGTAACAGACTATCTGGTGTGGCTTCCAGCTTCATTAACCTCTTGCTCCTACCTGACACGCAGGCGTCCCATCTAGACATCTGGAAATGCAAATGCGCTACGCTAAATGCTAATAGTACTAGTTAAAACTCAAACGTTCATTAAAATACACATGCAGGGTATTGAATTAAAGCTACACTCTTTGTGAATCCAGGCAACAAGTCAGATTTTTAAAATGCTTTTCGGCGAAAGCATGAGAAGCTATTATCTGATAGCATGTAACACCCCAAAAGACCCGCAGGGGACGTAAACAGAATAATTAGCATAGTCGTCGCTAAACAAACCGCACAAATAAAATATAAAACATTCATTACCTTTGACCATCTTCTTTGTTGGCACTCCTAGATGTCCCATAATCACTATTGGGTCTTTTTTTTCCGATTAAATCGGTCCATATATAGCCTAGATATCGATCTATGAAGACTGTGTGATAAACGAAAAAAAATAGCGTCTTATAACGTAACGTAATTTTTTTTAATTAAAAAAGTTGACGATAAACTTTCACAAAACACTTCGAAATACTTTTGTAATGCAACTTTAGGTATTAGTAAACGTTAATAAGCGATCAAATTAATCACGAGACGAAGTGTTTTCTATAGGGGTCCGTCTGGAAATAATGTCCGGGTATTCCTCAACCAAAATATCCGGTCGGAGACCTGAAGAAAAAGCCTATCTCTTGTTCGTTTGACCAAGAAACAAAGAATTGGCAAATGACAAGACTGTTGACATCGTGTGGAAGCTGTAGGTACTGCAACCTCAGCCCCATTTAATGTCGTTTGACCAAGAAACAAAGAATTGGCAAATGACAAGACTGTTGACATCGTGTGGAAGCTGTAGGTACTGCAACCTCAGCCCCATTTAATGTCGTTCGCCCATAACAATGGGTTGAAGTGGCGGATGGATATATTTTTCCATTTTCAGTGGTCAGATTTTCCTGCACTTTTCGATGAAACGCACGTTCTGTTATAGTCACAGCCGTGATTTAACCAGTTCTATAAACGTCTGAGTGTTTCCTATCCACACATACTAATCATATGCATATACTATATTCCTGGCCTGAGTAACAGGGCGCTGAAATGTTGCGCGATTTTTAACAGAATGTTCGAAAAAGTAGGGGGTAGGAGTAACAGGTTAAGCCATTTCCTGCTGCCACATTAAGCTGAACCTCAACACAGGGCTCTTCTCTCACATGGTCAGGTGCAGGCTTGCATTCTTCGGAAGCGTCTGTTGAATGATGCAATACCTGAATTTTGTTTTTAGCCTCAACCGTTCTGCCGATGTCCCTCTAATCACATTAAATTCTATGTTAGGCTTCAAGGTAGTGTGTGTTTGGGGGGGGGGGAATTCTTTAATTATTAATTGGGGTTATTTCCAGGGTTAGTGGATAAAAAGTTAGGGTTAGGGTTGAGGCAAAGCTAAGGGTTGAGCCGTCATGTAGACATTAATCTGAGTTCGGGTTACTGTTAGGGTCAGGGTTAGCATTAACACTAAAACCACCATAGGCCAACGGCCAACAATGTTTGATTTTGTAAAAAAATTTAAATAATAAAAACTGTCATGCTCCTTCTCTGACTTTTCTGAAATGTTTGTATTTTACACTGCTCCGTAGTCAGACTGTTTTAATCACAAACAGAAAACTATTTAGAGCCTTTTTACCAGTTTTTTTCACACCTATTCCTAACTTAACCCGCCAAGACAATATGCTGTAGGATGTAGGTACCCAGCCAGGCTCTAATGTGCCTCTCTCTCTCCTAACTGAATGAATAACAAATGGATGAATGGACGATAATTGTGCACGTACTTCACAATATAATTTTAAATTACGCCTAACTGAATGATAAGGAGGGTGAAGAGTTTGATTTAATTAAGAAAGACAATAGTGTAATAATGAGTTTGTGTTATGCCTCTTTATCAGCAGGAAATCATTAGATTTTTGCCTTGGGGGTTGAAACCATTCTCTTTTATGTTTTACTTTGTAAAAATAAGCTATTATGAGACTGTTTTATTTACTATATCTCTATTACTAATCAAATGCATTGTAAGGGAAAATAAACTATTCTGAAACTAATTTCACACATAATAAGAATTAGCCTATAGACAAGATTAAATTGACAAGTATCTGATGAATGACAGTATTAGGCCTATCAATTGTCAAATTGTACATAAAGAGATGGGTGCATCTTGTAACTTTACTTTGTCAAATTCTCCTTCGGAGTCACATGCAGGTAAAACATTTTGATTTCTATAAGAGCATATTCTGCCATTTCTATTACACTTTCTTACGTCAAATAACTCTCATAAATCAGTTCTATTTCCAAAATTCCACAAACCTTTGGTCATGTTGTGTAGTGGAGGAGACCAATTGCTATGCCTTGGAGCTACATGAGAAGAGAGAGTCACAGGGAAGTTGAATCACCTGATGGGAGAGAGAAAGATAAAACCAGACTGACTGTGTGCTTGACTATAATCGCAAAATGGTGGCAGTGTCATGACAAGTTGGACATGGTAAACAGCTTTGCTGCACGCACTCAGAAAACCACCAAGTGGTATATGAAGATATTTGTCGATCTGATCAACACTGCTGTCCTCATTGGCCATATAGTTCACCGCCAGCTAACAAATGAGATGATTACTGAACAAGGTTTTTTGCAATTGGACATACAGTTCACGCACAGATCAAATAATATTCCATTATGCAATTGTGTTTACAGTATCTCACCCACCTCCCCAGTCAATCATCTCCACTCCCTCATTCTCCCTACTCCCTCTCCAAACAGTATATTGCTAGCATACAAAAGCTGTCCTTAATCTTACACACCACTGCACTTTGTATACCAGGGTTGGCTGGCCTTCTCTAGTCACTCGTAGGCTCAGTCACTGGTATACTTTTATTTACAAAGCCATTTTGGGTTTACTACCTTTTTATTTGGGCATTTTTATTGTTCAGAAATGTGGCGGGTACTCTCTTCGTTCGTCTGATTTTATCCTGCTAACTGTTCCAAATGTCCGAACTGAATTAGGTAAAAGGGCTTTTATGTACTCTGCGCCATCATCTTGGAACGCCTTACAAAATATTTTTAAACTGTAAGAACTTGTCCCGATTGGTATTTTTAAATCACTGATGAATGATCATGAGACTGATTCCCTGACCTGTCAATGTTTTTAATTTGCTGTTTTTGATTTTGTTATACTCTTGTGAATTCTATGGTTGTTACTAAATTACTTGTTGTTTTTCATGTTGTTTGTCTTTAATTTTTGTAATGACTTGGTGCTGACTATCTTGGCCAGGACGCTCTTGAAAAAGAGGTTTTAAATCTCAATGAGCCCTTCTTGGTTAAATTAAGGTTAAATAAATAAAAAATATTCATCAAGAAAGATGTAAAGTTCCAGTGTTGATGTTTGCAAGTCATGATCAATACTGTGTGTGTGGTTTCTAAAGGTTTAAGAATGAAGAGGAATTATTAACAATAAAACAATATTGCAATGAAGTAACATAATAACACTGCTGTAAAAATAACAAGTTGCATTTACAAAATCAGCAAGACCTATGCTAAACAGGCCAAATGAAAACACAGGTCATGGTCGTGATAAGGCCAGGTCAACTTCAAGGGATACATCACAAGTTAATACTTACCTGACGCCATCAGTATAGTTTTACAGAGCTAATAGAATAATGTAGCTAGTACAATTGAGTATAACACCATAAAGTTTATGAAATCAGTACCTCGCCTTTCTGCGGATATAAAGGAATGCACACAGAATACGTTCCATACATATGGTGTAATACAGTATAAACAACGCAATATACAGAAACTATTAAGATAGCGTAATAAGGCATTTACTTTGATAGGAACGCACACATGTCCAAAGTTATTATCAAAAAGGAAACAAAAATTAAGGCAATGCGATGCCAACTGGAAAATGCACCAGGGAGAAAAAGTTTGTGCAAGTTCTGTTCAGACTGGAGATGTTCAAATGTCTGCATACTTGACCTGGGGAAGTGATCTTCAGTGATCTTCAGGTCGACATCATTTATGTCCAAATAGCCACTTGTTGTTAGCGTGTTCAGCCCAGTAATCCATCTTCATGAGGCGCAGGCACTTCGTCCAGACAAAAACTTGAATAGTTCCGTTACAGTACTTTAGAAACATGTGAAACGATGTATGAAATCAATCTTTAGGATGTTTTAACATAAAACATCAATAATGTTCCAACCGGAGAATTCCTATGTCTGAAGAAAAGCACTGGAACGAGAGGTAACTCTGTCCGGAGCGCCCATCATGTGACCAAGGCACTATGCCAGACCACTGACTCAAACATGGTCTCATGAGCCCCTCCTTTATAGTAGAATCCTCATTCAAGTTTCTAAAGACGGTTGACATCTAGTGGAAGCCGTAGGAAGTGCAACTTTATCCATATCCCACTGTGTATTCGGTTGGCCAAGCTTTGAAAAACTACAAACCTCAGATTTCCCAATTCCTGGTTGGATTTGTCTCAGGTTTTCACCAACCATATGAGTTCTGTTATACTCACAGACATCATTCAAACAGTTTTAGAAACTTCAGAGTGTTTTCTATACAATACTAATAATAATATGCATATATTAGCATCTGAGACAGAGTAGCAGACAGTTTACTCTGGGCACCTTTTTCATCCAAGCTACTCAATACAGCCCCCCTGTTACCAAGAAGTTAAAGATACAATGTTTTCGTTATAACGTCTTTAATGATACACACAAAACAATACATGATCTGACATGTTATTCTTCAAGTCTCTCCCGACCATTTCCCACATTCTTTGTGTTAGAAATATTAATGAACCTGTTTGGGATAGGGGGCAGTATTTTGACGTCCATATGAAAAGTGTTCCCAAAGTAAACTGCCTGTTACTCAGGCCCAGAAGCTATGATATGCATATCATTGGTAGATTTGGATAGGAAACACACTAACGTTTCTATAACTGTTACAATAATGTCTGTGAGTATAACATAACTGATATGGCAGGTGAAACCCTGAGGACAAACCATCCCCCCCAAAAAAACATTCAGCTTACCACTATTTTCAATGGCTATCACTTTTATTATAAGGCGAAGTACTCCCAGATTGCAGTTCCTAGGGCTTCCACTCGATGTCAACAGTCTTTAGAAAGAGTTTCATGCTGGTTTTTAGAAAAATGACCCAGAAATTGTTTTCTTTCTAGGTGGCTGCCATTTTGGCTGTAGTGTTTCCAAGCACGTGGGAAGAGAGCGTGTTCTTTTGTATTTTTCTCCGGTTAAGACAGTAATGATTCTCCGTCTTAAATTTGATCGTTTATATATGTATTAGGGTACTTAAGGTTTGATTATGAATGTTGTTAGACTTGTTTGGAAAAGTTTATTAGTAATGTTTGGGATTAATTTTGTATGAATTTTGATGGAGGGAAACTGGGTGGACTATTGACTGAAGCGCGCCAGCTAAACTGAGTTTTTATTGATATTAAGAAGGACATTACCGAACAAAAGGACCATTTGTGATGTAACTGGGACCTTTTGAAGTGCCAACAGAAGAAGATCAAAGGTAATGCTTTTATTATATCGCTAATTCTGACTTTCGTATCGCACCTGCCTAGTTGAAATATGTTTTCAATGGTTTTGTATGCGGGGCGCTGTCCTCAGATAATTGCATGGTTTGCTTCTGCCATAAGGCCTTTTTGAAATCCGACACAGCTGCTGGATTAACAAGAAGTTAAGCTTGATTTTGATGTAATATACTTGTGATTTTATGAAAGTTAATATTTATAATACTTTCGTTTGAATTCACTCCATCTCCCCCCTGTGATTCAGTACCTTGGTTACTTCATCCCAGTCTCCTCGTCTGAGTCTTCTCTTGGTTTCCCCTGTTCCACTCCGCGTAACAGTATGATCTGGTCAAAGAGATGACCTCAGCAGACTCTGCTACTCTCCACCATTCCCTCATCGGCCAAGGCGGCCTGCTCGAGCAACATTACCAAGTCCTGAAGACCCTTCTGGAGCACATCAAGAAGTTTTCGCAGAGCCTGTCTAACCTACAGAGCTCACAACCAGTTCCAAGTCCTTCTCCTCCACTCCCGGAGCCGTTTGTTTTGACTCCAGAGCGTTACGATGGCAACCTCGGAGCTTGCAGAGCCTTTTTGGTACAATGCTCACTAGTATTTTAGCATCAGCCCTACTTTTATGCCAGCGAACGGGCCAAGATTTCCTTTCTGATTTGCTGCCTCTGTGGAGCAGCGCTTTCCTGGGCCATGGTGGTATTGGAGAGACAGTCCCCCATCTGCTTGTCCTGCTTCAGATTCACGGAGGAGATGAACAAAGTCTTTGACCACCCGGTCTGCGGTAAGAATGCAGCTAAACGACTCCTGTTCCTCCGTCAATGCCCCCATAGTGTTGCTGAGATGGCATATGAGTTTCACACCCTTGCCGCTGAGAGCAGCTAAAATGAGGAGGCCCTTCAGGGAGCATTCCGGGACACGCTCACTGAGACCCTCAAGGACGAGTTGGTGTCGAGGGATGAGCCTGATGGACTTGATGACCTCTTCTCTCTCGCTAGCAGCATCAACAACTGTCTCTGTGAGTGTCGGAGGGAGAGGGTAGGTAGGGTTGCACTTCCCATAACATCTGCTTCAGTGCCTTGTCCTCTTTTTCTGACTGCACACGCTTGCACACGCTTTTTCAGTTCTGCCCATAAAGTTTCTATGGGATTGAAGTCAGGGACCAGTCAACGAGAGCATACAGGTCAAATGAATCTTTATGTCCAAAAACCTAATTTGAAATTGGTGTGTTATGATCAGAAATGCATTGTCTCAAAAAAACATCCGGTGAAAGTGCAGAGAGCCACATCAAATTACAGAAATACTCATAATAAACATTCATAAAAGAAACAAGTGTTATGCATGGACATATAGATACACTTCTCCTTAATGCAACCACTGTATCAGATTTCATAATGGCTTTACTTCAAAAGCACACCTTGCGATTATGTTAGGTCAGCGCTAGTTACAGAAAAACATCCAGCTATTTTCCAAAGAAGGAGAGGTGTCAGAAAACTCAGAAATAGCGTTATAAATATTTACTTACCTTTGATGATCTTGATCGGAATGCACTCCAAGGAATCCCAGTTCCACAATAAATGTTTATTTTGTTTGATAAAGTCCATAATTTATGTCCAAATACCTCCTTTTTGTTTGTGCGTTTAGCCCAGTAATCCAAATGCATAATGCGCGATCACTTGTTCAGACGAAATGTCAAAAAGTTCTATTACAGTTTGTAGAAACATGTCAAACGATGTATAGCATCAATCTTTAGGGTGTTTTTAACAGAAATCTTCAATAATGTTCCAACCGGAGAATTCCTGTCTTTAGAAATGCTATGGAACGCAACTACCTCTCACGGGGACGCATGTGATCAGCTCATGGCCCTCTGCCAGACCTCTGGCTCTCATTCTCTCCTCCTTCACAGTAGAAGACTCAAACAAGGTTCTAAAGACTGTTGACATCTAGTGGAAGCCTTATGAAGTGCAATATGACCCCAGAGACACTGTATATTCGATAGGCAATGACTAGAAAAACTACAAACCTCAGATTTCCCACTTCCTGGTTGGATTTCTTCTCAGGTTTTTGCCTGCCGTATGAGTTCTGTCATACTCACAGACATAATTCAAACATTTTTAGAAACGTCAGAGTGTTTTCTATCCAAATATACTAATTATATGCACATTCTAGCTTTTGGGCCTGAGTATCAGGCAGTTTACTCTGGGCACCTTTTTATCAAAGCTACTCAATATTGCCCCCAGTCCCAAAGAAGTTAACACAGTGTCCAAAGAAGGACTAGATTTATACAGAATGGTGTCGTCTGCGTAGAGGTGGATCAAAGAATCACCCGCAGCAAGAGCGACATCATTGGTATATACAGAGAAGAGAGTCGGCCTGAGATTTGAACCCTGTGGCACCCCCATAGTGACTTCCAGAGGTTCGAACAACAGGCCATCCGATTTGACACACTGAACTCTATCTGAGAAGTAGTTAATGAACCAGTCGAGGTAGTCATTAGAGAAACCAAGGCTGCCGAATCTGCCGATAAGAATACGGTGATTGACAGAGTCGAAAGCCTTGGCCAGGAAGAAAGCTGCACAGTACTGTCTTTTATCAATGGCTGTTATGATATTTTTTAGGACCTTGAGCGTGGCTGAGGTGCACCCATTATGGCCAAACAGTTCTATTTTTGTTTCATCAGACCAGAGGACTTTTCTCCAAAAAGTACGATATTTGTCCCCATGTGCAGTTGCAAATGGTAGTGTGGCTTTTTTATGGCAGTTTTGGAGCATGGGCTTCTTCCTTGCTGAGTGGCCTTTCAAGTTATGTCGATATAGAACTTTTACTGTAGATTTAGATACTTTTGTACCTGTTTCCTCCAGCATCTTCACAAGGTCCTTTGCTGTTGTTCTGAGATTGATTTTCACTTTTCGCACCAAAGTACGTTCATCTCTAGGAGAGCTGTGTGCCGGATGCCTGGTCCCATGGTCTTTATACTTGCGTACTATTGTTTGTACAGATGAACATGGTACCTTCAGGCGTTTGGAAATTGAGTGAACCAGACTTGCGGAGGTCTACAATTTTCTTTCTGAGGTCTTGGCTGATTTCTTTTGATTTTCCCATGATGTCGATTAAATAGGCACTGAGTTTGAAGATAGGCTTTGAAATGCATCCACAGGTCGACCTCCAATTGACTCAGATTATGTCAATTAGCCTATCAGAAGCTTCTATAAAGCCATGAAATTTTCTGGAATTTTCCAAGCTGTTTAAAGGCACAGTCAACTTAGTGTATATAAACTTCTGACCTACTGGAATTGTGATACAGTGAATTATAATAATCTGTCTGTAAACAATTGTTGGAAAAAATACTTGTGTCATGCATGAAGTAGATGTCCTAACTGACTTGCCAAAACTATAGTTTGTTTAACAAGAAATTAGTGTATTTGTTGAAAAACTAGTTTTAATGATTCTAACCTAAGTGTATGTAAACTTCCGACTTCAAATGTAAGTGCCAATTGGTTGATGATCATCTTGTCACATTGATTGGAAATTTTTGGACAAAAGCATCAACCCTGTGACACTCATATTTTCCCAAATGAATGCAATGTATTGACGTCAGTGTCAACTCTGTGGCACTTATCTTTTCCCATTGAATGCAATATGTATTCATCAATTGGTTGACACTCATCTTTTCCCATTGGCTGCGATGTATTTCCATAAGGATCAATCTTAGAAGACTCATTGTTTCCCATCGAATGCAATATAGTGACATAAGCATTAATTGGTTGACACCTATCTTTTCCCATTACTAACTGAGATGTATTGATATAAACGTCAAGTGGTTAATGCATAAGGATCAATCTTAGGAGACTTCTTTTCCCATTGAATGCAATATAGTGACATAAGTATCAATTGGTTGACACCTATCTTTTCCCATTAACTGAGATGTATTGACATTAGCATCAAGTGGTTGATGCCTTTTTTGCAAAAACATGACAGGATTTCTTTTTCTTATGAAATGTTGAGCATGAGGAGGAGGCTGACAGCTGCATGTCCAGGGTCTTCTGGAGGTCTGGTTGCGCCTGGATGATCTCATGAAGGATTGTTTGTTTTGTATCATCAAGGTGAACTGTAACTACAATATCATGACATTGTGTCTGAGGGGTCACAACTACCATTCAGGCACATCTGAATTAGTTTACACTCCCTAGTCAAATCTTATTTTAAGCATAAACTTCCACGTAGAGACCATTCGCTTACATTAAAAAAGGCAATGTGTCTAATCTGTCCAGATTTCCACTACAGACTTTCAGTTTCAGGAACTGGTCAAAGGCTGTTAGTGCTAATGATCGTCTAACATCTGGTTTCATATCAGCGTGAAGCTGGATCTTCCTTCACTTCCAGCTCTGGCAGGATGAGCCTGGATCAGCTTATAGGAGTGTAGAAGCAATGTGCCCTCTCTCCCCTGACCTGGATTCTCTTCCCCCCCTATATTCCTCCTTTCCTCCTCTCCTCCACTCCACTCCTCTTCTCCTTCATCAGTTTGTGATCCACATAGAAGTTCCCTCCACCTCTTTGAACGTATGATTTATTTAATTTAGAGGAGAGAGAGATGATGAATACACCGCTTAAGGAAAAAGGTATGTGTCCTATTAATAAATAATTAGCTTGGGGGGAGAAATAAAAATAACAGTTTGAATCTTTTCAGGAAACTAGGCATATGTTAGTTGTCAGTACTCCACAGGAGTGCCATTTGAATGCAAACTTTAAAAATAAATCTAAATGTATTTTTTGGAAGAAATGCCTTCTGGAACATGTGAAGTTACATGTGCTTTAATAACAAACTTGTATGCCATCTGTAAATATGAATAAAATTGTTAAATTACAACAGCAACCTTCCCTCTAGCCATGATTGGCTGAGATAATGCATGGACTGGACATGCCCAGAAATGTGTTTGGATTGGTCTCCCAAGTTACATGCTTCTGTCTATAATATGAGCTGGTCAGTCTGTGTAAGCAATACTTAAAAGATATCACGCAGTAGAACTGCATAAGTGATGCACTCCATTTTCTGGAGGATCGAGTTTTGAAATCAGTGGAATTAGAGTATGATAGCTAAGGAGATGGTTACAATTCTAGCATTTGCTTGCAAATATGTAGACGGAGTCAATAAGAGAACACACAGAAGGCTGTTGTATAAAACACCTGTCTCCGGATTACGTCGTCAAAACTAAAGGCAACCATAGCATCCGTGACAGAGAAGGAGAAGCGCCCATACATGTATACAAGTAAGAGAGTCTAGCTAGCTATTTTCTTAGATAGTACACGTTTCTAATTTAGTCAGAAAGTAATTTTCATTTCAAGTTAAAGTGTACTATTAGCTAGCTAGCTGGCTAGCTGTTAAATGTATAATCTGTGTAGTAGTATTATTCGTATCACAGAGCAATTTGCATTGCTAGTTATAGCCTAATGTTAGCTAACATTGAACCTGTTTGGTAAGCTACCTGCAGATTCATGTAGAGTAGTAACATTATGAGTTGTGATTATGGTTCATTGTTTACCTAGCTAGCTACATAGGTCTAAACAAAATACTCCACTATGCAAGTAATTATTTCAATAGATTGTTTATGATGTCACTGCGACAACTCTCAATAGACTTAGCTGGTAATTCGCTCTGGCTCTCTACTCCGATTTCAGAGCACTCTCGTCTGAGTGTTCCAGAGCGCAGAAAAACTGACTAATTTACGAACACTCAACACTCTTTGAATATAGCCGGTGTCAGTAAACATTAGCAAAAAAAGCGTAGTTCAATTGTTGCTAGCAGCACAGTTGCAGTTACCTGTTAGGTCAGAACGCTCGGATCATCCCTAATCGTCGGCCAGAGTGTCCAGTGTGCGCTCTGAACGCTCCGAGAGCGAAACGCTCTGAATTTACGAAAGGACAATCTGACAATACTGAGTTTACGAATGCCCAGAGCACACTCTGGCACTCCAGATGATTAAATTTACGAACACACCCTGTCACGCCCTGGCCATAGAGAGGCTTTTATTCTCTAGTTTGGTTAGCCCAGGGTGTGACTTGGGTGGGCATTCTATTTCCAGTTTCTATGTTTTGTATTACTTTGTTGTTTGGCCGGGTGTGGTTCTCAATCAGAGGCAGCTGTCTATCGTTGTCTCTGATTGAGAGCCATACTTAGGTAGCTTTTTCCCACATGGGTTTTGTGGTTAGTTATTTTCTGTTTAGTGTGTGTTGCACCTGACGGAGCTGTTTCGGTTGTGCCTTTTGTTACTTTGTTATCTAGTGCTCAGTTATATTGAATTAAATGCCGAACTTGTACCACGCTGCACCTTGGTCCTCACCTTCTTCCACCAACGACAATCGTCACACACCCATAGTATAAGCCAGCCTTTAGTCTTGAAATCTTTGGTTGTTTAGTAAATAGCCTCACATGTGAATACTTAAAGAGATGGGTGGGGCTAAAGCTAACGTGGGTGTGAACGATGCTGAATCAGTGTAGACAAAGAAGAGCTCTCCAGTAGGTACCAAAACGTTCAAGTGCCATTTTCTCAAAAGTGAGGTTACAAGTTTATCAACATTAAAAGTATAATTAATTTCCCATTGTTCCTCAACTGCTGGGTATGATATACCATTTTCTAGCTTTATCCAATGTAAATACCGCAATTTTAAACTTTGCTACATAAGTCTGAATTGAGCCAGGTGGTCACAGAGAGCCGTGTGTGATTAAAGTGCCTTAGCTTGTGCTGTGAATTAGGTCTGAGACCTGTCCTCTCTGCAGAGCATTAGGTCAAGAAGCAAGTCTTAAATGGATTTGCTCTTGTTGTGAGTTTTACATACTGGGCCTGAACACTTACATGGACACAGACACAATTACTCTACTGCTAGATCTAATAGATATCATGTCAAATCAAATTACATTTACAGTGAAATGCTTATTTAAGAGCCCCTATCCAAATAATAAATTAATAAAAAAATAAAAATAAAATAAACAAGACTAATACTTAATACAATAAAAAAGTGATTAAAGAGCAGCAGTAAAATAACAATAGCGAGACTATATACAGGGGGGTACCGGTACAGAGCGGCAGGGTAGCCTAGTGGTTAAAGTGTTGGGCTAGTAACCGAAAGGTTGCAAGTTCATATCCCTGAGCTGACAAGGTACAAAACTGTCGTTCTGCCCCTGAACAGGCAGTTAACCCACTGTTCCTAGGCCGTCATTGAAAATAAGAATTTGTTCTTAACTGACTTGCCTGGTAAAATAAATGTAAAATAAAAAAACAGAGTCAATGTGCTTGGGCACCGGTTAGTTGAGGTAAAATATACATGTATGTAGAGTTATTAAAGTGACTATCCATTGATGATAGCAACAGAGAGTAGCCACTTTGTAAAGGGGGGTGGGGCAATACAAATAGTCTGGGTGGCCATTTGATTAGATGTTCAGGATTCATTTGGCTTGGAGGTAGAAACTGTTTAGAAGCCTATTGGACCTAGACTTGGTGCTCTGGTACCGCTTGCTATGCGGTAGCAGAGAGAACAATCTGTGGCTGGAATTTTAAAATTTGTAGGTTCTTCGTCTGACACCACCTGGTATAGAGGTCTTGGATGGCAGGAAGCTTGGCCCCAGTGATGTACTGGGCCGTACAAACTACCCTCTGTAGTGCCTTGGGGTCGGAGGCCGAGCAGTTGCCACACCAGGCAGTGATGCAACCAGATATCATGCAGTAGAACTGCATAAGTGATGCACTCCATTTTCATGCTCTCGATGGTGCAGCTGTAGAACCTATTCAGGATCTGAGGACCCATGTCAAATCTTTTCAGTCTCCTGAGGGGGATTAGGTTTTGTCATGCCCTCTTTATGACTGTCTTGGTGAGCTTGGACCATGTTAGTTTGTTGATGATGTCGACACCAAGGAAATTGAAGCTCTCAACCTGTTTCACTACAGCTCGGTCCTCTTTTTCCTGTAGTCCACAATCATCTCCTTTGTCTTGATCACATTGAGGGAGAGGTTGCTGTCCTGGCACCACCCAGCCAGGTCTCTGACCTCCTCCCTGTAGGCTGTCTCGTCATTGTCGGTGATCAGGCCTACCACTATTGTGTAGGTCATGAGTGAACAGGGAGTACAGGAGTGGACTGAGCACGCACCCCTGTTCTTACTTACCCTTACCACATGGGGGTGGCCCGTTAGGAAGTGTTTAGTCCCAGGGTCCTTATCTTATTGATGTGCTTTGAGGGCACTACACCTCAGGTGTTGAACGCTAAGCTGTAGTCAATGAATTACATTCTCACATAGGTGTTCCTTTTGACTATATGGTAAAGCACAGTGTGGAGTGCAATAGAGATTTAGTCATCGGTGGATCTGTTAGGGCGGTACGCAAACTGCAGTGGGTCTAGGGTTTCTGGGATAATGGTGTTGATGTAAGCCATGACCAGCCTTTCAAAGCACTTCAAGGCTACAGACGTGAGTGCTACAGGTAGGTAGTCATTTAGGCAGGTTACATTTGTGTTCTTGGGCACAGGGACTATGGTGGTTTCAAGGTCTTACTCACATCGGCTGCGGAGAGCGTGATCACAGTCTTCTGGAACAGCTGGTGCTCTCATGCATGTTTCAATGTTATTTGCCTCTAAGCGAGCATATAAGTAGTTTAGCTCGTCTGGTAGTCTCGTTTCACTGGGCAGCTCTCGGCTGTGCTTCCCTTTTGTAGTCTGTAATGGTTTGCAAGCCCTGCCACATCCAACGACCACCGGATCCGGTGTAGTACGATTTGATCTTCGTCCTGTATTGATGCTTTACCTGTTTGATGGTTCGTCTGAGTGTATAGAGAGATTTTTTATAAGCTTCCTGGTCAGATTCCCGCTCCTTGAAAGCGGCAGCTCTAGCCTTTAGCTCATTGCGGATGTTGCCTGTAATCCATGGCTTTTGGTTTTGGAGTGTACGTACGGTCACTGTGGGGACGACGTCATCGATGTACTTATTGATGAAGCCAATGACTGATGTGGTGTACTCCTCAATGCAATCGAGGAATCCCGGAACATATTCCGGTCTGTGCTAGCGAAACAGTTCTGTAACTTAGCATCTGCTTCATCTGCCTACTATTTTATTGATCGAGTCACTGGTGCTTCCTGCTTAAATTTTTTGCTCGTAAGCAGGAATCAGGACGATAGAATTATGGTCAGATTTACCAAATGGAGGGCGAGGGAGAGCTTTATATGCATCTTTGTGTGTGGAGTAAAGGTGGTAAAGAGTTTTTCCTCTCTGGTTGCACATTTAACATGCTGGTAGAAATTTGGTAAGACAGATTCAAGTTTCCCTGCATTAAAGTCCCCGGCTACTGGGAGCGCCGCCTCTGGGTGAGCGTTTTCCTGTTTGCTTATGGCGGAATACAGCTCATTCAGTGCGGTCTTAGTGCCAGCAGCAGTCTGTGGTGGTATGTAGACAGGTACAAAAAATAAGAACATGATCATGAGATACACTACCGCAGGCAAGTAAAACCTCGAGACTTCCTTAGTTATCGTGCACCAGCTGTTATTTACAAAAATACATAGTCCGCCGCCCCTTGTCCTACCAGACGCTGCTGTTCTATCCTGCCGATACAGCGTGTAACCAGCCAGCTCTATGTTGATAATGTCGTCGTTCAACAACGACTCCGTGACGCATAAGATATCACAGTTTTGAATGTCCAGTTGGTATTTTTATCTTCCGCACAGGTCATGGATTTTATTTTCCAAAGATTGCACCTTTGCTAGCACAATGGAAGGAAGTGGGGGTTTATATGATTGCCTACGAATTCTCAAAAGGAAGGCTGCCCTCTGGCCCCTTTTTCTCTGCCTTCTCTGCACTCAAATGACAGGGTTTTGGGACTGTTCCCGGGAAGTGGTATATCATTCACGCCGGGCTCGTCCGGCTCGTTAAAGGAAAAAAAGGATTCTGCCAGTCAGTGGTGAATAATTGCAGTTCTCATGTCCTGAAGTTATTTTCGGTCATATGAGACGGTAGCAGCAAGATTATGTACAAAATAAGTAAAAAAACAACGCAAAGAAACCAAAAAACACAATTGGTTAGGATTGCGTAAAATGTCAGCCTTGTTCTCTGGTGCTATTATAATTTGTTATGGAGGAAAGAAAGAGAGAGCAAGAAGGGAAGAGAGAGAGACAAAGAGAAAGAGAGAGAGATTTTTGTGTGCGTGTGCATGAAGTATTATCCCAAAATATTTTAATCTTTGCATTGGCTATAGTGTGACTGGCAGGTGTGGTGACTGTCACATGAATGTGTTTACAGCATGTCAGAGCATGACACAATACCTTATACAGAACCACACCTCTCCTGATGTGATTACTCCACAGAGACCAGCCATGACCGTTGCTAAGAAACTGTTGCTACAGCTAGCGCTAAGGTTGCTATGGAAGCCAAGAAGGGGAGTGAGGTGTGTGTGTGTGTGTGTGTGTGTGTGTGTGTGTGTGTGTGTGTGTGTGTGTGTGTGTGTGTGTGTGTGTGTGTGTGTGTGTGTGTGTGTGTGTGTGTGTGTGTGTGTGTGTGTGTGTGTGTGTGTGTGTGCGTGTGTGCACGTGTGGGGGGTCTGGGAGAGGAAATGTGTCCATCTGATGAATGGACATGTGACTGAACTCAATATTATACACTGATTGCAGTCTCACCCATTCATTTCTAATGACCGGTCATTTTTGACCAGGAACACCACAGGTGTATTTTACACAAGTTAAATAAAACAAAATGTCATGAAAATCATCTAAATGTATTTTTAACAACATTTCTCAGAGAGAAAACTTGTAAATCGGTCCAATTACCCCATGATAACATATGCACTAAACACACATATGGATTTAGTACTGTAGATATGTGGTAGTGGTGGAGTAGGGGTTCAATTCTCGGGCCGACTCTTTTCTCTGTATATATCAATGATGTTGCTCTTGCTGCGGGCGATTCCCTGATCCACCTCTACGCAGACGACACCATTCTATATACTTGCGGCCCGTCCTTGGACACTGTGCTATCTAACCTCCAAACGAGCTTCAATGCCATACAACACTCCTTCCGTGGCCTCCAACTGCTCTTAAACGCTATTAAAACCAAATGCATGCTTTTCAACCGTTCGCTGCCTGCACCCGCACGCCTGACTAGCATCACCACCCTGGATGGTTCCGACCTTGAATATGTGGACATCTATAAGTACCTAGGTGTCTGGCTAGACTGTAAACTCTCCTTCCAGACTCATATCAAACATCTCCAATAGAAAATCAAATCTAGAGTCGGCTTTCTATTCCGCAACAAAGCCTCCTTCACTCACGCCGCCAAACTTACCCTAGTAAAACTGACTATCCTACCGATCCTCGACTTCGGCGATGTCATCCTACAAAATAGCTTCCAACACTCTACTCAGCAAACTGGATGCAGTTTATCACAGTGCCATCCGTTTTGTCACTAAAGCACCTTATACCACCCACCACTGCGACCTGTATGCACTAGTCGGCTGGCCCTCGCTACATATTCATCGCCAGACCCACTGGCTCCAGGTCATCTACAAGTCCATGCTAGGTAAAGCTCCGCCTTATCTCAGTTCACTGGTCACGATGGCAACACCCACCCGTGACACGTGCTCCAGCAGGTGTATCTCACTGATCATCCCTAAAGCCAACACCTCATTTGGCCGCCTTTCATTCCAGTTCTCTGCTGCCTGTGACTGGAACGAATTGCAAAAATCGCTGAAGTTGGAGACTTTTATCTCCCTCACCAACTTCAAACATCTGCTATCTGAGCAGCTAACCGATCGCTGCAGCTGTACATAGTCTATCGGTAAATAGCCCAACCATTTTTACCTACCTCATCCCCATACTGTTTTTATTTATTTACTTTTCTGCTCTTTTGCACACCAATATCTCTACCTGTACATGACCATCTGATCATTTATCACTCCAGTGTTAATCTGCAAAATTGTAATTATTCGCCTAACTCCTCATGCCTTTTGCACACAATGTATATACTGTAGACTCCCTTTTTTTCTACTGTGTTATTGACTTGTTAATTGTTTACTCCATTGTGTAACTCTGTGTTGTATGTTCACACTGCTATGCTTTATCTTGGCCAGGTCGCAGTTGTAAATGAGAACTTGTTCTCAACTAGCCTACCTGGTTAAATAAAGGTGAAATAAAAAATAAAAAAGGGGCCTGAGGGCATACAGTGTGTTGTGAAATCTGTGAATGTATTGAAAGTTTTAAAATGGTTTAAACTGCCTTAACTTTGATGTACCCATCATAAATACAAATTCAAATTTGACCAGAACACAGCAGGAGGGTTAAGTATACATAAAACCAAATACTTTTGGACTTTTACTAAAGTAGTATTTCACTGCATGACCTTCACTTTTACTTCACTTTTATTCATTTTATATTAGGTATCTTTACTTTTACTGAAGTATGAAATTGGGTACTTTTTCCATCACTGAGTAAAGGTGGTAAGGAGGTAGTGGTGGGTGAGAGAGGGGAAGGGTGAGGGAAATGGGGGGTGGGTGTGATGGATATAGTTCCATCTGAACATTAAGTGCTGAAAAAATAGTCTGCTATGCTCAGTCATGTAAGAAATACTGTTCTTTTGACACATTTGGCCATGTTGTCAGTTGTAACTAGTTGGCACCCTGTATGTTAAAGTCAGTCAGAACAGAGTGAAAGTAGCATTACAAAACCTACAGTGCAGCTGTGAAACTTTGTTTCTGCATGTTTACTGTATGTTTTCCCTCTATTAAATCCACACGGGAATCACACATCATGTGTGACGAGGACAGCTAGTGAGGATTCAGGCTGTAGATTTGGTGCTTGAAATATTCCATCAGTCCTAAAGCTCCCAGGCAACCGAGGCTGTTATCTCCCTTCATTCTAGATTTGCCTCTGCATCACTGTCAATAATGCTGTGGGAAAGCTTCACCCCGGCTCCTCACTGGAGTGGATGATGCCTGCTCATTCACTCAGCTTTGGCCGTGTATTCCCTGTTGGCCAAGTCTTTTTGGATACACTTTTCTTCTTTCTCTCTCATTATCCGTCCAGCAGACTGTGGGATGTGCTTACCTTCTAGCAGTGCCTCCAAACATACCTGCACTGTGGATATCCACTGTGAATTCATGTGCATTTATGTATACTTTCCAGGCTAACCTGAAATCCCCATAGGATAGATTGATATGCTTGAGTTTCGGCAGACTATGTATGATCTGTGCTAAATATGTTAAATGGATGTGAGAAACATATTGTCGACAGCTCTCATATTCTACCTGAAGCAAAATGGATCAAAGTTTAGAATAATGATTGTAACTGATTGAGGTACAGATTACTAACAGAGTATGGCAGTGTGGTTTATCCACTGTACTGGAACTGCTAAGGTGAGAACACAACATAATCAGTATGTTCAAAATGAAATAATAAGATAGGAAAGTTGGAGCGATATTATGGGCCACTTAAAGGGATGCCGTGAGATTCTGGCATTTAATCCCCTGTTCTACTTACCCAGAGTCAGATGAACTTGTGGATACCATTTTTATGTCTCTGCGTGCATGGTCATCTGACTCTGGAGATGTAGAACAAGGGTTTAAATTCCAAAATCTCACAGTATACCTTTAACTGACTGTAACGGCTTTCGTAGTCGGATGAGGAAGAGTAGTCGGACCAAAGCTCAGCTTGGTAAGGGTTCATATTTCTTTATTGAACTGAACACTGAGTTAACAAAAACAACAAAGGGAAAACCCGAAACAGTCCTGCAAGGTGAAAAACAGTAAACATAAATTAACTACCCACAAAAACCCAGTGGGAAAATGCTACCGAAGTATGGTTCTCAATCAGCGACAACGATAGACTGCCTCTGATTGAGAACCACACCTGGCCAAACAAGAAATACAAAACATAGAAAATTAACATAGAATGCCCACCCTAGTCACACTCTGTGTAAAATAAAAGCCTCTCTATGGCCAGGGCGTGACACTGATGAAACTGGTCAAAGTTTCTGTGGAAAGGGATGGATCCCAAAAGTGTTCTTCAAAGGGTTATCCTATGGGGACAGCTGAAGAACCCATTTAGGTTCTAGATAGCACCTTTTTTTCTAAGCGATAACCTGCAGGAGATACATCATTTTTTTAAATGATCGTTTGATTGGAAATGTGAATTGATAACCTCATAAAGAGATACCGTACTACTTACTCCCTCTCCTATCATGTGACACAGTGACACTTCCTCACACTCAATTTCTGCCCAGCATTCAGCTTTGCTTTGACCTGTGACCCCCCTCTAGCAGCTCAGGCCAGCTGTAGGTGAGACAGATTATCAGGCAGGGGTCTGGGGGATGACATGTCGCCCCCTCTGGATCCCGAAGTTGGCAAACTGGTGTTGCACAATGGCATCTTTTTATAAAATCAGAATAAAGGGCTGATTTGTATTCCGGGCTCCTCACATGTGATTGAACAAGAGAGAGAGAGAGAGAGAGAGTGTGGGAGGGAAGGAGGGAGGAAGAGATAGAGGGAGGGAGTGTTTGTGTGTGTGTGTGTGTGTGTGTGTGTGTGTGTGTGTGTGTGAGAGAGAGAGAGAGAGAGAGAGAGAGAGAGAGAGAGAGAGAGAGAGAGAGAGAGAGAGAGAGAGAGAGAGAGAGAGAGAATCTAATGTGAATCAGCAGAGTGCTGTGACAGCCTAGGCATTTATTTGAGCAGAGACTGCTGCTATAGCAGGAAGGACACAGCAGCCTTCACCAACGCTCTGTCACTCACTTCCCCCGCTCCAGCAACCACTACAGAGGGAGCCGCCGGAAGGGGGAGGTACACAGGACGCACACCAGGAGGAACCACTACGTCTTTCACTTGCCACGAGCAATACGACTTTCGGAATACACTGTTTTTTTTTTTTTTGTACCTTTCAGCCAGTCTCTCTACACCCCTCCTTTTCTCCTCCTGCTCTATCCATCTACTCCCCTCCTCTGCTTTTCTCCTCCTGCTCTATCCATCTACTCCCCTCCTCTGTTTTTCTCCTCCTGCTCTATCCATCTACTTCCCTCCTCTGCTTTTCTCCTCCTGCTCTATCCATCGACTCCCCTCCTCTGCTTTTCTCCTCCTGCTCTATCCATCTACTCCCCTCCTCTGCTTTTCTCCTCCTGCTCTATCCATCTACTCCCCTCCTCTGCTTTTCTCCTCCTGCTCTATCCATCCCCTCCTCTGCTTTTCTCCTCCTGCTCTATCCATCTACTCCCCTCCTCTGCTTTTCTACTCACCCACTTGTGTTTGAAGGGGGATTCATGCCAAGAGAGAGCCTGGCTTGAATGAGAATCAGCTGCTGGAGCTCTCCAGGTTAGACAGAAAGAAGGAAGTACCAGTAGAGGACTCGAGGAGCATTCTCTGCACCCCCAGGATCTCCATCTCTATCTCCTTGGGATGCCTCCTGTCCTCCTCGCTCCCCAGGGGTCCTGCGTTGCCCATTGCTGTGAGCCTCAGCCAGGGTAAACAATCTAGTGGAAGTATTGCTATTGTGTTACTGAGAGGAAAAAGAGTTGAGTTCAAGTCTAGGCCTCGAGCTGTTTTGATTCTTCCGTTTCCTTGCACACAGCTGACTTCCAAGAGTTAAAAGGAGTAAACTCATTGGATTTTGAGTTTTATTTTCATTTTACTTTGCTGCTGCTCTCGTCCCACTGAAAATTAACCAAATAAACTAAAGTGAGTTGACATTGTGCTCAAAATATATTGGCGCTAGAGAAATATAAATATAGATATTTATTTTTTACTTGCTTTTTCTCTGCATATAAAATTGTGCATCTTTCCTCATGCATTCTGAAAGCACTTGAGACCTGTACAATTCCATGACTCTGCATGCTAACTGGACATCTTGCACTGGTGAGTGACTTTCACATTTTATATTTCTACGTAAATTCTAAACGGAATTTAGAATGCATTGAATATTTTCTTTTTTCCATTAGTGGGAATAATATCACTTTATTTGGATAGTCCATCTGTAGATACTCTACAGACTATCAATAACATTTCAACTAACTATCTCCTAAGCCTAACCCTAACCCTGACCCTGACCCTTAACCCTTTTCCTAACCATATCCCTAACCTTTACCCTAACCCTTATTCTAAACCTAACCTTTGCAAGCAGTTTCTTATCAACAGATAGTTTGTTGATAGTATGACCATCTGTAGAGCATCTACAGATGGACAATCCAAACTATCCAAGTAAAGTGTGACTGTGGGTTTTAATGTGTGTGAGCATAACTTGGTGTATTACAGGAAAAGAGTGTCAGCAGTTACCTGAGCATGTGTATTTGAGCATGTGAGCATGTGTATTTGTCACTCATTTAATCGCATAGAAATGTATAGGGTTGGCTGTGAAAAAGTTTGCCTGTGGTTTTAAGTCCAATTGTGCCACTGCCTTTTGTGTTTGTGGACAATTATACAACTATATTATTCATGTGTGCAGGGAATATTCAATGACTTGCTGCTTTTACGTTATGTTTTCTTGTTCAGTGCTGGTGGGAAAAGATTGTGTCAACTACAGGAAACACCAGTAAATACTTATTATTTCATTTGTGGTATAGTAGTTCCCCTTGTCAGGCCGAGATGTCTGGCAGTGATTATAAATCTGAGTTTCTGCACATATTGTACATTCTAGCTACAGGAACATGACTATATTATTACTCACCAGAATGTGGGATGCATTCCCTGTCAGCCTGGCAGACCTGTTTGCCAGAAACCAACCTCCTAGCTGCTTGAAAGCCCTTTGATTGGTGGGATGGTTGTGGAAGCACACCCTCTAGTCTGTCACAGTAAATGTGGTCTTTCTAGAAATCTTCAACTCATTCATTCTGTTTTACATTTGAGTAGGGGAACTGGGCGCATAAGAGAGTTGGATGATGAAGTCAAGAGTGAAGAGATTATTTTTTTCATTGTTGAGTGACTTTATTTTTTAAACAAAGGGAAAGATCACTGACTAATTTCTTCTTAATATTTGAAAGAAACAAATTTTATTTGAAGCCATGTCTGATTTGTACAGAATCATCATCTTTACAAGCTGCACCATAATGCTATTGGTATCCCTGCCTTCCACCAACTCCCACTCTACTTCTAATGTAATTACACATCATTGTAACTGACATGTGCTTGGGACACTGAGGATTCACCATAATACACTGTTGATGGAAGTGAATGCCTGTCTCTTTGTACTCTATGTGTCTTGAGAGCAGTCGGATGGTGAGCGGTTTCTATTTACCACAATCACACTTGATACCCATAGGTCTATTGAGATAAGAGGTGAGGACCTCGGAGCTCACAAACACTCAGATAATACCCAGACATTTGGTTGTCTGTAATCAGGTCTGAGATGCTTGAAGAGAGGTTAAGCTCCCCCTGGAAGGGTAAGCACTGAGGCAGGAGGGTTTGGGGTCCCCTTGATGGCTCTGCGCTGAATCTCCAAGCAAAGAGGTGATGATGAAAGGAAGTCTTTACAGCTGATTAAGTTATTAGTAATAAGTATTTACTCATGCATAATGGATCATCTGCATCATCTGCCTGGCTCTTTTTAACCAGGCGGAAACAGGATTAATTCAGTAACATTGTGTCAGTCCTCTCTCAAATCTATATACTGCTCTACTTTCAACATGAATATGCATAGATCTTAACACAGTCCTATTAACACTTAAACACCAGTCCCATAGTATCTGATGCAATAAACCATTTCAAATCAATCTCAACAAGATTAATGACATCAGGGCCTGAGTTTTTTTTATAGCCCCCCCCCCCTTCCCAGCACACCTTCATTTTCTGTAAACAAATCCACATACCAGATGCAATTCGATGCATGGTAAATTTGCTGTTAAAGAAAAAGCCCCTTTATAAAAAAGCCACAATTGCATTTACCATGTGGCATAAACTACAGTTGAGCAGGGGCGTTTTAAGGATTTCCACAGATGGGGAACATATTTTAGCAGGGTCAGAAAAAAAAAAATCTTATAAAAATGCATTTCATGCAATTCTACATCATTTACATGACAGAAGATATTAGCTGAATCTTTTTTAATACCACACAAATGACCGAAATGAGTGGCTACTCTGACACTGACAAAAGGATTAATCTGGTTTTGAATTCAAACAAAAAATAGCCAAGGCCAATGACATGACACACACACACACGCTATATATTATATATATATATATATATATATATATATATATATATATATATATATATATATATATATATATATATATTTATATTTATATATATATATATATACACTGCTCAAAAAAATAAAGGGAACACTAAAATAACACATCCTTGATCTGAATGAATGAAATATTGTTACTAAATACATTTTTCTTTACATAGTTGAATGTGCTGACAACAAAATCACACAAAAATTATCAATGGAAATAAAATGTATCAACCCATGGAGGTCTGGATTTGGAGTGACTCTCAAAATTGTGGAAAACCACACTACAGGCTCATTCAACTTTGATGTAATGTCCTTAAAACAAGTCAAAATGATGCTCAGTAGTGTGTGTGGCCTCCACGTGCCTGTATGACCTCCCTACAACGCCTGGGCATGCTCCTGATGAGGTGGTGGATGGTCTCCTGAGGGATCTCCTCCCAGACCTGGACTAAAGCATCCGCTAACTCCTGGACAGTCTGTGGTGCAACGTGGCGTTGGTGGATGGAGCGAGACATGATGTCCCAGATGTGCTCAATTGGATTCAGGTCTGGGGAACGAGCGGGCCAGTCCATAACATCAATGCCTTCCTCTTGCAGGAACTGCTGACACACTCCAGCCACATGAGGTCTAGCATTGTCTTGCATTAGGAGGAACCCAGGGCCAACCGCACTAGCATATGTTCTCACAAGGGGTCTGAGGATCTCATCTCGGTACCTAATGGCAGTCAGGCTACCTCTACCTCTGATTTTACAGGTTGTCCTACTTACAAAGCATGTCTGTAATTTTTATCATAGGTACACTTCAACTGTGAGAGACAGAATCTAAAACAAAAATCCAGAAAATCACATTGTATGATTTTTAAGAAATTAATTTATATTTTATTGCATGACATAAGTATTTGATCACCTACCAACCAGTAAGAATTCCGGCTCTCACAGACCTGTTTGTTTTTCTTTAAGAAGCCCTCCTGTTCTCCACTCTTTACCTGTATTAACTGCACCTGTTTGAACTCGTTACCTGTATAAAAGACACCAGTCCACACACTCAATCAAACAGAATCCAACCTCTCCACAATGGCCAAGACCAGAGAGCTGTATAAGGACATCAGGGATAAAATTGTAGGCCTGCACAAGGTTGGGATGGGCTACAGGACAATAGGCAAGCAGCTTGGTAAGAAGGCAACAACTGTTGGCGCAATTATTAGAAAATGGAAGAAGTTCAAAATGATGGTCAATCATCCTCGGTCTGGGGCTCTATACAAGATCTCACCTCATAGGGCATCAATGATCATGAGGAAGGTGAGGGATCAGCCCAGAACTACACGGCAGGACATGGTCAATGACCTGAAGAGAGCTGGGACCACAGTCTCAAAGAAAACCATAACTAACACAGTACGCAGTCATGGATTAAAATCCTGCAGTGCACGCAAGGTCCCCCTGCTCAAGCCAACGCATGTCCATGCCCGTCTGACGTTTGCCAATGACCGTCTGGATGATCCAGGGGAGGAATGGGAGAAGGTCATGTGGTCTGATGAGACAAAAATATAGCTTTTTCGTCTAAACTCCACTCGCCGTGTTTGGAGGAAGAAGGATGAGTACAACCCCAAGAACACCATCCCAACCGTGAGGCATGGAGGTGGAAACATCATTCTTTGGGGATGCTTTTCTGCAAAGGGGACAGGACCACTGCACCGTATTGAGGGGAGGATGGATGGGGCCATGTTTCGCGAGATCTTGGCCCACCAACCTCCTTCCCTCAGTAAGAGCATTGAAGAAGGGTCGTGGCTGGGTCATGACAAAGACCCGAAACACACAGCCAGGGCAACTAAAGAGTGGCTCTGTAAGAAGCATCTCAAGGTACTGGAGTGGCCTAGCCAGTCTCCAGACCTGAACCCAATAGAAAATCTTTGGAGGGAGCTGAAAGTCCGTATTGCCCAGCGACAGCCCCGTAACCTGAAGGATCTGGAGAAGGTCTGTATGGAGGAGTGGGCCAAAATCCCTGCTGCAGTGTGTGCAAACCTGGTCAAGAACTACAGGAAACGTATGATCTCTGTAATTGCAAACAAAGGTTTCTGTACCAAAAATTAAGTTCTGCTTTTCTGATGTATCAAATAATTATGTCATGCAATAAAATGCAAAAATAATTACTTAAAAATCATAGGTGATTTTCTGGATTTTTGTTTTTCGATTGCGTTGAAGTGTACCTATGATAAAAATTACAGACCTCTACATGCTTTGGAAGTAGGAAAACCTGCAAAATCGGTGTGTATATATATATATATATATACATACACACACTACCATTCAAAAGTTTGGGCTCACTTAGAAATGTCTGTGTTTTCAAAAGAAAAGCACATTTTTGTCCATTAAAATAGCATCAAATTGATCAGAAATACAGTGTAGACATTGGTAATGTTGTAAATCACAATTGTAGCTGGAAACGGCAGATTTTTTTTATGGAATATCTACATAGGCGTACAGAGGCCCATTATCAGCAAACTTCACTCCTGTGTTCCAATGTCACGTTCTGTTAGCTAATCCAAGTTTATCATTTTAAATGAATAATTGATCATGAGAAACCCCTTTTGCAATTATGTTAGCACAGCTGAAAACTGTTGTTCTGATTAAAGAAGCAAGAAAACCGGCCTTCTTTAGACTAGTTGAATATCTGGAGCATCAGTATTTGTGGGTTTGATTAAAGGCTCAAAATGGTGAGAAACAAATAACTTTATTCTGAAACTCGTCAGTGTATTCTTGTTCTGAGAAATGTATGCTATTCCATGCGAGAAAGTGCCAATAAACTGAAGATCTCGTACAACGCTGTGTACTACTCCCTTCACATAACAGCGCAAACTGTCTCTAACCAGAATAGAAAGAGGAGTGGGAGGCCCCAGTGCACAACGGAGCAAGAGGATAAGTACATTAGATTGTCGTGAGACACCTCACGTCCTCAAACGGCAGCTTCATTAAATAGTACCCGCAAAACAACAGTCTCAACGTCAACAGTGAAGAGGCGACTGAGGTGAAGATGCTGGCCTTCTAGGCAGAGTTGCGAAGAAAAAGCCATATCCCAGACTGGACAACAAAATGGAAAGATTAAGATGGGCAAAAGAACACAGACAATGGACAGAGAAACCATTTGAAAATAAACACTTTGAAGTTTGTGGATATGAATGTAGGAGAATATAACACATTAGAGCTTGTAAAAGATAATACAAACAAAAAACATACGTTTTCTCTATATAGTTTTTTTCATCATTTTTGAAATGCAAGAGAAATGCCATAATATCATATTGGAGTGTAGGCGCAATTTAGATTATGGCCACCAAATGGCAGCAGTGTGTGTGCAAAGTTTCAGACTGATCCAGTGAAGTATTGCAAGTCTGCCCAAATGTGCCAAATTGGTGAATTTATACATTTTCAAGTACATAACAACAGAGAACATACACAAATGATATGGTAATACAAATATTAAGTTGACATACTCCCTGGAATGGTACACATGATGGATCATTAGCTTCCCTACAGAGAAAAACACTAACCTTCATACATCTAGATGGCCGGGCGTGGTGGGTGTGGGACCAGAAAAAGCAGGGGTTCAAATAATGAATATAAAAATGTATTTTATGAAACAAAAATTATGCTACACTTTATCTCTGGGACCCTCAGGATGACAAATCAGAATAAGATTACTGAATGAAATAACATGATGTACCTTCAGATGTGAATGTATCAAACCAGTTGTCGTGATACTGTTGTTGTTGTTTTCCACCATCCTCAAACAATAGCATGGTATGATTTCACTGTAACAACTACTGTAAAATGGACAGAGCAGTTAGATTAACAATCATTTAAGATTTTGATGTCCTGGAAAATGTGTTGTTACTTACAACGTCATTCTAGTCACATTAGCGCACGTTAGCAACAACCGTCCTAGTACAGGGACACCGATCCCATAGATCTTTAATGGGTACTGCCTTCACCCATTTGATAAAGTGATCGGTCGCCGTCAGACACCAGTTGTTTTCATTCCTGGATTTTGTGAAGGGTTTGATGAGGTCCATCCCTAACATTTAAAGTGTTAGAGAGAAGATTGCTTTATTCTTACCCATATCTGTGTCATACAGTATGCAGATATTATATTTGTAAGGATACTGACACACACACATTCTATAATATTGATCTCTGATGTGGTCAAATAAAGAAACCTTTGCTAAACAACTTATCACGGCACATTTTGAAGTGGGACACTGATCATGTGCCATGGTGAAACAACTTTGACGGGCTTCAACTCCGGCGCCACAGTCTTCACCCTCTCAAACTTCTGGCAGGCTAGACGGGGTACTGACCATTAAGCACAAATTGAAACATTGTCTGATATGACATTCATTGAAATCATAATAATTTCATATATAATAGAATGTGATTGATAAGCAAAATGATTTTCATATGCCCCGCTGTCCACCTTCTTGACAATTCCATGTCAGAAGAAGCGGAGGTTGATTTTGGCAATCAAGCACTTCATTCCGAAATGGCCAGCATGCATCTCGATCAGCACAGCCTCCTTCTCCTCCTTAGAAAAAATCATTCTCTTGTGTGGCTGGCCATCCTTCCCCCGTAGGTACATATGATTGCCTAACAATTTGGAAGAGACGACTTGTTGAAATACTCAGGTCTTAGTAAATTTGCCTTTCTCACTCTGTTTCTCTCTCTCCATGTATCTCTCTGTCTCCTCTCCTCTCCCCTCTCTCTCTATCTGTGTCTTTCTAGCAAAGCCCCATAGTTTACTGCATTTGGAATTACCATAATTGCTTACACCTATCCATTTGATGTATCAGGTTTAACTTATAGCAATATACTTCAATATGACAGACATATAACATATAGCTAGCAACATGTAGACAACCAACTAGCTAGATGGAAAATGGTTGTACATAGCTAAATCTGTCCAGTTATCTCTTAGAAGTTAACTGCTTAACGTTACCCTGAATTGTTCATTTGTTCATTCTTGTCAAGATCAGTGGTGCCTTCATAGTACTTCGCCTAGTTGGAAGATAAAAGAAAATCTCCTCGAGGGATGCCATTACCACTCGAGGGATGCCATTGCCATTGCCATTGCCACTAGCTAGCTAGCTAACCAATCAATCAATCAAATGTACTTATAAAGCCCTTCTTACATCAGCTGATGTCACAAAGTGCTGTACAGAAACCCAGGCTAAAACCCCAAACAGCAAGTAATGCAGGTGTAGAAGCACGGCTCGGAAAAACTCCCTAGAAAGGCCAAAAGCTAGGAAGAAACCTAAAGAGGAACGTTAGCTAAATAAAACTGTCTGGCTAGTTAGCTAGCTGGCTGGCTAGCTGACTAGGCAGGCTGAGGTAAATAAGTACAGTAGCTAGCAATGTCAATTTAAAAACTGCTTACATTATTCTTTCCTTTTTAACAATATTTTGTTATGTAAAGACAAATATATGGTAAATAAAGAGTGTACTCTTTATAGTATTTTCAGTCCTCTGAAGCAATAGGTAGACGGCAGGTTGTCACCATCAAAAACAGAGTCCTAGCACTTATGAGGTGAAATAAAACTAGAACTGTCCGAGTCCTCCGTCCTTTGCGACAGCTACAAGGTAAAATAGAGCCAAGCAACCAGCATAGCAATGCACGCTTTGGTTCATTGCGTTAGCCGGTCAGCATTTTGCAAGTTTTAGCAAAAACCCTAGCAAGGTGGGGGGCACTTTTTGGCAGAGGGACAGGCCCCCTACGGGCTTGGGCCCAGCCCTTGACTCACACAACTGACCAGTCACATTTATTTATTATGCAGTTATTTTTTTATATATCAAGCCAGGGCGCTCAGTTACCCATGTGAGCTCCCTACCTCCTCTACTCCCCCAATCTGATGATTATCGGAGTAGAAGCAGACAGCAGCAAGCTGTCTACACTCATTGAGAGAGTCTTTCTGTGGTTGGTGGATGCAGTGAAAAAATAAAATATATACTTCATATCTAATATATACTGTATATATAACATATACACCCTGCATTAATCCAGCCCTGAATGACAGTAGTTGAAAACACATTCATGAAGTGCTTATAAAAGATTGAAGTGAAGTGAAGTGCTTATAAGACAATTATCAACACAGATACTGTATATAATGGAGTCACTAGACCCCAAGTCTGAATATCAATCTAAAGTATCATTGTTTATTGTAGCTGCTACCCATTCTGGTTAAAAATAACAAGATTGGCGAATGATGGTTCCTTTCACTGTTCACAAAACCACCCCAACAAGGGACTGGCAGAGTGCGCCAGCAGTGAACAATAGAGTGTCAGCCATTCTTTAGAAGTTTTATCCAGCTCAAATCCCAAACTGGAAGCACTAGTGTCAGAAGCAAGCCATATGTGCCATATATTATTGAACAAGAAAAACAATAGGAACAGCATCAAATACATGAAGGAAACAGGGGCACAATGGTGGACCTCAAGGGTGAGCTGCAGCTGGCTTCCATCTGAAGAGGGAGGGCCTATAACATGCCTTTCTCAAACAAGGCATCAAAGAGGTTGTTATGACACTTAACTTATAGCAGATTTTTGAAGACATATCTACAATGTAATGGCAATTCATGTATACAGAATAGTTATTATTCTTTGTTGACAAAACTGCCCTCCTTGATATACTCTGTGCAATTTCTTTGTTTTTACTTTATAACTCATCTGTAGGACTAGTTCTGTTGTGACAGTGCACACATGTCAGTGTTGAAGAGCAACAAGCACATTTCAGTAACAAAGTGGGATGCCTCAGCCTGGCGATTCCACAGGAACTCAGTGAGCTGAGCCCCCAACCCTGCACAGAGCGCCTCTATCCTAGGGACGCTTATTTTCTGTGTCCCTGTGTTTATCTGAGCTCCACACTCTTTTGTGGAGCTTTCGAGTGGTATTCATGGAGGGCTGTCAGGGAGAGAGGGAGATACAGTAGGAGAACTAGCGAACAAACAGCTCTTCACTCCTCTCTTCTGCTTCACTCCTCTCTGACAATGAGGCTCTTGCCAGGTTGGCACTTGTGACTTGGAACAGGTGCAGGGAGATTTGGAGACAGGAGGCTGGAGGCTGAATACAGGTTACCCTGAGGACAGAGGGTTGTCTTTAAAAATACTGATGAAGACATGATGGTGAGTTGCACTATGGCCAGTGAATTCGAGTCTTTTAAGGCAAGACTTCAACATTTCCAGGCTATAATTCCAGCCTTCCAATGCATGACTGATGTGGGTAGTCCTGCAAAGAGCCTGGCTAACTTTCAGAGTTTTACTGTACTGTACGTGGGATGGCTCCTGTCATGTATGTGTTGTTACATCCTGATGATGATCAAGTGGACAGGACAAGGTTTTCCATCTGCTGGTCTATATCTCATGGAGGAACTGGAGGACCTATTGGGTGTATCCTCCAATGATTGCCAATTAAGCTGTTCTATGCCTCATACATCACCGTTTGACACATTAGTTGCCTGCCTGTCTGTCTGCTGCTTAGCAAAGCGTTTGGCTTCTAAGAAGAGAGGGCAAGAGCGAGAGATAGAGAGAGCACCAAGGTATGGCAGAAGTGAGATGGTGGAGGTAATGAACTGTGCCCACCCTTGATCACCTCTATCTGTGGTTATCTGCCCACCATCTGAGCAGAGATGGCCTCTGAGGATAACTAAGACCAATGATGGATGGGAAGGAGTCACAGAAGCAGCTATAGCTAATAGATAATTACTTTTAATGCCTGTTCAGATCCACCAAAACATTAATGCTAACCTCTTAATGGAACCTCTAAAGAGCATACTTTAGTAAACATTCACCACAGGTAGAGAACAATCTAATGGTCATTTTATAGATAATACAACAATAGGAGGCTTATACATCAATCCATTTATATTATTTGGCCAATGCGTTTTAATGGATGTAGTTAGCAACTGAAAACAAGATAAAGAATGCACTGTAAACACAACCCAATCTCTGAATAAAACACAAACCTTTGGCATAACTGCAGCAACAGCATTATGCCATGTTAAGCCATGTGGTGCCTTATTTTAGCTGTCAGTCAAACCCTGTGAAGTGAAACTAAAGTTTAGGCAACGTCCCAAATGGTTTATGTTAGGGTTAAGGTTAGGCATAGGGTTAAACTTACGTTTAGGTATTAGTTCCGAGTTGTTAAGTTAAGTGTTAAGGTTTGGGAAATGCTTAAAAAAAACTAGTGCCTAGCACTGGGATTGAACACAAGACCCTCTGAGCCAGAGTCTGCCCATCCCCCATCCACAACACCCTAGCAAGCCGCAAGTCTACTAAAACAGTAGTAGGCACTCACGGTATAGCTTTCAAATTTTGCCAGGTCCAAACGTAATCTGGTACATGCAGAATCGGCACCTCCTGGCATATTCCATAAGAGAACGGGCTGTGTAAACACGTCCATGCATATAAGTCTAAACACATCCAGACCTATCCTAGACACGATAGCACACATGCTAGTCCTGGAAGCAGTCTCTTCCTCGGGTGTCCTCTGTACCTGAGACCATCTGGAGCAGAAAGGAGAGAGGATCAGAAAGAGGGAGAGTAAGAGAGAGAGCGAGAAAGAGAGAAGGAGAGAGAGGAAGATGGAGAGAGAGAGAGAATGGGAGTGGGGGGCATGTCTGGCTGGGTCTGCCCTTAATTAGTATTTCATCATAATTACAGGCCGACTCCAGACTGATGGCTCTATTTAAGGAGCGACTGAAGAGGGTGAACAGCAGGAAGAGGTTGAACGTCTGAGTGGCAGTAATGTCCTCCCCTGACGGTGAGAGAGTGGTGCAGGGGGGTGGCAGGGGAGTCCGGTGCGTAAGATGGAGAAGCAAAGGAAAAGACCATATCTGTATTTCCATTCATCCAGGTGACCTGTATGCTAACTGTGGCTTCAGTCCATTCCTCTGCATATCTATTATTATCTGTTGATTAGGTGTTCAGCGTTAAAAAAAGTTCAGTTGTTTCAACTAATTATTATTAAGTAAAAGGTTCCACATACTTTTTTTGTTTACTCAACTTGTCGGTTAAAGTGTTCCCTTGAGAAAACATAGGCAAAAATTCAGTGAACATAAAATTGTGTTTGCGGGCTTCCCGGGTGGTGCAGTAGTCTAGGGCACTGCATCGCAGCGCTAGCTGTGCCACCAGAGACCCTGGGTTCGCTCCCAGGCTCTGTCGCAGCCAGCCGCGACCGGGAGGTCCGTGAGACGACCCACAATTGCCCTAGCGTCGTCAGGGTTAGGGAGGGTGTGGCCGGTAGGGATATCCTTGTTTCATCGTGCACCAGCAACTCCTGTGGCGGGCCGGGCGCAGTGCGGCGCTAACCAAGGTAGCCAGGTGCACGGTGTTTCCTCCGACACATTGGAGGCTCGTTGTGTTAACTTCTTGCGTCGAGCAATCCCGTATCCGGGAGCGTAATCATAGCCTCAAGCTCATTACCATAACGCAACGTTAACTATTCATGAAAATCGCAAATTAAATGAAATAAATATATTCACTCACAAGCTTAGCCTTTTGTTAACAACACTGTCATCTCAGATTTTCAAAATATGCTTTTCAACCATAGCTACACAAGCATTTGCGTAAGAGTATTGATAACTAGCATAGCATTAAGCCTAGCATTCAGCAGGCAACATTTTCACAAAAACAAGAAAAGCATTCAAATAAAATAATTTACCTTTGAAGAACTTTGGATGTTTTCAATGAGGAGACTCTCAGTTAGATAGCAAATGTTCAGTTTTTCCCAAAATATTATTTGTGTCGGAGAAATCGCTCCGTTTTCTTCATCACGTTTGGCTAAGAAGAAAAAAACGAAAATTCAGTCATTACAACGGCAAACTTTTTTCCAAATTGACTCCATAATATCGACAGAAACATGGCAAACGTTGTTTAGAATCAATCCTCAAGGTTTTTTTCACATATCTATTCGATGATAAATCATTCGTGGCAGTTGGGTTTCTCCTCTGAAGCAAATGGAAAAATGCACGCAGTTGGAGATTACTCAATAATTTCGACGGAGGACACCAAGCGGGCACCTGGTAAACGTAGTCTCTTATGGTCAATCTTCCAATGATATGCCTACAAATACGTCACAATGCTGCAGACACCTTGGGGAAACGACAGAAAGTGTAGGCTCATTCCTGGCGCATTCACAGCCATATAAGGAGACATTGGAACACAGCGCTGTAAAAATCTGGGGCATTTCCTGTTTGAAATTTCATCTTGGTTTCGCCTGTAGCATCAGTTCTGTGGCACTCACAGATAATATCTTTGCAGTTTTGGAAACGTCAGAGTGTTTTCTTTCTAAAGCTGTCAATTATATGCATAGTCGAGCATGTTTTCGTGACAAAATATCTTGTTTAAAATGGGAACGTTCTTTTATCCCAAAATTAAAAGATTGTGACTATAACAGAACGTGCGTTTCATCGAAAAGTGCAGGAAAATCTGATCACTGAAAATGGAAAAATATATCCATCCGCCACTTCAACCATTGTTATGGGCGAACAACATTAAATGGGGCTGAGGTTGCAGTACCTACAGCTTCCACACGATGTCAACAGTCTTGTCATTTGCCAATTCTTTGTTTCTTGGTCAAACGAACAAGAGACAGGCTTTTTCTTCAGGTCTCCGACCGGATATTTTGGTTGAGAAATACCCGGACATTATTTCCAGACGGACCCCTATAGAATACACTTCGTCTCGTGATTAATTTGATCACTTATTAACGTTTACTAATACCTAAAGTTGCATTACAAAAGTATTTCGAAGTGTTTTGTGAAAGTTTATCGTTGACTTTTTTTATTTTAAAAAATGACGTTGCGTTATAAGACGCTATTTTTTTCCGTTTATCACACAGTCTTCATATATCGATATCTAGGCTATATATGGACCGATTTAATCGAAAAAAAGACCCAATAGTAATTATGGGACATCTAGGAGTGCCAACAAAGAAGATGGTCAAAGGTAATGAATGTTTTATATTTTATTTGTGCGGTTTGTGTAGCGCCGACTATGCTAATTATTTTCTTTACGTCCCCTGCGGGTCTTTTGGGGTGTTACATGCTATCAGATAATAGCTTCTCATGCTTTCGCCGAAAAGCATTTTAAAAATATGACTTGTTGCCCGGATTCACAACGAGTGTAGCTTTAATTCAATACCCTGCATGTGTATTTTAATGAACGTTTGAGTTTTTACTAGTACTATTAGCATTTAGCGTAGCGCGTTTGCATTTCCAGATCTCTAGATGGGACGCCTGCGTGCCAGGTAGGAGCAAGAGGTTAAAGGGACTTCATTTCATTGTCTTTATCTTTGTTCCTGACCTGCTGTGGTGAGATACAGTCTCCCTTTCTCCCATGAGCTATAGGCCATGGCACAAGCCATGTTTTTTGGTCTCTCCTTCTCTGATCATGCCTAGATACTTCATGTTTTGTTTATGTCAGTATTGCCTTGTAACTTAAGCTTCAATATGTTTGCCTTTGATAGACAATTCTCAGACCTTTCTTGACCTTTCTTTTACTTTAACTCAACTATAGTCTCTCACATATTGCTAAATCACCTTTATGCAGTCAGATGAACATTTTAATAGACTTTGGTCTATTAATTGCTTAGTGTTATCACAGGTCGCACAGTAGTTATATATAATATGCATACAAGAGTCAGAATGCACATTGCCAGATTTCCCATGATTCACGGGGCACCGTCGTATGCCAGGGTCGTCAGACACCATCTGTAGAGTGCATAACATTGCCACCACATGTCATGATGAGCTGGCTATCATGATAGAGACATGGTACAAACATCACAAAATCTCACTCTCCCTTAGCTCGTTTACCCTCTTCCTTCCAGAAGATCACCATAGATGAATATCAGCCCAGTCATTTGCATGTACACATGTAGGATCTTAATTTGATCATCCCCTTGCAGGAGCACAATCCTGCAATACAGGACATGTTAAACTTGTGTATTTGAGGTTTAAAAAGGCATCTGAAGTTTGCAATTTCCACTATGATATTTCAGACGTTATTCTCCCAAACAAAAAATGTATCAACTACTACAAAGACGTTAATTCATTATAATCTACATAATAATTCAAATTTTATGTTACGGCTGAATAATTTTGTAGCAAACTGGCTCTGTCATCTGTATTCACTATTGTCTCTCCACTTACTATTGTTACTGCTTACCGCCAACTGCCAACCTATTGTCTATAATTTATATATTCCATCTATTCAACAGATGACAGGCCTATTGTTTTCAGTATTGGCTGTTTTGATAGCATTCTTGATTTATCAATTATGGATTAATATAAATCTAAACAGATTGTTTACGTATGAGGCACAGAAATACCCCTTGTGTCAACAGATCATTAGATTGTCTTTTGAAGTAAAAAGGCTTCAGTGATGTATTAAGGGGTAGATAGGTAGGAAATACACCTTCATTAGTAATTTACCAACCTTTCAAGATGTACATACTGTATAGTTGATAGATATACAATAGATTGTCAAGGGGCAGTAGATTATGTCCTCAGCTTTGTTCAGTAGTCTTTAGATCCAGAACACTGTGGATGATTGACCAATCTCTGACACAGGAGCTGTATTATTAGGACAGTTTTTCTTGGAGGTGTTAGAATGGATTTGGCTGCAACATCGTCCAGACCTTGGAGTTGATAGAGCAGAGCTAACAGTCTGAGGCATCAAATGGATAAGCTTTTGATAGCACACATACACACGCGCATACACAGGCACACACGCACACGAGGTAGATCTCTTAACTCTCTGCTTTCCTTCCAATTGCCAACCTTGGGGGCTAAAAGCTTCTCACAAACATGCTGTAAATATTGTTTTAATTGGACATGAATCCCTGTTTGTTTATCTGAAGGACAAAAAAACACATTTGTCGATGGATTATCTCTTTCTTGTCTTAGGGGCTTTTATGTTTTATGTTGTTGCATGTTTATTTATTTATTTTCCAAGTCTAAATTTGTCATGATGTTGATTCCCTGTAGTCCTTGTCTGATTTCTTCACACTTGATTAGGCTGTGGATACTCTCTCCCTGAAGCCATCACCCTTTTTTTACTTCGACTGTAATGACATACTGACTAATTGTATAACAAAGACGACGGTGGTAGGTTCGCCTATGACAAGTTATATGGGGATTAATGATGAGAAAAGACAAGATTCATAGGCACACACCCACACATGCTAATTAACACATTCATCTTATGCCTACTGGAAAATTGAGACAGTACCATAACGACTGATAAAATAACAAATTTATGCTAATCAGATTAATGAAAACAAATAACATCAATGGCCAAAATCCTGGCAATAAAACGATCCTCCGATGCCAAATAAAACCAATAACAATAAACAGTAGCCACTTCCCTTCCAATAATAAACACGGCATCATCGTCAGCACTATAAATAAGATGTTGTAACCCAGTCCATCAGTCATTCCTCAGTAGTAACTTCCTAACAGCGTGAAGGATATGTAGGGGAAATGGCCGTACGAGTGTTGTTGGCAGTTGACCAGCGATTATTAAAAGGGAATGGAAACGCCAACTAACTGTAACTGTAATTCGCCATATTGGCATTGTTGCATCACAGGCAGGAGAGAAAACGTTTCGAAATCCCAAAAATATATAGTAAATTACAGGGTAATTGAATGAAACAAGAAGAGGATTCACATGAAAGGCTTATGGTTGTGAATGCAAGTCTTTGCCTCAAGCTCAATAGAAACAACAACAGTAGCTTACCTTTTAACCTTTTGCGTGTAGGGAGCAGTTTTTTTGTTTTTGGCTAAAAAAACGTACCCATTTGAAACTGCCTATTTCTCAGCCCCAGAAACTAGAATATGCATATAATTGTCAGATTAGGATAGAAGACACTCTACAGTTTCCAAAACTGTAGAAATATTCTCTGTGAGTATAACAGAACTGATATTGCAGGCGAAAGCCTGAGGAAAATCCAATCAGGAAGTGCCTCTTATTTTGAAACCTCCCTGTTCCTATGCAAGCCTATCCTCCATTTAAAGGGATATCAACCAGGGGCCTGAGCTACAGGCAGTTTACTTTGGGCACGTCATTCAGACAAGAAGTGGAGAAAAAGGGGCCTAGCCCTAAGAAGTTTTAATGATGTGTAACCATTGACTCTTGAAGAATGTAACTTATAAATGAGCATAATGCAAATTTCATACCACGTCAGAAGCCAACATATAAGCTTGTTTTACTCCAACGTTTGTAAACAAAGAAAACGTAAACAAACACAATACATTTTACATCAAACTAATAATGACAGTAGTTATAGAGGTCTCAACACCTCAGGAACAAATGATAGTTGACTTTTCATAGCTGAGCATTCTTAGCTCCAGAGAGCAGGTCCGAGAGAGTGAGGGGGATGGGGAGAGAGAGAGAGATTCGAAAAAGCATGTCCGGGACAAGGTAGCATGCCCGTTGAAATGGGTAAAAAAAAATCACTCCTATTCCCTCGATGGATGGGTGTATCTTTGACTTTGCTGTTGAATGGCCTGATCCTTCTCCATTGTCAGAACAGCGGCCAGCTCCCCCAAAGTGACCACCACTCTATCTCTCTCTCTTTGGGCACTCAGGAGAGTCCGCTGGGATGGTCTAGGACCAGATATAAGTTACACTAATCATATTAGTTCATTTCTCTCTCTATATGTCTACATCTGAAATACTATAGTACACGTTTAAAAATGTATTTTCACCTTTGTTTAACCAGGTAGGCTAGTTGAGAACAAGATCTCATTTGCAACTGCGACCTGGCCAAGATAAAGCATAGACATTTCACGCATACAACAACACAGAGTTACACAGTTATGGAATAAAGAATAAAGAAAACTAAAAGTCTATATACAGTGAGTGTAAATGAGATAAGGTAATGTAGTTAAGGCAGTAAATAGGCCATGGTGGCGAAGTAATTACAATATAACAATTAAACACTGGAATGGTAGATGTGCAGAAGGTGAATGTGCAAGTAGAGATAGTGTGGTGCAAAGGAGCAAGAGCAATAAATACTCTATGGGGATGAGGTAGGTAGAAAGATGGGCTGTTTACAGATGGGCTATGTACAGGTGCAGTGATCTGTGATCACATACCATTGGCACAGCGGTCAACGCTGCCGTGTAGAAGCTCAGACCGGAAGCACCATGTCTTCTCCTTCTTGATGGGTTTCACCTTCTTGATGGGTTTCACCACGCATTTGAGAACTGCTTGCTTGCTTTGTACCCTGCTGGCTGTTCACCGAATAATCCTGGTCCAAGACAGCCACTTGGAGTCTTGCGACCATCCCCTGCTGGCCAAACTTATTCCTCTTCGGCACATATTTAGTGTACATGGCATGTACACTCTTCATCACCCACAAAATAAATATCCAATTTGTGTAACTAGAGATTAATAAGTAGGCTACTACACTTATACTGTTAATGATTTTATTCAATTAATTGGTTGTGGTTATTCACAGTAATGCACAAAACTGAAACAAGGGTTTGTAAAATGTGCTTATCATCCACCTCTGGCCTGCTCGCCTCCCTACCACTGAGGAAGTACAGTTCCCGCTCAGCCCAGTCAAAACTGTTCGCTGCTCTGGCCCCCCAATGGTGGAACAAACTCCCTCACGACGCCAGGACAGCGGAGTCAATCACCACCTTCCGGAGACACCTGAAACCCCACCTCTTCAAGGAATACCTAGGATAGGGTAAGTAAGGGTAAGTAATCCTTCTCACCCCCCCCCCCCCTTCTCCCCCCCCCAAAAAAAAGATTTAGATGCTAGTGGCTGTTCCACTGGATGTCATAAGGTGTATGCACCAATTTGTAAGTCGCTCTGGATAAGAGCGTCTGCTAAATGACTTAAATGTAAATGTAAATGTATTAATTTAGTCAAAATACTGCAATATATGTATAGTAATAGTTGATATGTTTTTTTTACCTTCTCGAGATCCTTCAACAATCTCAGGTTGAGGACGATTTTACTCACTGCCTCAAGCTGCAGACGATGTGTTCATCTAGGGTCTCATTCCTCTTCTGGTGTGTAAGGGGGGTGCTCACAGCAGTTGAGTGTGTCCCCAGTGAACCACTGGTGTATATTCGTGATGTGGTGAACTGTGGTGATCCACTTTTCTTTTAGCACCTGGACACTCCCACCACAAGTGGTGCGTTAACCACTCTAGGGTATGTGGGACGCCCACCTGGCCAACATCCAGTGAGATTGCAGAGCACCAAATTCAAATACAGAAATACTCATTATAGTAATTCATAAAAGATACAACTATTTTACATTGGTTAAAATATTAACTTCTTGTAAATCCAACCACAGTGTCAGATTTCAAAAATGCTTTACGACGAAAGAATACCTTACATTATTTGAGAACATAGCCCAGCAGACAAGTCATTACAAACAGTAACCAGCCAAGTAGAAGAGTTACACAAGTCAGAAATAGAGATACAATTAATCACTTACCTTTGATTATCTTCATATGGTTGCACTCAGAAGACATTAATTTATTCAATAAATGCCCCCTTTTGTTCAATAAAGTATCTTTATATCCAAAAACGCGTTTTCTTCATTAATTCACAGGCTCAGTCACAACAGGCAGACAACAAATCCAAATAGTATCCGTACAGTTCGTAAAAACATTTCAAATTATGTTCAAAATCAACCCTGAGGTTGTTTTTAGCCTAAATAATCGATAATATTTCAACCGTACAATAAGGTCAATATAAAAGGTAAACAAGAAAGGCACTCTCTCGGTTGCGTGTATGAAAAAGCTCTGTGACACGGCAGGGTCCACTCATTCAGACTGCTCTTATTCCCTAATTTTTCAGAATTCAAGCCTGAAAAGTTTTCTAAAAACTGTTGATATCTAGTGGTAGGCATAGGAACTGCAATTTGAGTCCTAAGCTAATGGATACTGTAATGGCATTGAATAGAAAACTACACACAAAAAAAATCCTAGTTCCTGAATGGATTTTTCTCAGGTTTTCGCCTGCCAAATCAGTTCTGTTATACTCACAGACACTATTTACAACTTTAGAGTGTTTTCTATCCAAATCTACCAATTATATGCATCTTCTATATTCTGGGCCTGAGTAGAAGGCAGTTTAATTTGGGCACGCTTTTCATCCAAAATTCCGTCACTGACTTGAATCATCATAACCATATAGTTGTGATTTTACAATATTTCATTACTGCATCCATGGGCCTGTTAGTAATAATGATGTTATTACCATCCTAAAGATACCTCTATACGTTTACCAAATACAAACTTAGAACCCTTGGGCTAGCTACAAAATATAGGTTAGGCTGTAGCTTACCTCAACGTGTTGCAGTCATCTCTCTAATCCCCCCGTCTCCAACCAGTAGCTGTTCTTCACTTTGGTCACATACAGTCTCCTGGGCAAGGATCAGGTGGGAAGCAGATTCAAATGTTTTGTTAATATAACTGAACCAAATATATCAGGCATCAACAAGCTACCTGTCTTGTATGCTATGTCAGCACAAACACAAGGCACGCACACACGCATGCACGCACGCACACACAGCAAAGAAAATACAGGGACATTTCTTTGTCAGAAAACATTAGCTATGCCAAGTTCAATCTAGCTAAATGAGGTGGAGCTAACAAAGCATTCCTAAAACAAATCAGCAAAATATATTACTTGACTATCTTATATTGAAGCTAGCTAGCTAACGAATAACAGGGCAACACAAACTGTGTTGCAATTTTAGTTGCAGTTCAGTACTTGCTAAACTTAGTTGCTGGGGGTGTTACACAAAACACTTCAGACGCATTTAATTAGATACCTTCAACTAGAGTTGCAACAAAGTTGTCCAGTGTCTAATGTTGGCCTGGACCACAAGAGTCATTATTCATGGTTAACTGGTCGGTTATCTGTCACGTCTGCTCCTGCTCCTCCCCTCTGGCATACGACGTCGCCAGAGTACTAACCACCGGTCATGGGATTCATCATTACGCACACCTGACACTCATCATTACGCGCACAGGTGAATCAATATGATTCACACCTGGACTCCTGGATTACCTTCATAATTTCCTCCCCTTTATATGTCACTCTCCCAGGATTTCAATACTAGTTGGTATTGTTCTTGTGTATTAGCGTACTGCCTTATGTTAATGTTGTGTTCTTTGTTTTATTGTTTTATTAAAACATTTCACCTGCTCCTACTCACCGCCCCCATCATTACAGAATACCAATTCTTGTCAGGACCGGCAATGTGAGTGGGCACATTTCCTTTCTTGGGCAGAGTACGCCAAGAACTCTCTATGTCACTCTCTACGTCACTCCTTCACTGGGTTGACCCCCTTCCAGTGGGTGTTGGGTTTCCAGCCGGCCCTGGCCCCGTGGACCCTGGGCCAGACTGAGACTCCTGAGATTCCAGCGTGTCGTCCATCGTCAGAAGGAGCAGGCAGACCGTCACCACAGTGAGACCCCTGTGTTCCATCCTGGGTATCGCGTCTGGCTCTCTACCAGGAACCCTCCCACTCCGCCTGCCCTGCAAGAAACTGAGCTTCTGGTTTGTGTGGCCGTTCAAGGTTCTACGGAGGGTCAATGGGGCGACATACAAGTTACAAGTACCCAGTCACTACCGTATCTCATACTCTTTTCATGTCCCCCTTCTCATGCCGGTGGTTCCTGGACCCCTAGCAGATGCTGTCCCGCACGGTACACCTCCACCCCCCCGGACATCGAGGGGAGCCCGGCGTACACTGTCAGATCCCTACTGGACTCCCGGCGTCGTGGGGGTCAGCTCCCGTATCTGGTGGACTGGGAGGGGTATGGCCCAGATGAGCGGTGTTGGGTTCCGGTGGAGAACATTCTGGGCCCAAACATTATCTGTGATTTCCACCTAGCCGCCCGCTCCTCGTCCTCGACTCCCCTCCTGACTTCACCAGAGTACTAACCCCCTGTCCTGAGATTCATCATTACGCACACCTGGCACTCATCATTATGCGCACCTGTGAATCATTATGATTCACACCTGGACTTTATTACCTTCACCATTTATATTTTACTCTCCCAGGTTCACTTACCAGTTGGTATTGTTCTTGTGTATCACCTTATGTTAGTGTCGTGTTCTTGGTTTTATTAAAATGTTTCACCTGCACCTGCTACCGACTCACCGCCCCATCATTACCTTAACATTACCTCAGGCTCCATTGACTCCCGTCGCCTCCTCAATTCAGTTTGGCTTTAGCTTGACTCCGAAGTCAGTGATGTTGATGACTGTAACCCTTGAAATTGAAAATGGAGGGACAAGCAGAGGGCTTCAACATAGGTCTATGACTCCTTACCCTTCGGAAACTCCTTGTTGACCCATCGAATGTGCCCTTTATCGCAAAGTCTTTTTATCAGTGGCGGTCAGTGATGTTTAAAATGAGGGAGAACAATACATTTTTTCATGAGCATGGCCTTATTTCTATTACAGAATATTGGATGCCTCTCATTCATATTCCCTTCACCCAGTTCAATGTAAAAGTGATAGGTTTAGGCTACTACATGACACTCACATTTTCCCCATACCCATCATGAGGTTGCTACAGCCTAGCCTATCAATTAAAGTTTACAATGTAGGTGCACACAGGTCAAGAGACAAATTTAAGGTGACAGACAATGCCATTCAATACCACCTTGCACAGTCTTGCCTGCATCTAGCTGATATAGGTTGTAATTATTAGTCCAACAGTTGCAAACAAGATTTGGACATATTGCTAATGCTTAAGCAACGTTTTTTCAACAGAATCGGTGGAATGAATACAACCCTGATCACACGTAAACAGAGTTCATTCTCAAAACAGTCACGTTCTGTTCCTTCTCTTCCCTTCACTTGTGGACAATGCACAACACATCAGCTGTATGTGACCAAGCAAGAAAAAAAATCCAAGCCAAACCGCTTCACACAGCCTCCATCATTGTCACCATCGTAGCTAAAGTAACACCATAGTCAGCATAGCTAATAGAACTAATGTGTTAGTAAACCCGCTACAATCATGCAGTAAAGTTAGTGTACAGCCAGTAAGCAGTTACACCAGCAGGCCCGGGTGTCAATACATTTGTAATACCAAAAGCTTAATCAATCTTAGTCCTGTATTGATGCTTTGCCTGTTTAATGTTTCGTCGGAGGGCCTAGCGTGATTTCTTATAAACTTCCAGATTAGTGGCCCACTCCTTGAAAGCGGCAGCTCTTGCCTTTAGCTCAGTGTGGATGTTGCCTGTAAATCATGGCTTCTGATTGGGATATGTAGGTACGTACTGTCACTGTGGGGATAACGTCATCAATATACTTAGTAATGAAACTGGTGACAAATGTGGTAAACTCCTCAATGCCATCGGATGAATCCTGGAATATATTCCAGTCTGTGATAGCGAAACAGTCCTGTAGTTTAGCATCCACTTCATCTGACCACTTCCTGTCACGCCCTGACCTTAGAGATCCTTTTAATTCTCTATTTGGTTAGGTCAGGGTGTGACTAGCGGTGACAATCTATGTTTTCTATTTCTTTGTTGGCCTGGTATGGTTCCCAATCAGAGGCAGCTGTCTATCGTTGTCTTTGATTGGGGATCACATTTAGGCAGCCTTTTTTCCCACCTGTTGTTTGTGGGATCTTGTTTTTGTGTAGCTGCCCGTGAGCAGCCCAGAACATCACATTTAATTTTCTTCTGTATTGTTTTTGGTGAGTTTCATTTTTATTAAACATGTAGAACTCTAAGTACGCTGCGCCTTGGTCCATTCATTCAGACGATTGTGACACTTCCTTATTGAGCGCATGACCGCTGGAAACACAACCGACCCTCACGGATCTTACCAGATGCTGCTGTTCTGTCCTGCTGATGTATGGAAAACCCAGCAAACTCTATATTATCCATGTCCTTGTTCAGCCATGACTCTGAAAATAATAGTATATTACAGTTCTTATTAATGTCCCGTTGATAGGATAGTCTCGGAGTTTATCCAGTTTGTTATGCAGCAATTGCACATTCGCCAATAAAACAAAGACTAGGGCAGTTTATTTACTCGCTGCCATAGTCTCATCAATCTTCCCAAACGGCGACCTCTGTAGCGATGTCTTTACCTTTCTTAGCTTTCTGCGGTCATAGTGGGCGACAGTGGTCCTTCTGTAGCTCAGTTGGTAGAGCATGGCGCTTGTAACGCCAGGGTAGTGGGTTCGATTCCCGGGACCACCCATACGTAGAATGTATGCACACATGACTGTAAGTCGCTTTGGATAAAAGCGTCTGCTAAATGGCATATATTATTATTATATTATGTACCAAAAAAAATAAGATCAGTGCAAAACAACACACAAAGTACAGAATTGGTAAAGAACCTGTAAAACAGTGGCTATGCGTCGCAGTGCCATCTTCACCTAGTCACATAGTCAATGTCCTAACAAATCACGACCAGAGTAATTCCTTTTCACATTGGCCCACACATTCTAAAATTGCCTCTGCCTCAGACAGAATCTTGTTGGAGTTGAAATTCAATGCAGTGTTCAATACTAATTGCAACATTAACCACAACAGTGTCTCCAAATGGCCTTTCTTTGACATAAGCAGAGTTAAACAGCATTTGATGAATTGCCACTGCAGAGCTAGCCCAAACGTTCTGGGGTCATCTTCACTGCGCTGATCTGGTCCAAATGAGTAGGGCTGGTTTCATCACTGCTTTTCACTATGATCCTTTCAAGAGAGCATGGAATAGCATCACAACCTTTAAAATACGAATCTAAAAGTTTTGGCTATCTTTTCAATTACATGACCTGATGTAATAGCCAATTGTAGTTTACTTTTCAATCACTGCTATGTGTATGCGTCAAAGAAAGCAGTCAGAATAACCAAAACCATTCCAGTGGAGCTGTCCATGGAGCTGAGGTACACACAGGGAATATTTGCTAGTGCATGGAAAGTAATGCACAGTTTAATTATGCCTCTTGCCTCCACATGACTAGAGACATTTTCATTTCTATCTGAACCATTCCTAACATTAGAACCAGCTCATGCCCTGAACAATAAATCAATTGGTATTATGCTTGGTGTTTTCTAAGCAACAAATAGCCAACAACTACATTGTTTGTTGAGTTGAGTTATGCAAAACATTTAAGGGCGTTCTAGTTTATGTTTTAGTGAAAATCTCACCAAAAGAGGGTGGGGGAGGGAGAAAGGAGGAAAGAGGACGAAGGGAAGGAGAGGAGTGGGCAGGTAGAGAGCTTAGGGAAAGAGGTCGATATAGGTGAGATGGGGTCAGACTCGGCACACAGGATGAATTTAAAGTGGTAGACCTAGGAGAGCTCGTGGTGAGAAAATCAATAGGGCTCAATGGAGTCTCACAGCTCCATTGACCTGGACAACAGGTAGCTCACCCTGAAAACAGAAAAACAAAAACAATAAGAGGTCAATATACAGGCCCCATGGCGATCTAATGTCACCTTCCCTATATACCTGAGTGTGGAATTGAAGTCAACCAGCATGGCCCCTTGAAACAAACACCATTACTCCCCACTGTATACTATGACTATGATCCAGAAAGAGTGGCTGCATTGTTCTTACCACTGTTGTTTAAATGGATAAATATGTGTAGATTACAAGAGTGAGTCATTCTGTTGAAACAATAACTATCCTGTTTATGGTCTACAGTTGAAGTCAGAAGTTTAAATAGTCTAAGGTTGGAGTCATTAAAACTCATCTTTCAACCACTCCACAAATGTCTTGTTAATAAACTATAGATTTGGCAAGTCGGGTAAAGGAACAATGGTAGCCATCTTGAAACATGTGGGGACAACAGACTGGGATAGGGAGTGATTGAATATGTCCGTAAACACACCATTCAGCTGGTCTGCCCATGCTTTGAGGACGCGGCTAGGGATGCCGTCTGGGCCAGCAGCCTTGCGAGGGTTGACACGTTTAAATGTTTTACTCACGTCAGCCACGGTGAAGGAAAGGACGGGGGCCCAGTCCTTGTTAGCGGGCCGCAACGGTGGCACTGTATTATCCTCAGGGCAGGCAAATAAGTGTTTAGTTTCTGATTCCGACAACATATCCCGAGAGAACCATGTTTCCGTGAAACAGAGAATTTGACAATCTATGATGTCTCTCTGGAAGGCAACCCGTGCTCAAATTTTGTCTACCTTGGTGTCAAGAGACTGGACATTGGCTAGTAGTATACTCAAATCAAATCAAATCAAATTGTATTTGTCACATACACATGGTTAGCAGATGTTAATGCGAGTGTAGCGAAATGCTTGTGCTTCTAGTTCCGACAAAGCAGTAATAACCAACAAGTAATCTAGCTAACAATTCCAAAACTACTACCTTATAGACACAAGTGTAAGGGGATAAAGAATATGTACATAAAGATATGAGTGAGTGATGGTACAGAGAGGCATAGGCAAGATACAATAGATGGTATTGAGTGCAGTATATACATATGAGATGAGTATGTAAACAAAGTGGCATAGTTAAAGTGGCAAGTGATACATGTATTACATAAAGATTCAGTAGATGATATAGAGTACAGTATATACATATACATATGAGATGAATAATGTAGGGTATGTAAACATTATATTAGGTAGCATTGTTTAAAGTGGCTAGTGATATATTGTACATCATTTCCCATCAATTCCCATTATTAAAGTGGCTGGAGTTGAGTCAGTGTGTTGGCAGCAGCCACTCAATGTTCGTGGTGGCTGTTTAACAGTCTGATAGCCTTGAGATAGAAGCTGTTTTTCAGTCTCTCGGTCCCAGCTTTGATGCACCTGTACTGACCTCGCCTTCTGGATGATAGCGGGGTGAACAGGCAGTGGCTCGGGTGGTTGTTGTCCTTGATGATCTTTATGGCCTTCCTGTGACATCGGGTGGTGTAGGTGTCCTGGAGGGCAGGTAGTTTGCCCCCGGTTATGCGTTGTGCAGACCTCACTACCCTCTGGAGAGCCTTATGTGTTGTGGGCGGAGCAGTTGCCGTACCAGGCGGTGATACAGCCAGACAGGATGCTCTCGATTGTGCATCTGTAGACGTTTGTGAGTGCTTTTGGTGACAAGCCAAATTTCTTCAGCCTCCTGAGGTTGAAGAGGCGCTGCTGCGCCTTCATCATGATGCTGTCTGTGTGTGTGGACCAATTCAGTTTGTCTGTGATGTGTACTCCGAGGAACTTAAAACTTACTACCCTCTCCACTACTGTTCCATCGATGTGGATAGGGTGGTGTTCCCTCTGCTGTTTCCTGAAGTCCACAATCATCTCCTTAGTTTTGTTGACGTTGAGTGTGAGGTTATTTTCCTGACACCACACTCCGAGGGCCCTCACCTCCTCCCTGTAGGCCGTCTCGTCATTGTTGCTAATCAAGCCTACCACTGTTGTGTCGTCCGCAAACTTGATGATTGAGTTGGAGGCGTGCGTGGCCACGCAGTCGTGGGTGAACAGGGAGTACAGGAGAGGGCTCAGAACGCACCCTTGTGGGGCCCCAGTGTTGAGGATCAGCGGGGTGTAAATGTTGTTGCCTACCCTCACCACTGGTGGTGGAGAGGCCCGTCAGGAAGTCCAGTACCCAGTTGCACAGGGCGGGGTCGAGACCCAGGGTCCTGAGCTTGATGACGAGCTTGGAGGGCACTATGGTGTTAAATGCCGAGCTGTAGTCGATGAACAGCATTCTCGCATAGGTATTCCTCTTGTCCAGATGGGTTAGGGCAGTGTGCAGTGTGGTTGAGATTGCATCGTCTGTGGACGTATTTGGGCGGTAAGCAAATTGGAGTGGGTCTAGGGTGTCAGGTAGGGTGGAGGTGATATGGTCCTTGACGTGTCTCTCAAAGCACTTCATGATGACGGAAGTGAGTGCTACGGGGCGGTAGTCGTTTAGCTCAGTTACCTTAGCTGGCCCTCTTGAAGCATGTGGGAACAACAGACTGGGATAGGGATTGATTGAATATGTCCGCAAACACACAAGGGAGCGGTGTGCATTTGCACATCTACGGAGCCTGGCCAGGTGGTCGCTTCGTCCGCCCCTTCTGCGGCTTCGTTGTTTTGGATTGCCTACTGGAATTAGATCCATTGTCCTGGGTGGTGGTCCGAACAGAGGATCTGCTTCAGGAAAGTCATATTCCTGGTCGTAATGTTGGTAAGTTGACGTTGCTCTTATGTCCAATAGTTCTTCCTGGCTGTATTTAATAAGACTTCATATTTCCTGGGGCAACAATGTAAGAACTGATACATAAAAAAAATCTAAAATACTGCATAGTTTCCTCAAAGTCGAAGTGAGGCGACCATCTCTGTCGGCGCCATGCTGGTTATCTTCTTTGTCTACACCCATTCAGCATTGATCACACCCTCTTAAGCCTTAGCCCCACGCATCTCTTTAAGGGTTGATCCAACCATTCTGCACTAACTTGCCAGTTACTTCCAGACATCCGAGAGAGAAAACAGCTCACTAAACATTACTTGCTCTATCGCTGTGGTTTCACGTTCAGAGCACACACTGGACGCTCTGGCCAATAAGTAGGGTTGTTCCGAAAGCTCTGACCTCACAACTACAGTCAAGAACCCAAACTAACTGGTTAACATTGGCTCGCTACCTCCAGACACATAATGAGAGAAAACCCCACTATGACCATTTTACTCTCCATAGCAGAGCTGGGTAGGCTTTTTTTCATATTATCCAGAGCATTGTCGACTGAAACTGTGCTGCTGGCAAAAATTTAATTCCGCTTTGTTGACGACATTTACTGACACCGAACATATTCCATGGGTGTTGTGCATTGAGTTAATCAGTTATTCTGCTCTCTGGCACACTAAAACAATAGTATTTTGTTAATTAACGTAGCTATATAGCTAGCTAGGTAAACAATGAATCCCAACGCATGACATAATGTTAGTTAGCAAGCCAGCCTGTCATGTTCTGACCTTAGTTCTTTTGTTATGTCTTTGTTTAGTATGGTCAGGGCGTGAGTTGGGTGGGTTGTCTATGTTCTGTTTTCTATGATTTGGGATTTCTATGTTTGGCCTGGTATGGTTCTCAATCAGAGGCAGCTGTCAATCGTTGTCCCTGATTCAGAACCATGCCTCCTTGCAGCATGCCAAAGGCACATTCACGCAGATGAGCAGGGACCCATCTTTCTTTTGATGTTTTTCAGAGTCTGTAGAAAGGCCTCTTTAGTGACCTTAATTGCCTATCATCTGTAAGCTGTTAGTGTCTTAACGACCTTTCCATAGGTGCATGTTAATTAATTGTTTATGGTTCATTGAACAAGCATGAGAAACAGTGTTTAAACCCTTTACAATGAAGATCTGTGAAGTTGTTTGGATTTTTACGAATTATCTCTGAAATACAGGGTCCTGAAAAAGAAATTTTTCTTTTTTTCTGCTGAGTTTACATGTCATCCTGCTTAGTGAAAGACCCTGCAGTCATTGGATACACAATTTACTCACCAAGCTGTCATTACCCTCTCCTGTTTTTTTTATCTCCCTGTACACCGGACAGCTAAACTGACGCATGCTCAATTTGCTGTCCCCACCCCCGTTCACTAAGATGTGCACCCCCAAAGGTGTCTATAACGAGCAGTTTTCTCTCCTGAACTTTCCACAGTGAACGCCAGTGATATAGGCAGAAATTGTTGTGTGGCTGGGTAAACGTAAAAGTGACTGGGCCAACATATTCCAGGAAGTAATAAACAACAATACCCAAACATATTTAAGTTACAATTTGGGCATTCACATTGCATCATTTAATGCATAACACATGATAAATGTAGACAAGAAACACCACACATTTCACTTTGCAAACAAGCCTGTTGTTACTGTCAAGTAGGCGGCGCAACTACACAAACGCTTTGAACAACAGCTTGCAAAACAGGCTGACTGTCTGAGTCCGACAGTAAACAAACATAATGAAATACACAACAGGTCTATCACCAACATATTTAGAGAGAGAGCAAGAGAGAGCGAGAGAGAGAGAGAGAGAGAGAGAGAGAGGGGAGAGATTATAAATCAGACAAGTGCTGTGATAAAAATGGGGAAAGTTATTCTGTCACAAAATATGGAGGATGACTGAAATGTTCAGTCCGTCCATCTCGGCACCCGGAATATGGGCAAACAGCATTTTGCACAAAGAAGGAGGAAATGAAAAAGAAAGCCCTGAATGTTTTTTAATGAAGGTAAAATATGAACACTTTGAAATTAATAGCTCACTTTGAAAAACAAATACAAATACAGGCAGGCATGAAAACATGAAATCATTATACATAATATCTTGGCAGGTAGCTCACCTGAATCAGCAAACATATAAGCCTGGCCTACCAAGGCAGGCATGATAACATGAAATCATCATACATATAGTAAGTATCAAGGCGAGTATGAATATGGGTATGAATATGTATGAATATGGTATGAATATGGTAGCCTAGCTCACTTTGAACACATAGGACTGATCAACCATGGCAGGCATGAAAACAGCATCCAGGCTTACCTGTTCTTGTGTGTTTCACATTTTGCAGCAGAAGATTTGATGGATGTTTTTTTGTCCGGTCTGTGTTGGAGAAGAGTATCGCAACACTACATGAAGTGCAAGCTTCAGTTTTAGAATAAAAAAAAAAAAACATTTTAGCAGAAGTATTATACAGAAAGTCATAATATATAAAGTCATAAGAAGGGTGATGATGGTCCTATTAATGTTAGGGAAAATATCAGAGGTGCAGCTCTTCAGAAAATCGATGAGGGATTGTTCTGACCCCCCCCACATTACGATACAGTTGCAAAATTAACACAGTTAATTCAGCATCCTCAACATATAGTATAAATGCAAGTAATCACATGGGGTCTGCAGTGCTTCTTTCAGTGTTGCATCTTTGGGCAGCTGCTGTAGACAATTTTGTATTTTTGGATCATTTGTGGATATGATTATGTGTATATGAAAGTGGATATGAAAGTTGCCCTTATTAAGGGCCTCTTACTTTCTGTATGTCCATAGTCTATGTCCTGTTTAGTGCATAGCATAAGAATGTCCATAACCACTTTGACGTGATCACAATTCCTCTTTACAAATGAATAGTTCATGGCCTCGCAGTTAAATCGTTTTATGACTCTACCACGGCTTTGATTGCGATGGCTTGCACTGTAGCCTTCAAATCCAGGGCAAAAGATTGGGGTTTGTGAGCCTGGTGCTTGACACATGCCTCACAAAGATGCTTCCAACCCTTATTTCAGTTTCTAACAAACAAACCTTCCAAAGTGGCCTCGTTGAAATGTTTACATATTATATAGAAAACAGTGTCCTTTGCCAAGCCGTAGACAAGAAAACTGTCCATATCACCTCCATGTGAAACACTGTGATTTTCCATTGATTACTGTAGTGGGGAGCATTCAATTTTTGGTTGTGTGGGTGGTTTGTCAACTGCAGACAAATCCGCAGGTGAACTGGTGATTACATGCTCACCATGATGAGGCAGGGCCGGGAGATGGTGAGCTAGCTGGGTTGTGGAAGTCGAAGCAGTAGCCATGCAAACCTTTTCACGGGGCTGACATGCTAGCCTCCTCATGGACTGAGAGGTTGACAGATTGGGCTTGGCTGATAGAGGTTTTCAAGCAGGTGTTATTTTTTCATCCTTCAACTTTGTCTGTTTGAAAAGGTGCATGAGTGAACTTTGTTTCACCATACTGTTACTTGTGACTGACTATACTCATAGAAAAAATTGTTCCCAGTGTGTTCGTTGGCTGTCCTAATAGGGTAACCCTTTTTGGTTCCAGAACCCTTCTGGGTTCCATATAGAACTCTCTGTTTTACATGGAACCCAAAATGGTTCTACCTGGAACCAGGGTTATTCAAAGGGTTCTCCTATGGAGACAACTGAATAAACTTTTTAGTGGGGTGCTGCCCTTAAAACCCTAATGATAGAGCTGCCACTGTTTCATTGACCTCGTTACCACATGTACTGTATACAAGCCGATACTCTGTTTGTGTTGTTATCTGCCTCCATATATTTTCCTGGCAGACTACCTTTTCAAAGCCATGGCATGAATGTTTACCCTCTCCTTATTTGTTTACTTCTTGAAAGTGAATAAATAAAGGCTCCCCGTTTCTTATTTCAAACATTCTTTAAAAAATGCAACGCAGCAAAGCAAAATGCATTTACATGAGAACTTGTTAAAAGTAGATTTTGCAGCAATACAAGATATCACTTTTATTCAGAAGGAATTATTCATGTCAGGGATATTCAGCTAAGCCCCAGTTTTGCACGTAAACCAAGATCTTTTGGAAATGCATCTTAACATTTAAACTGGTGAGTCCTGACAAGGTTATTTTCGTCACCAGTTAAGGGAGAAAACATTTCTCCATGTTCTTGAATTCTAAACAGCATTTATGGGGGAAGGGAGCATTGTATCTCTGTATCTCTCTCTCTCTCGGTAAAACATTGTCTAATCAAGGCTGTAACCGTTCCAGCTGTAGGGAGGAGATTTTTTTGAAAGTGTCAAAACCGAAGACTTGATTCATAACGGAATAATATTGTTGATCTGACAACTTTCTCAGATGGTAAAATGTTTTACTACATTTAGAAATGAAAACAAAAGTCATCTTATTGTCAACTGCATTTATTTTCAGCAAACTTAACATGTGTAAATATTTGAATGAACATAAGATTCAACAACCGAGACATAAACTGAACAAGTTCCACAGAGATGTGACTAACAGAAATGGAATAATGTGTCCCTGGTCAAAATCAAAAGTAACAGTCAGTATCTGGTGTGGCCACCAGCTGCATTAAGTACTGCAGTGCATCTCCTCATGGACTGCACCAGATTTGCCAGTTCGTGCTGTGAGATGTTACCCCACTCTTCCACCAAGGCACCTGCAAGTTCCCGGACATTTCTGTTGGGATTGGCCCTAGCCCTCACCCTCCGATCCAACAGGTCCCAGAAGTCCTCAAATCAAATCAAATCAAATTAATTTATATAGCCCTTCGTACATCAGCTGATATCTCAAAGTGCTGTACCCAGCCTAAAACCCCAAAACAGTAAGCAATGCAGTTGTAGAAGCACGGTGGCTAGCAAAAACTCCCTAGAAAGGCCAACACCTAGGAAGAAACCTAGAGAGGAACCAGGTTATGTGGGGTGGCCAGTCCTCTTCTGGCTGTGCCGGGTGGAGATTGTAACAGAACATGGCCAGGATGTTCAAATGTTCATAAATGACCAGCATAATATAATCAAGTAATAATAATCACAGGCAGAACAGTTGAAACTGGAGCAGCAGCACGGCCAGGTGGACTGGGGACAGCAAGGAGTCATCATGTCAAGTAATAATAATAATAATAATATATGCCATTTAGCAGACGCTTTTATCCAAAGCGACTTACAGTCATGTGTGCATACATTCTACGTATGGGTGGTCCCGGGGATCGAACCCACTACCCTGGCGTTACAAGCGCCATGCTCTACCAACTGAGCTACAGAAGGACTGAGGCATGGTCCTAGGGCTCAGGTCCTCAGAGAGAGAGTGAGAAAGAAAGAGAGAATTAGAGAGAACATACTTAAATTCACACAGGACACCAGATAGGACATGCAAAGTACTCCAGATATAACAAACTGACCCTAGCCCCCCGACACATAAACTACTGCTGCATAAATACTGGAGGCGGAGACAGGAGGGGTCAGGAGACACTGTGGATCCATCCGAGGACACCCCCGGACAGGGCCAAACAGGAAGGATATAACCCCACCCACTTTGCCAAAGCACAGCCCCCACACCACTAGAGGGATATCGTCAACCAACAACTTACCATCCTGAGACAAGGCCGAGTATAGCCCACAAAGTTCTCCGCCACGGCACAACCCAAGGGGGGGCGACAACCCAGACAGGAAGATCACATCAGTGACTCAACCCACTCAAGGGACGCACCCCTCCTAGGGACGGTATGAAAGAGCCCTAGTAAGCCAGTGACTCAGCCCCTGTAATAGGCTTAGAGGCAGAGAATCCCAGTGGAAAGAGGGGAACCGGCCAGGCAGAGACAGCAAGGGCTCCAGAGCCAGAGCGTTGCTCCAGAGCCTTTCCATTCACCTTCACACTCCTGGGCCAGACTACACTCAATCATATGACCCACTGAAGAGATGAGTCTTCAGTAAAGACTTAAAGGTTGAGACCGAGTTTGCGTCTCTCACATGGGTAGGCAGACCATTCCACAAAAATGGAGCTCTATAGGAGAAAGCCCTGCCTCCAACTGTTTGCTTAGAAATTCTAGGGACAATTTAAGAGGCCTGCGTCTTGTGACTCTAGCGTATGTGTAGGTATGTACGGCAGGACCAAATCAGAGAGATAGGTAGGAACAAGCCCATGTAATGCTTTGTAGGTTAGCAATAAAACCTTGAAATCAGCCCTTGCTTTGACAGGAAGCCAGTTTAGGAAGGCTAGCACTGGAGTAATATGCTACATTTTTTTGGTCAGGATTCTAGCAGCCGTATTTAGCACTAACTGAAGTTTATTTAGTGCTTTATCCGGGTATCCTGAAAGTAGAGCATTGCAATAGTCTAATCTAGAAGTGACAAAAGCATGTATTAATTTTTCTGCATCATTTTTGGACAGAAAGTTTCAGATTTTTGCAATGTTACATAGATTTGAAAAAATATGTCCTTGAAACAGTCTTGATATATTCGTCAAAAGAGAGATCAGGTTCCAGAGTAATGCCGAGGTTCTTCACAGTTTTATTTGAGATGACTCCACAATAATTAAGATTAACTGTCAGATTCAACAGAAGAACTGGCATCTCTATTTTGTCCGAGTTTAAAAGTAGAACATTTTCTGCCATCCACTTCCTTATGTCTGAAACACAGGCTTCCAGGGAGGGCAAATTTGGGGCTTCACCATGTTTCATTGAAATGTACAGCTGTGTGTCATACTCATAGCAGTGAAAGTTAAGATTATGTTTCCGAATGACATCCCCAAGAGGTAAAATATATAGTGAAAACAATAGTGGTCCTAAAACGAAGCCTTGAGGAACACCGAAATTTACAGTTGATCTGTCAGAGGACAAACCGTCCACAGAGACAAGCATATCTTTCCGACAGATAAGGTCTAAACCAGGCCAGAACTTGTCCATGTAGACCAATTTGGGTTTACAATCTCTCTAAAAGAATGTGGTGATCGATGGTATCAAAAGCAAGGTCTCGGAGCACGAGGACAGATGCCATTAAAAGGTAATTTACGAACTTTACAAGTGCAGTCTCGGTGAAATGACGTGGTCTAAAACCAGACTGAAGCATTTTGTAAACATTGTTTGTCTTCAGGAAGGCAGTGAGTATTTGCGCAACAGCTTTTTCCAAACATTTTGAGAGGAATGGGAGATTCGATATAGGCCGATAGTTTTTTTTCTGGGTCAAGGTTTGGCTTATTCAAGAGATGCTTTATTACTGTCACTGTTAGTGAGTTTGGTACACATCCGGTGGATAGAGAGCTGTTTATTATGTTCAACATAGGAGGGCAAAGCACAGGAAGCAGCTCTTTCAGTAGTTTAGTTGGAATAGGGTACAGTATGCAGCTTGAAGATTTAGATGCCATGATTATTTCCATCAATGTGTCAAGAGATATACTATTAAAACACTTGAGTCCTTAACTTGATCCTAGGTCCTGGCAGAGTTGTGCAGACTCAGGACAACTGAGCTTTGGAGAAATACTTAGATTTAACCTCTTGCGACGAGCAATCCCGGATCCGGGATCGTATTCATAGCCTCAAACGAATTAGCATAACGCAGCGGACATAAATACCCCTAGAAACTTTTCCTATTCATGAAAATCGCAAATTAGATTAAATAAATATGTTTAAACACAAGCTTAGCCTTTTGTTAACAACACTGTCATCTCAGATTTTCAAAATATGCGTTACAGCCAACGCTAGACAAGCATTTGTGTAAGTTTATCATGGCATAATGCTATGCTAGGCTCTGCTGGCAGCAGGCAACATTTTCATGAAAATAAGAAAAGCAACCAAATTAAATAATTTACCTTTGAAGAACTTCAGATGCTTTCACTCAGGAGACTCCCAGTTAGATAGCAAATGTTCCTTTTTTCCAAAAATATTATTTTTGTAGGTGAAATAGCTTCCGTTTGTTCATCATGCTTGGCTGAGAAATCGACCGGAAAATGCTACAACTATAATGCCAAACTTTTTTCAAAATTTGCTCCATAATATTGACAGAAACACGGCAAACGTTGTTTAGGATCCATCCTCAAGGTGTTTTTAACATATATATTCGATAATATATCCGTCGAGGCAATTGGTTTCTCATAAGAAGCGATTGGAAAAATGGCTACCTCAGTATTTTACTCAAGATTTTCTGCGGGAGACACCATGTGACCACTTGCTATATATGGTCCCTTACAGTAAATCTTCAATGGAAATGCGTAAAAAGACATCACAATGCTGTAGACACCTTGGGGAATACGTGGGAAACGTAAGCTCATTCGTAGCTGATTCACAGGCATATAAGGAATCATTGGCAACAACAGTTCTGTGGCACTCACAGAGAATATCTTTGCAGTTTTGGAAACGTCAGAGTGTTTTCCATCCAAAGCTGTCAATTATATGCATAGTCGAGCATCTTTTCATGACAAAATATCTTGTTTAAAACGGGAAAATTTTTCATCCAAAAATGTCAATAGCGCCCCCTAATGCATAACTGGTAATTTGCTTTCTAATGATCATGATCTTTTCCTCAAAGAAGTTAATGAATTTATCACTGCTGAAGTGAAAGCCATCCTCTCTTGGGGAATGCTGCTTTTTAGTTAGCTTTTTGACAGTATCAAAAATACATTTTGGATTGTTCTTCTTTTCCTCAATTAAGTTGGAAAAATAGGATGATCGAGCAGCAGTGAGGGCTCTTCGATACTGCAGGGTACTGTCTTTCCAAGCTAGTCGGAGACTTCCAGTTTGGTGTGGCGCCATTTCCGTTCCAATTTTCCATTCCAGAGCTCGGGTATTTTCTGTATACCAGGGAGCTAGTTTCTTATGACAAATGTTTTTGGTTTTTAGGAGTGCGACTGCATCTAGGGTATTGCACAAAGTTATTAAATTGAGTTCCTCAGTTAGGTGTTTAACTGATTTTTGTACTCTGACGTCCTTGGGTAGGCGGAGGGAGTCTGGAAGAGCATCTAGGAATCTTTGTGTTGTCCGAGAATTTATAGCACAACTTTTGATGATCCTGGGTTGGGGTCTGAGCAGATTATTTGTTGCGATTGCAAACACAATAAAATTGTGGTCCGATAGTCCAGGATTAATAGGAAAAACATTAAGATCCACAACATTTATTCCACGGCACAAAACTAGTTCCAGAGTATGGCTATGATAGGTCCGGAGTAGGTCCGGAGACATGTTGGACAAAACCCACTGAGTCGATGATGGCTCCGAAAGCCTTTTGGAGTGGGTCTGTGGACTTTTCCATGTGAATATTAAAGTCACCAAAAATTGTAATATTATCTGCCATGACTACAAGGTCTGATAGGAATTCAGGGAACTCAGTGAGGAATGCTGTATATGGCCAAGGAGGCTTGTAAACAGTAGCTATAAAAAGTGATTGATTAGGCTGCATATATTTCATGACTAGAAGCTCAAAAGACAAAAACATCTGGGAGGTTTTGTGAATTGAAATTTGCTATCATAAATGTTAGCAACACCTCCGCCTTTGCGGAATGCGCGAGGGATATGGTCACTAGTGTAACCAGGAGGTGAGGCCTCATTTAACATAGTAAATTCATAAGGCTTAAGACATGTTACAGTCAGGCCAATCACATCAAGATTATGATCAGTGATTAGCTCATTGACTATAACTGCCTTTGAAGTGAGGGATCTAACATTAAGTAGCCCTATTTTGAGATGTGAGGTATCACAATCTCTTTCAATAACGGCAGGAATGGAGGAAGTCTTTATTCCAGTGAGATTGCTAAGGCGAACACTGCCATGTTTAGTTTTGCCCAACCTAGGTCGAGGCACAGACAAGGTCTCAATAGGGATAGCTGAGCTGACTACACTGACTGTGCGAGTGGCAGATTCCACTAAGCTGGCAGGCTAGCTAACAGCCTGCTGCCTGGACGGCAGCCTATCTCATTGTGGGGCTAGGGGAGTTGGAGCCCTGTCTATGTTCATAGTTACGATGAGAGCTCCCCTCCAGCTAGGATGGAGATCGTCACTCCTCAACAGTCCTGTTTGTGGGTGAGTCCCAGAAAGATGGACAATTATCTACAAATTCTATCTTTTGGGAGGGGCAGAAAACAGTTTTCAACCAACAATTTTTTTTGAGACTCTGCTGTAGGGCTCATTACTCCCCCTAACTGGAAGTGGGCCAGAGACAATTATTCGATGTCGATTCATCTTTCTATCTGATTTACATGCTGAAGCTATGTTGCCTTTGACTGTTTCATCGTAACATCATTGGTGGCGACATGGATAACAATATCCCTATACTCTCTACACTCGCCAGTTTTAGCTTTAGCCAGCACCATCTTCAGATTAGCATTAATGTCAGTAGCCCTGCCTCCCGGTAAACAGTATGATCGCTGGATATTTCGTATTAAGTCTAATACGGAGGGTAATGGAGTCGCCAATGACTAGGGCTTTCAATTTGTCAGAGCTAATGGTGGGAGGCTTCGGAGTCTCAGACCCTGTAATGGGTGGAGTAGAGACCAGAGAAGGCTTGGCCTCTGACTCCGACTCGCTGCTGAATGAGCGACACCGGTTGAGCATGCTTACAGCATTTCCTTCCAGGAGCCATGAGAAAGTTATGCGTCTGCGGGAACTGTGTGAGGGGATTTTTACTACTATCTGTACCTACTGGTGGCACAGACGCTGTTTCATCCTTTCCTACACTTAAATTACCCCAGCCTAACGATTGCGTCTGAAGCTGGGCTTGGAGCACAGCTATCCTCACCGTAAGGCGATTGTTCTCCTGTATATTATGAGTACAGCGACTGAAATTAGAAGGCATCATGTTAATGTTACTACTTAGCTTCGGCTGGTGGAGGTCCTGACGAACCACGTCCAGATAAAGCGTCCGAAGTGAAAAAGTGAAATGAAAAAAGTTGAACGAGGGAAAAACTAAAAATATAAACTGTAATAAAAAATGTAAAACTGTAAAGTTGTCAGGTAGCCAAGTAAGGTTAGCAAATGGGTCTTCCAAATGAACAATGACCCCAAGCATTCTTCCAAAGTTGTGGTAAAATGGCTTAAGGACTACAAAGTCAAGGTATTGGAGTGGCCATCACAAAGCCCTAACCTCATTCCTATAGAAAACGTGTAGGCAGAACTGAAAAAGCATATGCGAGCAAGGAGGCCTGCAAACCTGACTCAAGTTACACCAGCTCTGTCAGGAGAAATGGAACAAAATTCACCCAACTTATTGTGGGAAGCTTATGGAAGGCTACCCAAATCTTTATACCAAAAGTTAAACTTTTAAAAGGCAATGCTACCAAACACTAATTGAGTGTATGTAAACTTCTGACCCACTGGGAATGTGATGAAAGAAATGAAAGCTGAAACTAATAATTCTCTCTACTATTTGTCTGACATTTCACATTCTTAAAATAAAGTGGTGATCCTAACTGACTTAAGACAGGTACTTTTAACTAGGATTTCATGTCAGTACTTGTGAAAAATGGAGTTTAAATGTATTTGACTAAGGTGTATGTAAACTTCCGAAGTGATAGGATAATAAACCACTGTTCTCCCTTAAGGGAAACTGACCTGATCTCAATCCCCTTTGAAGCCTAATCCAAAGATCTCCACCCATCTCCCCTAACACATTCCACAGGCAGCTGGCTCCTAAAGATAACCATTAACTCCTGATGTAAAACCATTCTCTCCCACCCTTCAGATACTAATGTATTTCTTCTGATCTATCATATCTCTAGTATAGCAATGTTCTAAGTTTAACCCAGAATCCAACCATGCTAACAGCAACTAATTATAAAGTGGCGGAATTGTAATTTAAGAAGCTTAAAAACACTGAAACAATGGTAAACTTGCCTGGAATTTGCTAAACGGCATCTGGACTTAGATTAGAACCTGTGCTCTTGGTCAGATGACATGAAAATAAATCTCTTTGGCCACGCACACCAGTGGTGGGTTTGGCATCGAAAGGAGGATGCTTATACAGAAAATAACCTCATACCTACTGTTAAATCTGGTGGTGGGTCTTTGATGGTATAGGACTGTTTTGCTTCCACTGGTCATGGAGCCCTTGTTAATATCAACGGCATCTTGAACTTTACCAAGGACCAAGAGATTTTAGCCAAAAACCTGGTTACCTTTGCCAGGAGACAAACATTTGGCCACAAGTGTATCTTCCACCAAGACAATAACCCCAATGACAATCCACAAAGAAATGGTTAATTGACTACAATATCCACATTTGGTGATGGCCTTCTGAGTCTCCTGAATTGAACTCTATTGAAAACCTGTCATTTGAATTGAAGACGGCAGTTCATCACCACAGACCAAAGGATATTTTGGATCTGGAAAGATTCTGTATGGAGGAATGGTCTAAGGTACATCCCAATGTGTTTGCCAATCACATTAAACATTATACAAAAATACCCAGTGCTGTAAATCTTTGGGAAGGGGAGGGTGCCGTAGTATTGAAAAGAGGGGTCCCAATATTTTGTTCACCTTTTGTAAAAAAATGTATAAAAAAATACTTGTATCATTATAAAATCATACATTTTTAATGTTTTTGCATAGAATATAGCTAAGTATTTGTATTTATATTAGTATTTTTTTTGCTCATCTTTATCAAGGGTGCCAGAAATGTGTGTGTGTGTGTGTGTGTGTGTGTGTACCCTACAGTAGCATGCAAACAGCTACAGCAGCTAAAGCCTTGACAAAGTAACCTTTAATCTTCACCCATTTCCACACTGCATTTACAGCTAGGCCTCAAGGGAATTCTTTTCTCAATTTAGCCAAAAATATTCTCCTTTCCTGCTCACTTAATACAAGAGTAGCTACTGGATTGTTCTTAATTTCCATTTAAATGCTGTTATTACTATTTTTATTCAATTTACTTTATGATAGTTGTTTATTCCTTTCAATTATATAGCCTAGCACATTTTCTTTTTTGTGGTTTGAGTTGCTTATCATTGTAATACATGTATTGATCATATCTGATTGTCAGGGTTACAGTCAGATATGGCCAGTATTGGGTAGCATACATAATCTAGTCTTCTCCAAAGGACGTAGTGTGAGGCTATGATGTGAGGCTGCTGGTGGGTGTATGGGTTTTATTCCTGCCCGGAGACCATTGAAGAGATTGACGTCAGATATAAACTGTTATGTACAGGCATGAAATAATCTTCTTGTGAATGGGCAGATATTTTAGTTATACAAAATTAAGATAAGACCACAGAATTATGAAATAGTAATTTTTCATTGTATTTTTCTTCTTCTTCCTCTGTATCCGCTGCTAAAGTAAATTTCCTTCACTCTGTCTTTCAAGCCTCTGGCCAGGGGAATCCGTCACCCATTATTTTAGAGGGGGCAGGAAGTATGTGAACTCCTGAATTCATTGAATGTTGCATTTTTCAAACACCTGTAACAGATTTTTCCTTCAATCTAGCTCAGTTGGTAGAGCATGGCACGTGTAACGACCAGGGTAGTGGGTTCCATTCCTGGGACCACCCATACGTAAAATGTTTGCTTGCGTGACTGTAAGTCGCTTTTGATAAAAACACCTGCTGAACTGCATATACAGTCCCAGTCAAATGTCTGGACACATTGACTCATTCCAGGGTTTTTCTTTATGATGCCATATTTTCTACATTGTAGAATAATAGTGAGGTCATCAAAACTATGAAATAACATATAGAGTCATGTAGTAACCTTCAAAATGTAAAACACATGTTTTATGTGACTTTCTTCAAAGTAGCCACCTTTTGCCTTGATGACAGCTTTGCACACTTTTGGCATTGTCTCAACCAGCTTCATGAGTCACCTGGAATGGATTTCAATTAGCAGATGTGCTTTGTTTTTTAAACATTTTTTTAAACCTTTATTTAACCAGGAAGGGCTAATAAAGATTTAAAATCTCTTTTTCAAGAGCGTCCTGGGTAAGGTAGGGAGCACCAAGTCATTACACAATTACAGGTAATCTAGTAAATAATCATATAATTCACAAGAGTAAAACAAAGTCATTAAACAACAAATTAAAGCATTGACAGGTCAGGGAATCAGCCTCAAAAATCCTTAATCAATGATTTAAATACACCAATCGGGACAAGTTCGTCCAGTTTGAAAGTTTTTTGTAAGGCGTTCCAAGCCGATATTCAGAGTACATAAAAGCCCTTTTACCAAATTCAGTTTGGATATTTGGAACACTGAGCAGGATAAAGTCCTATGAACAAATAGAATAGCCACCACATGTCTGAACAGTAAAAATACTCAAATAAAATGTTAGTAAACCCAAAATGGCTTTGTAAATAAAAGTATTCCAGTGACTGAGCCTATGATTGACTAGAGAAGGTCAGCCAGCCCTTCTAAATAAAGTGCAGTGGTGCGTAAGGGTTTTGGAGTTTAAAATAAATATCAATGCTTCATGGTAAAGGGTGTCAATTGATTTCAAACACTGAGCATTAATATATAAAATATCCCTATGATCTAGTAAAGGCATAAATGTAGCTGATAGCCTTTTTCTGGCTTCAAAAGAAAAACATTCTTAATCCTAACTTCAATTTACATTTTTTGTAAATTGTTTAATATGCAATTTAAAGGAGAGTCCATCATCAACTAAAATTCCAAGATATTAATATAAGGTTACAGCCTCAATCTCATTGCCCTGACAGGTAGTAATAGGTGAAAGGTTCAGAGGTCTATTTCTTGCTTTCGGAAACACCATTAGTTGAGTTTTGTCAGTATTGTAGATAAGCTTCAATTGACACAAGGTATGTTGAACAGCATAAAAATAAATTTGCAAGATCTGGAAAGCTTTATTGAGAGACAAGGCAAAGCAATAAATAACAGTATCATCAGCATAAAAGTGAAGTTGCGCATTTTGTACATTTGTTTAAATGATTTATATAAATAGTTTATAAGAGGGGAAACCATTACAGACAGACAATGTAACAGACATGAGCCCATCAAATTGAGTTCACTGAGTTCTATCAGACAGATGGTTAGCAAACCATGCAACTGCATGTTCCGAAAGACCCAAGCTTGACAATCTCTGACTCAGTATAGCATGATCAACTGTATCAAAAGCCTTATAGAGATCAATAAAAAGTGATACATAGTGCTGTTTTTTGTTAAAAGTTCATTTGTGGAATTTCAGTCCTTCTTAATGAGTTTGAGCCAGTCATTTATGTTGTGACAAGGTAAGAGTGGTATAGAGAAGATAGCCCTATCTAATATAATACCAAGTCCATATTATGGCAAGAACAGCTCAAATAAGCAAAGAGAAACAACACTCCATCATTACTTTAAGACATGAAGGTCAGTCAATCCGAAAAATGTCAAGAACTTGGACAGTTTCTTCAAGTGCAGTTGCAAAACCATGAAGCACTATGATGAAACTGGCACTTATGCGGATCTCCACAAGAAAGGAAAACCCAGAGTTACCTCTGCTGCAGAGGATAAATTCATTATAGTTACCAGCCTCAGAAAATGCAGCAAAAATAAATAAATGCTAAACAGAGTTCAGTCTCAACATCAACTGTTCAGAGGAGACTGCGTGAATCAGGCCTTCAAGGTCAAATTGCTTCAAAGAAAGCGCTACTAAAGGAGATCAATAATAAGAAGAGACTTATTTGGGCCAAAACACACAAGCAATGAACATTAGACCGGTGTAAATCTGTCCTTTGGTCTGATGAGTCCAAATTTTAGATTTTTGGTTCCAACCGCTGTGTCTTTGTGAGACGCAGAGTAGGTGAACGGATGACCTCTGCATGTGTGGTGAAGCATGGAGGACGAGGTGTGATGGTGCTTTGCTGGTGACACTGTCAATTATATTTTTAGAATTAAAGGCAAACTTAACCAGCATGGCTGGTTACAAATCTTCGTGAATCTACACACAATTCCCCATATTGACAAAGTGAAAATAGTTTTTTTTTTATGTTTGAAAATTTATTACAAACACAAAATAACTAATATAAATAGAAATAGAAATAGAAATAAATATTATAATATAATATAAATAATATACATAAATATTATAATATAATATCAATAACTAATTTATAAGTACTCAGGTGCATTCTGTTTCCATTGATCCTCGTTGAGATGTTGCTACAACTTGATTGGAGTCCACCTGTGGTAAATTTTAATGATTAGACATGATTTGGAAAGGCACACACCTGTCTATATAATGTCCCACAGTTGACATTGCAGGGAGAGAAAAAAACAAGCAAATTTAGTCAAAGGAATTGTCAATAGATCTCTGAGACAGGATAATGTCAATTCACGTGATTGGACAAGAATACAGTGGCCTCCATCATTCTTAAATGGAAGAAGATTGGAACTACCAAGACTCGGGGGGAAAAGGACCTTGGTCAGGGAGGTGACCAAGAACCCAACGGTCACTCTGACAGAGCTCCAGAGTTTCTCTGTGGAGATGGGGTAAAATTGAGAAGGACAACCATCTCTGCAGAACTCCACCAATCGGGCCTTGATGATAGAGGCCAGACGGAAGCCACGCCTCAGTAAAAGACACATGACAGCCCACTTGGAGTTTGCCAAAGGACACCTAAAGGACTCAGACCCTGAGAAACAAGATTCTCTGCTCTGATGAAACCAAGGTTGAACTCTTCGGCCTGAGTGCCGGAAACCAGACTCCTCTCATGACCTGGGCAATACCCTCCCTACAGTGAAGCATGGTGGTGGCAGCTTCATGCTGTTTGATGTTTTTCAGCAGCATGGACTGGGAGACGAGTGAGGATCGAGGGAAAGATGAACAGAGGAAAGTACCGAGAGACCATTGATGAAAACCGGCTCCAGAGCTGTCATGACCTAAGACTCTGTCAAATGTTTACCTTCCAACAGGACAACAACACTAAGCATACAGCCAAGACAATGCAGCAGTGGCTTCAGGACAAGATTCTGAATGTCATTGAGTGGCCCAGCTAGAGCCTGGACTTGAACCTGATCGAACATCTCTGGAGATACCTGAATGTAGCTGAAAACCGACACTCCCCATCCAAGCTGACAGAGCTTGAGAGGATCTGCAGAGAAACATGGGAGAATCTCCCCAAATAGATGTGTGCCATGCTTGTAGCTTCGTTCTCAAAAAGACTGTAAAAGGCTGTAAAAGGCTTAATAATAGCTGCCAAAGGTTCTTCAACAAAGTACTGAGTAAAAGGTCTGAATACTTTTGTAAATGTCATATCAGTTTTTTATGTGTAGATTGATGAGAAAAAAAATATTTTATTCATTTTAGAAAAAATCTGTGACGTAACAAAATGTTGAAAAAGTGTAGGGGTATGAATACTTCTGAATACACTGTATATACAGTACCAGTAAAAAGTTTGGACACACCTACTTACGATTTTCAACATTGTAGAATAATAGCAAAGACATCAAAACTATGAAATAACGTATATGGAATCATGTTGTAACCAAAAAAGTGTTAAGAAAATCTAAATATATTTAATATTATAGATTCTTCAAAGTAGCCACCCTTTGCTTTAATGACAGCTTTGCACATGCTTGACAATCTCTCAACCAGCTTCCTGAGGAATATTTTTCCAACATTCTTGAAGTAGTCCCGACAAATGCTCAGTACTTGTTGGCTGGTTTTCCTTCACTCTGTGGTCCAACTCATCCCAAACCATCTTATTGGGTTGAGGTCATATGATTGTGGATGCCAGGTCATCTGCTTTATCACTCTCCCTGGTTAAATAGTCCTTACACCGCCTGGAGGTGTGTTTTAGATCATTGTCCCCTTGAAAAATAAATTATAGTCCCACTAAGCACAAACCAGATGAGATGGCGCATCGGTATAGAATGTTGTTGGTCAGCCATGCTGGTTAAGTGTGCCTTGCATTCTAAATAAATCAGAAAAGTCAGTGTCAACATCACAGCACTTTCACACCTCCTCCTCCATGCTTTACGGTGAGAACCACACATGATTTGGGCTGGAATCTGAAGTTCAGGTAACTCCAATGAACTTATCCTCTGTAGCAGAGGTATCTATGGGTCTTCCTTTCCTGTGGCAGTCCTCATGAGTGTCAGTTTCATGATAGCGCTTGATGGTTTTGCAACTGCACTTAAAGAAACTTTCAAAGTTCTTGAAATGTTCTGGATTGACTGACCTTCATGTCTTAAAATAATGATGGACTGTCTTTTATCTTTGCATATTTGAGTTGTCCTTGCCATAATATGGACTTGGTCTTTTACCGAATAGAGCTATAATCTGTATACCACCTTTACCTTGTCACATCACAACTGATTGGCTCAAGCTTATTAAGAAGGAAATAAATTCCACATTAACTTTTTTAAAAGGCACACCTGTTAATTGAAATGTTTTCCAGGTGACTAATTATTGGAGCTGGTTAAGAGAATAGCTTGTGTGCAAAACTGTTATCAATGCAAAGGGTGGCTACTTTCAAGAAACTCAAATATAAAATATAGTTTGATTTGCTTAACCTTTTTTTGGTTACCAAATGATTCCATATGTGTTATTTCATAGTTTTAATGTCTTCACTACAATGAATAAAATAAAATAAAGGACCCTTGAATGCATAGGTGTTTCCATACTTTTGACTGGTACTGTATATTATTAATGAATTAATTAATACGCATGTTTTTTCTTTGTATTATATTTTATTGGATCTAATGTGTTATATTCTCCTACATCCATTTCACATTTTCACAAACTTCAACGTGTTTCCTTTCAAATGGTATCAAGAACACGCATATCCTTGCTTCAGGTCCTAGGCTACAGGCAGTTAAATTTGGGTCTGTCATTTTTTGGTGAACATTGAAAAAAAGGGTAGTTTCCTTTTAAATCCTCCACCCCCTCTGTACTCCCTCTCTGCTAACAAGGTTGATGACCTTACGCTCCTCATTCACTCACGCTACGGAGTCAACTGGTCCACTCACACAGAACCACTATATTTATTGACCTCTCTCTCCGGATGAAATACTGTGACTAGTGATGTCCGGCCACCTGACAACCTGTCCACTTGACCCCATCTCCTCCTCCCTTCTCCTGACAATATCTGGAGAACATCTACCATTCCTCATGTCCCACATCAACTCATTCCTGACCATTGGCTGCGTACCTTCAGATGGCCAATTGCTCCCCTCCTCAAGAAACCAACACTCAACCCCTCTGATGTCAAAAACTACAGATCAGTATCCCTTCTTTCTTTTCCTTCCAAAACACTTGAGGGTGCTGTCTATGGCCACATCTCTCGCTATCTCTCTGAGAATGATCTTCTTGACCTTAACCAGTCAGGCTTCAAGGCAGCTCACTCAACTGAGACAACTCTCCTCTGTCAGGTAGGCTCTTCGCTCTGTCAAAGATGACTCTCTCTCATCTGTTCTCATCCTCATAGATCTATCTGCTGCCTTCAACACCATGAACCATCAGATTGTCCTCTTCATCCTCTCAGGGCGGGACATCTCAGGCTCTGCACACTGCTGTATTGCATTCTACCTGGAAGTTTGCTTCAAACAGAGGATCTTTGTCTGCACCACGTGTTCTTACTATTTGGGTCCCTCAGGGCTCACTACCGGTATCTCTCAGGGCTCGGTTCTAGGCCCTCTCCTCTTTTCTCTTCACACCAAGTCACTCGGCTCTGTCATATCGAACGTTTGGGACTATTAGGTTCTATAGGCATTTTTGTCAAAATGTTGCTATTGACATAGCCTTGTTCAGTTCAATGTCCTCTACCTATATAGTACTCTAAATACCCTAATTCATGTTCAGTTCAAAATAATACAATATAAAAATTGCTGACACCATTCAAACCAATGAGGGTTTCAAAAATTAAAGCCAACTTTCTCAGAATCATATTTTTGCAGATAGAACCTTTATAATCCCAAGCTCTTAATATCCCCACATGGTCTCTCCTATCATTGCTACTGTATGTGGATGGTCCCCATTTTGTTTTCTCCTTCTCCACTTCTGATACCCAGGTGGCGACACATCTCTGCATACTTGGCAGACATCTGGACAACACCCTGTCATTCTCTACAAACATCAAGCAGTGATTCACTCCTGCAGGTTCATGCTCTACAACATCTGTAGAGTATAATCTTTCCTCACACAGGTAGCAGAGTAGGTACTGATCTAGGCACTTGTCATCTCCCGTCTACACTACTGCAACTCTCTGTTGACTGGGCTCCCCACTTGTGCCTTCAAACCTCTGGTGCCTGGTGTTTAACCTTCCCATGTTCTCCCATGCCAGCACGCTCTTCTGCACACTCCACTGGCTTCCAGTCGAAGCTCACATAATCTTCAAGACCTTGGTGCTTGCCTATGCAGTAGCAATGGGAACTGTGGTCAAACCCTACACCCCAACTGAAACACTCCGTTCTGCCACCTCTGGTCTCTTGGCCCTGCCACCCTAAGCAGTTCCTGCTCATCTTTGTCAAAGCTATTCTCTGTCCTAGCATCCCGATGATGGAACAATTTTCACCGTAATGTCAGGACAGCGAAGTCCCTGCCCATCTCCCGATAACTTCTGAAACTTTAAAGAGTATCTTAAATAGTGGTGGGAAAAGTACCCAATTGCCTGACGAGTAAAAGTTAATATGGCTTCATAGAAAATGACTCACGTAAAAGTGAAAAAAAGTCGCCCAGTAAAATGCTAATTGTGTAAAAGTCTAAAAGTATTTGGTTTTAAATATATTTACTGTATGTATCAAAAGTAAATGTAATTCAAAAATATATTTAAGTATCAAAAGTAAAAGCATAAATATTTTCAGATTGCTAATATTAAGCAAACAAAATGGCACAATTTTCTTTTTTTTTCAATTTACAGATAGCCAGGGGCACAGTACAAAATGGAGACATAATTTACAAACAAAGAATTTGCATTAAGTGAGTCTGCCAGATCAGAGGCAGTAGGGATGACCAGGGATGTTCTCTTGATAAGTGTGTGAATTCGACCATGTTCCTGTCCTGCTATTAATGAGTACTTTTGGGTGTCAGCGAAAATGTGTAGAGTAAAAAGTACATTATTTTTACTAGGAATGTAGTAAAGTAGAAGTTAAAGTTGTTAAAAATATGAATAGTAATGTACAGATACATAAAAAGTGAGTTCCAGAGCCTGTAAAGCTTCATGCACTCTGGATAAATGTTAAATGGCGACCGGTAATGTGCTTCGGATAACCAAAATGTGTAAACAGTATCCTGCATTATATTCAATTCATCTATGCATTTTGAAGTGTTTACTATTTACTTTTTTTCACTGACATATCCCTTCCCTGAATAAACATTATTTGATATTGATATTAATGGTATCCATATTCTAGCTGATATTTTGGAACATTTTCATCTCCCTAACTCCAAAGCAGTGTATTGTTACAGTTCACCTGTAGCTATATTTTACTATATTTACCACTTCTGACATTGTACCATATCTACAATAGATCATCTCTCCCTTTTCCCTACAGTCTACATTTATGCACAATAAATATAGACTGAGCCTGTAAAAAAGACGAGGGCTTAATGTGTAGGGTTTGACATTGCGGATACAATGAGACCAAAGTGTTGAGGTCCCTCTGAAAAAAATCTTGACAGGATCTCTCCTTCCTCTGGTGGGTGCCTAACAAGGCCTCAGCAGCTATTCCCAGCAGGAGGACGTCACATAAAGAGAGGGAGATCAATAGCGCTTGGTGTTTAATATTCTACACATAAATTATAGGAGTGCTATGGGACTAGGCTGTTCCTCTTGTTTCAGCCCAGCTAGGCGACACAGTAAAACAGTACACCTGCTCCAATTTCAAAGACATTTTGAGGATGAGTTTAGGAGGTTGATGGCACATAGAGTAGATGATAGATGGTATGGTTGTGTTCACGTTAGCATGCTGTTTTCAGCATGGTTAAAAAGGTTTTAATCAGAAAAGTTATACTGTAATACTGCAAATAAGTAACATAATCATCAACTCACTACATAACACATTTTTCACTGAGATAATTTTGGCATGTATCCCCAAAAATGATGTATCCAAAGTATCTCAGATTACAAAAATACATCCCTATAACATTGTATGGGACAAGTCTCCATTGAGCTGGGTGTTTCTCACTGAGACTCATCTTCTAGAACTTCCCCTGTAATAAAGGCTATTCCCCATGGGTGCTGCATAGACTGATACAACTCTTCATTTCCACCTTGGTTTTCAACCTCTAGCTGACTGTGGGGAGATCAACCCCGGAGACACTCCACTCATCTGTGATACTGGGGGGCTCTCCACCACCAGCCTGCCTCTCCGGGGAGAATCTTTGATTACTTTTATCACCTGTGTGCTTTTTGGTTGACATTCTACATCAGAACATGTATATTTCATGAGAATTTAAAATATAAATGATATTGCCACTTGATTGATGATATCCATTGTGATACACTGCACAAGCCAACTCCATTTCATGCATCACACTCGTAAATGTCTGCTTCCCTGAAATTACATTCTATCGGTATTGGCTGAAGCATTGCAGCACTACAAAGGGAAGAGATTAAAAAATTGCTTTGATTAAAGTCCTTAAAGCATAGTCACCTCCAAAATGGTTGGCACCCTTGATAAAATAAATAATACAAATACTGAGCTATATTGAATTCAAAAAAATATAAATTATATTATTTTATACTAATACAATTGCCCAGAGAAAGAGATTTTTTTTAACAGGTAATACTGTTTTTTCTCAAATAGATAGATGTCAAAATGATTGGCACCCCTAAAGATTCCTATAATTCTAATAAAACAAAATTGAATCTGCATTAACATTTGACTTTTAAAATGAATCTCTGTTTAGTTAATATTAATAGACCAATTGATGTCACCAGGCAGGCCAAAACTCCATCCCACCACAACAGGCTGAAATTTCAGGTGGTCTTTTCAAACAGCTCTTACACGAAAAGGTCACTATCATAATTTTCACACTTTCACAGTATTATTCCAACCTCATAGCGTGGCAATATATGTATATATATTAAAATAAATCACGTTTTGACTGCCATTGTATTAGTATGAAATAAAATAATTGTCAAAATGTTTAGAGCAGACAATATAGCTTAATATTGTATTATTTATGTTATACAGTCTTTCTTTGCTAATCTTTATGTGTGCCAATAATTTGGGAGGTGACTATACTTGTGAAATGGTTTTGGACATCTCTTTCTTGTATTTTCTCTATTATTTCATGTCTATTACTTGTGTCAATCATGTTAATCCTACAGATACAAGGCTTACTGTAGATGAACCTAGCAGTGATTGAAAATATCTTACTTAAAAAAAGAATAAATTATTGAATAAAAGTCTGGTAAAAAGCATTGTACCACTTGGGGAATGGTGGCTTCTAAGGAAACATGTAATAGGGATAGGATTAAACAAATCAAGCACATGGTCCATAAGATTCCATATGTCTTAGAACACTCTTACAAATAAAATAATACATGAGACATAATATTTCCATTGGGTCCAGCCTTATCTTTTGTTCCTTCAGGGCAGTATTTTACTGAGAGGGGAATGTCTGCACCTGGTCTCTCTGTGTGTCGCTCTCGCTCTCTCTCAATTCTCAATTTCAGGCATGGGAGAGCAAGTAAAATAGATGATAAACAAAAAGTGAAATGAACTATAAAGAATTAACAGTAAGCATTACACTCACAAAAGTTCCAAAAGAATAAAGCCATTTCAAATGTCCTATTATGTCTATATACAGTGTTGTAATGATGTGCAAATAGTTCAAGTACAAAAGTGAAAATAAATAAACATAATTATCGTCTGTATTTAGAATTATGTGTGTTCTTCACTGGATGCCCTTTTCTTGTGTGCTGTGATTGCACACTGTGGTATTTTACTCAATATATATGGGGGTTTATAAAAATTGGATGCGTTTTAATTATTTGTGTAACCTGAGGAAAATATGTGTCTCTACTCGTACATTTGTCAGGTTAGAAAGGTTTGTCTTCTCTTGAGAGCCAGGTCTGCCTTTGGCGGCTGTTCTCAATAGCAAGATTATGCTCCCTGAGTCTGTACATAGTCAAAGATTTCCTTAATTCTGGGTCAGTCACAGTGGTCAGGTATTCTGCCACTGTGTATTCTCTGTTTAGGGCCAAATAGCATTCTAATTTAATCCATTTTTCATTCCAATGTGTCAAGTAATTATCTTTATGTTTTCTCATGATTTGGTTGGAACTAATCGTGTTGCTGTCCTGGGGCTCTGTGTGGTCTGATTGTGTTTGTGAACAGAGCACCAGGACCAGCTTGGTTAGGGGGCTCTTCTCCATGTTAATTTCTCTGTATATTATGGCTCTGTTATGGAATGTTTGGGAATCGCTTCCTTTTAGGTGGTTGTAGAATTTAACGTCTCTTTTCTGGATTTTGATATTTAGCGAGTATCGGCCTAATTCTTAACCTCATGCATTATTTGCATGCATTATTTGTACACAGAGGACAGTTTTGCTGAAGTCTACATGCAGTTTCAATTCGGTGTTTGTCACATTTTGTGAATTCTTGGTAGGTGATCAGACCCCAGACCTTACAACCATAAAGGGTAATGGGTTCTATAACTGATTCAAGTATTTTTTTATCAGATCCTAATTGGGATGTCAAATTTTATGCTCCTTTTGATGCCATAGAAGGCCCTTCTTGCCATGTCTCTCAGGTCGTTCACAGCTTTCCGGAAGTTACCTGTGGTGCTGATGTTTAGGCCAAGGTATGTATAGTTTTTGTGTGCTCTAGGGCAACGGTGTCTAGATTGAATTTTGTATTCATGGTCCTGGCAACTGGACCTTATTTGGAACACCACTATTTTTGTCTTACTGAGATTTACTGTCAAGGCCCAGGTCTGACAGAGAATCTCTCTCTCTCAATGCTTTATGTCATCCCTAGGGGGTGAGACAGCCATTGAAGATGCTTGTGTGGATGGGTTTGGAGTTGCCCAAGGTCCATTTTGTCATGGGAACAATATAAAAATAAAGCAGTCCTTTTCGGGGCCTTAACTTATTTCTTTTTGTCAGAGCCAAATGACTGCATTCCATTTGGGTGCTGTCCCCATCGGGGGGTTGACATGGTTTTTAGAACCATCTAGAAACAGCCTTTCTCTTTCCCACCAAGTCTGGTCTCATAGACTAGACGTAACATGTTAAATGTAAATCCTAGACACTTAAATTTTGTTGATATGTTATGTTTGGTGTGGTTACATAAGACAGAAAGTTACTTAAGGCAAAAAAAAACAAAAGTAGGGTGGCTGGTTGGGGTGGATGGGTAGATGTATAATGCGGACATCTGGCAACCAAAAGGTTTCATGTTTGAATGTCATCAGAGACATTTTTAGCATTTTAACTTTGCAACTACTTTCTACTTTTTATCTACATTGCAACAACTTAGCATGTTAGCTAACCCATCCCCTAGCCTACCCCTTAACCCTAACTCCTAGCCTAGCTACTATTATCCACCCAGCAAACTTTAGCATTAGCCACCTAACTTACGCTAGCTACAACAAATTGGAATTCATAACATATCAATCATTTACACATTTTGTAACAAAATGTACAAATTGAAATTTGGAAAACAAATTGTACAAGGTGCTATTAGAAACATATCATACAATTTGTAATTCATAGCATATCATGTGAAATTATATGGACATCCACAAATCTCTTTAAAGGTAAAGAGTTGAAGTCGGACGTTTACATACAGCTTAGCCAAATACATTTAAACACAGTTGTTCACAATTCCTGACATGTAATCCTAGGAAAAATGTCCTGTCTTAGGTCAGTTTGGATCACCACTTTATTTTAAGAATGTGAAATGTCAGAGTAAAAGTAGAGAGAATGATTTGTTTCAGCTTATAATTATTTCATTACATTCCCAGTGGGTCAGAAGTTTACATACACTCAATTAGTATTTGGTAGCATTACCTTTAAATGTTTGACTTGGGTCCACAAGCGTCCCACAATAAATTGGGTGAATTTTGTCCCATTCCTCCTGACAGAGCTGGTGTAACTGAGTTAGGTTTGTAGGCCTCCTTGCTTGCACCCGCTTTTTTAGTTCTGCCTACACATTTTCTATAGGAATGAGTTCAGGGCTTTGATGGCCACTCCAATACCTTGACTTTGTTGTCCTTAAAATTAAAGCCATTTTGCCACAACTTTGGAAGTATGCTTGGGGTCATTGTCCATTTGGAAGACCCATTTGCGACCAAGCTTTAACTTCCTGACTGATGTCTTGAGATGTTGCTTCAATATATCCACATAGTTTTCCTTCCCTCATGATGCCATCTATTTTGTGAAGAACACCAGTCCCTCCTGCAGCAAAGCACCCCCACAACATGGTACTGCCAAACTTGTGCTTCACGGTTGGGATGGTGTTCTTCAGCATGCAAGCCTCCCCCTTTTTCCTCCAAACCTTATGATGGTCATTATGGCCAAACAGTTCTATTTTTGTTTCATCAGACCAGAGGACATTTCTCCAAAAAGTACAATCTTTGTCCCCATGTGCAGTTGCAAACCGTAGTCTGATTTTTTTATGGTGGTTTTAGAGCAGTGGCTTCTTCTTTGCTGAGCGGCCTTACAGGTTATGTCGATATAGGACCCATTTAACTGTGGATATAAATAATTTTGTACCTGTTTACTCCAGCATCTTCACAAGGTCCTTTGCTTGTCATGTACTTCTAGAAGTAGTGGGTGGAGGAGTCAGGCGCAGAGAGCAGGGTAGTTGATATGTGGAATGTTTATTCCCAAAACCACAGTGTCGGTCAACGCCACACACACGGGCGCAATAAGACCCAGTCCAAAACAACAGGACGAAACAGTTCGAGAACAAAATGCTTCCACAGAAATCACACATATCAAATAACAGAAAACAAGCCCACACAAAATTATGTCAATTAGCCTATCAGAAGCTTCTAAAGCCATAACACAATTTTGTGGAATTTTCCAAGCTGTTTAACTTCTTATGTGCAGGTGGGACGGTAACGTCCGGTAACATCCTGGCCAACACCCGGTGAAATTGAAGAGCGTCAAATTCAAAATACAGAAATAGTCAAGTTAAACATTCATAAAAATACAATTGTTATACATCGGCGTAAAGACTTTTTATTAATCCAGCCGCTGTGTCAGATTTCAAAAAGGTTTTCCTGTGAAAGCAATCATGCGATTATCTGAGGACAGTGCCCCGCTTACAAAAGCATACAAACATTTTACAACCAGGTAAAGGAATTACAAAAGTCAGAAACAGCAAAACATTAACCACTTACCTTTGATGATCTCCATATGGTTGCACTCACAAGAGTCCCTGTTGCACAATAAATGTTCATTTTGTTTGATAAAGTCCCTCTTTATGTCCCAAGAACTCTGCTTTGTTCAGTAATCCACTGGCTCAAATGCGGTCACAACATGCAGACAAATACATCCTAATAGTACCGGTAAATTTTGTCGAAACATGTCAAACAATGTTTATAATTAATCCTCCGGTTGTCTATTGTCTAAATAATAAATAATATTTCAACCGGACAATAGCGTCTTCAATAGAACGGAAAAACAACAAAGGGCGCGCAATTGGTCATGCTCGCAAACTAGCTCTGGTTCATTCTAGGGTCCACATAGAAAATGATCTCATTCTTCCTCACTTTTCAGAAAACAAGCCTGAAACAATGTCTAAAGACTGTTGACATCTAGTGGAAGCCATAGGAACTGCAATCTGGGTCATAACCATTTAGATTCTGTATAGGCATTCAAGAGAAAAGTACCCACATCAAAAATATCCCACTTACTGGAAGGATTTTCCTCAGGTTTTCACCTGCCATATCAGTTCTGTTATACTCACAGATATTATTTTAACAGTTTTGCAAACTTTATAGTGTTTTCTATCCAATACTACCATGCATATGCATATCCTAGCTTCTGGGCCTGAGTAACAGGCAGTTTACATTGGGCACCTCATTCATCTAAAATGCAAAATACTGCCCGCTACCCAAGAGAGGTTAAAGGTCAACTTAGTGTATGTAAACTTCTGACCCAATGGAATTGTGATACATTGAATTATAAGTGAAATAATCTGTCTGTAAAATTTTGGGGGGAAAATTACTTGTGTCATGCACAAAGTAGATGTCCTAACCGACTTGCCAAAACTATTGTTTGTTAACAAGAAATGTGTGGAGTGGTTGAAAATTAGTTTTAATCTCTCTTGGGTAGGGGGCAGTATTTTCACATCCGGATGAAAAGCGTGGCCAAAGTGAACTGCCTGTTACTCAGGCCCAGAAGCTAGGATATGCATATAATTGGTAAATCTGGATATAAACACTCTAAAGTTTCTAAAACTGTTAAGATAATGTCTGTGAGTATAACAGAACTGATATGGCAGGTGAAACCCAGAGAACAAACCATCCCCCCCCCAAAACAAATTCAGCCTACCACTATTTTTTAATGGCTGTTACTTTTATTTTAAGGTGAAATCCACCAAGGTTTGATTATAAATGTTGTTTGACTTGTTTGGAAAGGTTTCTTAGCAACGTTTGGGATTCATTTTGTATGCATTTTGATGGAGGGAAACTGGGTGGATTATTGACTGAAGCACGACAGCTAAGCTGAGTTTTATGGATATAAAGAAGGACATTATCAAACAAAAGGACCATTTGTGATGTATCTGGGACCTTTTGTAGTGCCAACAGAAGAAGATCATCAAAGGTAAGGCATTTATTATATCGCTATTTCTGACTTTCGTGGCACACCTGCCTGGTTGAAATATGTTTTTCATGCTTTTGAATGCGGGGCGATGTCCTCTGATAATCGCATGGTATGCTTTCGCTGTAAAGCCTTTTTGAAATCTGACACAGCGGCTGGATTAACAAGAAGTTAAGCTTTATTTTGATATATTACACTTGTGATTTTATGAAAGTGAAATATTTATAATTCTGTAGATTGAATTTCGCGCACTGCAATTTCACCGGATGTTGGCCAGCTACCATCCCACCTGCCCATAAGAAGTTAATGACTCCAACCTAAGTGTATGCAAACATCCAACTTCAACTGTATATCATACTAAATGGAGGGAGAGATTTACTTTTATTATGTTATGTCTACCCCGGAGTCCAGGTTGCCACACCAGTGTTCTGTCCTTATGCGTCCCGCTGTAGTGACTTCCTCAACCAGACCTCCAAATACAGGGCTACACTCACTAACTATAATGACATTTTAAGTACTATTCTGATCAGTGGTAGTCACAATCCAATGGCGAACCTCTGGAAGGATTTTAGTATGATCGCCTGTAATTGAGAATATCTAACATAACGTTTGCCTGTGATGTCTTAACAGTTGACATAAAAGCATGTGAAGTGTAAGCTGTTTAATCAGTCTGGCGAACACATCTAAATTGTACACCTCAATGAGATCTTCTCTGTAATTAACTACTGATTACTCTCTTATCAGACTTACCCTGTGAGGGAACAATGTAATGAACAGTCTTATGAAGTGAAGGTATTCCCAAATGAACTTGGACACCTGCAGGATGGCACAGTTAATCCATGTGGTGCAATTGACAAGTACAATGGCTGTAGGCTGACCAGAGTCTAAACCTACTGTGATTTAACTGTTTTCTTTACTATCATTTGTTATCATGTGACTTTACCGAGCACTACTGTAAATATACACATTTATTATAAATGTCTGTTTAATTTCAAAACAGCATCTCTGGAGGGTACAGGTCAACAGTTGGATGATTAGTAGCTCCTGGTTGAGTAATATAAAGAGATTTTATCCATAACGTAACAGGGAGGGAGATGATGGGGATCGAACACGCTGCGTTCTGGCAGAAAGGAATACAATAGGAACCCTGCTGGGGCCATCCTCAAAGCTTTACCCAACAAATTGGGATTCAGCTGTTGAAATGTAATTCGCACCATGCTGCTTTGCAAATATTCCTGCTGATACAGTATCGGTGCAAACTCTTTCTCCTCTTCGAACTCATCTTTCTCTCTCCTAACTTCAACTTCCCACTGTGTCATTTTTTAAATTACAGTACTACTGAGCTAATATATTAATGAAACATCAATACAAACTATATAATAATAATAATAATAAAATGATTATTCTATGTACTGCTGTCCATTACAAAGATGCTGTAAAAACAAAGAAAACAAAGGGTGTGTTTGTAAATGCCCTCTGGAGTGCCAGAGTGCGCCCAGAGTGCACCCTGGCAATTCATAAATTCAGAGCCTTGTCAGATTTTCCGTTTGTAAATTCAGAGTGTTTCGCTCTCGGACCGTTCAGAGCGCACACTGGATGCTGTGGTCGAGGAGTAGGATTGATCTTAACATTCTGAACTCCCAACAATAGTCAAGCACCAAAGCTAACTGGCTAAATTTGGCTAGCTTGCTAGCTACTTCCAGACACAAATGTAGCAAAATTTTACATTTTGACTTAAAGCTACAAAATGGTATATTATACACTACAGTTGAGGAACAATGTGAAAGTCATTTTGCTTTGAAAGTTCATAAACTTGTAAACTCACTTTTGAGAATAAGGCTTTTGAATGTCTTGGTACTACTATTGGAGAGCCCTTCTTTGTCTACACCCATTCAGCATCAGTCACACACTCTTAAGGGTTGACAGCAGCCAAGCACCCAAGTTAACTTGCTAGCTACTTCCAGACATCTAAGTGAGAGAGAACAGCTCATTGAACATTACTCGACCTAGCACAGCTGGTTAGGCTGTTATGTTATCCAGGGCATTGGTGACTGCAACTGTGCTCTCAGATTGTCCGGTCGTAAATTCAGAGCGTTTCACGTTCAGAGCGCACAGCGAACACTCTGGTCAATAAGTTTACTGACGTTTACTGACACTGGCCATATTCAATGGCTGTTGAGCATAAGGTCATAGACATAACGTTAGCTAGCGAGCTGGCCAGCTAATGTTAGCTAGCTAGCTAGGTAAACAATGAACCATAATCACAACTCATGACATTACTACCCTGCATGAATCTGCAGGTAGCTAACCAACCAGGTTCAATATAGCTAGCTAAGCAAATAACTCTGAGAAATGAATAATATCGTCATAGACGTAACGTTAGCTAGCGAGCCAGCCAGCTACCGTTAGCTTGGCTAGTTACCCAAATAATGTCTCTTTCTGTCAAAATTAGAAACATGTAATATCTGATAATGTAGCTAGCCAGACTATTTTACCCGGGTACATCATTCACGGTTGGACACGTCTCTTGTCGGATGCCATGTTTGCCCTTCATTTGAAGATGCAATCCAGATGCTATCATACTCCAATTCCACTGATTTCAAAACTCAGTCCTCCAGAAAGTGGAGAGCAACACTTATGTAGTTTTAATAAACAATACATAAAAAATAAAAAACCTGCTTTAGAAAGGATTACCTAAACATACTGACCAGCTCAAATAGACAGAAACGTGATATATGGCAGACCAATCCAAACTCATCTCTTGGCATGTCCACCCCACTCATTATCTCAGCCAATCATGGCTAGTGGGAAGGTTGCTGACTTTTCTTTGGCTAAACCAACTAGGCTGGAGCGTTGGTCACTGTAACTTTCTGCTGGCAACACTTTAATTACGTTTTATTGCCGACTAACACCAGTCATATTCAACAGAGTGAATTTACGAACGCACCCAAATATAAAGATCTATCAGGACTTGGGCAATGTTCTTCCACAGCTTCAGATCAAAATATTTTCTTCAGCCAGGCAGTTCAGAAAGGCTGGGCAGTATTAAGCGGGGGGAGATTCGATGGCACAGAGAGGGAGCAGCGTCAGTCAGTTACTTAGACAGGCCCGGAGCTCTTTATCTGCACCTTGTTCATTGTCTCCTCCTCCACCTCTGTAGTTAGGCTGGATTGTCCACTACTGAAGTGTAGCACCCACCTGAGTGATACTTCGGTAGCTATAAGCTCCAGAAAGACCACCACAGTTCGGCAGTAGTTAGGAAGTAGTCCCCTACGAGGCGAGCCTCTCTCAACCCTTCACACCGCAGTCCACATACCCATATCCACTTATGTCTCCGGGCTATATTTTCAGTTGGCAATATATTATTAAGCCAATGCATTTGTCAAATGCATGCTCATTTACAATTTCGACCTGTTCAAAGACTATTTTTTTTATATGTATTTTTCCCATTTCGTTTAATTTGATTAAAAAACAAGCATAGCCTCCCCTACTCTCAGTGAAGGCTGTTTTTTTTTGTCCTGCCCATTTAATTTGCCAAGTGTTCAAGAATAAAGATATTGAGCTTGGCTCATTAGACTGAAATAAATCTTAATCACCAAAGCTTTATTAAAAGAACCAATTTGGGAGCAGCAAATCATTGAGTGGACACTACATTCTTATATATGTAGGCTATTGTCAACATTTGTTGCCAGCCTCCTGTTATTATTTTGAATGTGCATAAAAACCCTCCAATGTAGGCTAATTATACCCATCATCGAACAAGCCATGAGATTAATCCGGTGACACTCATATTTAGATACATTTCAGTTATTTTCCTGTAATATCTTCCATTTTGTTTTATTAAAAAACAAGCCCATAGTAGGCTGTCCTTAACCTACTATAACGAAAGCTGGTTCAACAGCAATGTGTCTGGTGTATTTCTTATCCTCGCCATGCATTAGCCAAGTAACATATCCATAAAAGGTTTCTAAATGGTCTACTTGTGAGGCTTTTTCCATCATGCTTTTGCATTATTCACAATTCACATAAGATTACTTGCAGTGCATACTTCATTAGGCCTCTATCCACCCCAATTTCCATAGAGTGATTACAAAAGAGGGCTCCTACAAATATATTCACATTTTTCAATCCTAGAAGGTCATATCAATGGTAGACCTAGGCTATATCTTGCTTATTGAGAATGTGCCTCAGACATACAATACAATTTCCGGGAGCCTAGTAACATTTTTTTTTGGGGGGGGGGAGAGTGCAATGCATAAAGGCCTGTACTCGTTGAAGAAAATGACAACAATGTTGACTGTCACCAAACATATATAGCAAAATGTTGCTATTGACCTACAGAACTTGAGACAAACACATGCCGTCTTAAGCCATGGAACGCCTCGATTTTCCAATGATTGGCCAAGCCCTTATTACAGCTAAAACTTGTTTATTAATTAAAACCCTGCCCTTTCACATCACCGCTAGCTATTGCCCTCATAATTCTTGCTGTAAAAATAGCAAATATATATAGCGCTACCATCAGCACTTAGATTTATTAATGCGTTAGATTGTTAGAAATAGAGCCATGAAACTAGTACTGATCTACCACTGTGGATAAATACAGTTGCATTGGCATTGATGCATTTATCCTCTAAATATCAGAGCAACGTCATGACTATTTAAATATTTATTTTATTATTACTGATGTGTCTATCGATTGGCGTATCCCCTATTCTGTCTCTGAAGACTTGCATAAAGCATCAGTAATATTTCCTTTAATTTTTCCTTTAATGAACATTTCCCTTCTTCTAATATTCTAAACTACAATTGATCCTAATCTCTTGACGGTGATCCTAATCTCTTTGTCCAGCTTAATTCCTCCTTTGAAGTGAATATGTGTCTACTGTTAGCTAAACAAGAGCTGGTTGTCACTTTTCAACCAGCACTGTCAAAACAATATTTTTTTTTATGAATACACCTACATATTATTTTTCCGATGACCTGTGCTCTGTTGGTATCAAATAAACATTGTATCTTGACCTGCATATCTTTGTGACCCTGACTAGCCTGAGCTACTCTGGAGATATGGAACTGCAGATGTATTAATATAATTGGGAAATCCATTTTGAGAAAAGGTATCAATCTCTAATGAGAACTGGTTTTGTGTTAAAGTCTACCAAAGCACATAGTCTGTTGGAGAGTTTGGACTAATACGCTTTGATGAGTGTAGAGATTGAGAGTAGAAGAACTGTCTAGACCTCTGCAGTCAGTGTTAAAATGATGGAGCTCACAGAGAACGGAGCTCACACCTGATTTTAATGGGCAGACAGCACAGCGAGAATTTAATTAAAGTGTGTCCTACTTTGGCACAGGAGTCAGTTAGCTCAATCTGCTTGAAAGAGCCATTGCAACAATGATCAACTGAGTGTAAAACAGCAGAATACATGTATATTATAATTCATGTCCTTTTCTAAATATTTTAATTTATACAACGGGAGGTTTGGAATGCCCATTGTTATAACCTATCCTGCCCATGATATATGAGACAACATACACAACACCAAATTCATATGAAGTGGCATCATTTACGTTGTTACCTAGCAATGCACTACCACTACTACGTTAACAACTAGGAGTTGGATATGAAAGAAATGAAACAAGAAGAAGAGCAAGTGGACCAGCAACCTGAGCCAAGTGTTAATCAATAGCGCTGCTATAGACGACATAGATAAGGAGAGAAATGAAAAAGCTACATCAAGACAAACCAACTGAACAGGGAAGTACTTTCTGAAATGGCTGTCAAAAAAGGAGATATACATCGATCTGGCAACTGTTTCAAAACAGGAGATGTGTAATATTCTCTGGAGTTTCTACACCACCGCAAGGACTGCTAAAAGAGACCGATATGGAATCAGCAGCTTTGCAGACTGCGGGCAGGCCAAAACCGCCACTTAAATGAGCCTCCAATGTGCCGGTCTTGGTGCCTGATGAGAGATACTGAGTTTCTGAACTCAAACAATGTCTTTGCTGGTATCATAAAACAGCTGGGAGGGCAGGGACAGAACCAGCAACTACCCAGCTATAATGCAGCAGGACCTAAAGAAATCCTCTGCTTGTTCGAAGCCTTGAGCCCCACCACACCTAGAGGATTACTGAATAAGGTGTGGTTTGATTTGCAGTTCCGCCATAGCTAAGGCACCGATGGAAATTGCAAACTGAAGCTAGAGTCATTCGTAATAAAAGAAGACAAAAAGAAGACACACATTTTGAGATAAGCAACACTGAGTTTCGATGAAGAAACCAAGTTCTCTGCCCCATGGAAATGTGCAATTCAGTTTAAATAGCTGTCGATGCTGTGACCAATCGAAACAATGTGTCATTGTGGTTTCTATTCTGATCTACAGTATCAATGTCTTTGCTACAATGTTCAGCACTGTTTTCATATCCATGAACAGCGCCCCAATGCAATGTTTCGATCTGGCATTCATTTGTCCTATGTATAGGCCAGACGTGCACTGTTTTCAGAACCATGGACAGCGTCCCTAGAAACCAAGTTTCTGAAACTACACTACATTACCAAAGGTATGTGGACACCTGCTTGTCGAACGTCTCATTCCAAAATCATGGACATTAATATGGAATTCGTACCCCCTTTGCTGCTATAACAGCCTCCACTCTTCTGGGAAGGCTTTCCACTAGATGTTAGAACATTGCTGTGGGATTTCCTTCCATTCAGCCAGAAGAGCATTAGTGAGGTTGGGCACTGATGTTGTGTGATGATTAGGCCTGGCTCGCAGTCGTCGTTCCAATTCATCCAAAAAATATTTGATGGTGTTAAGGTCAGGGCTTTGTGCAGGCCAGTCATGTTCTTCCACACCCATCTCGACGAACCATTTCTGTATGGACCTTGCTTTGTGCACAGTTGAATTGTCATGCTGAAACAGGAATGGGCCTTCCCCAAAGTGTTGTCACAAAGTTGGTAGCACAGAATCATCTAGAATGTCATTGTATACTGTAGCGTTAAGATTTCCCTTCACTGGAATTAAGGGGCCTAGGATGAACCATGAAAAACAGCCCGAGACCATTATTCCTCCTCCACCAAACTCTACAGCTGTCAATATGCAACTGATTCGTCCATCGGACTGCCAGATGGTTCAGCTTTATTCATCACTCCAGAGAACGTGTTTCCACTCCTCCAGAGTCCAATGGTGGCGAGCTTTACACCACTCCAGCCGACGCTTGGGATTGTGCTTGGTGATCTTAGGCTTGTGTATGGCTGTTCCACCATGAAAACCCATTTCATTAAGATTTCGACTAACAGTTATTGTGCTGACGTTGCTTCCAAAGGCAGTTTGGAACTCAGTAGTGAGTGTTGCAACCACTTGGACTTCAGCACTTGGCGGTCCCGTCCTTTGAGCTTGTGTGGCCTACCACTTCACGGTTGAGCCTTTGTGGCTCTTAGATGTTTCCACTTCTCAATAACAGCACTTACAGTTGACCGGGTCAGCTCTAGCAGGGCAGAAATTTGTCAAACTGACTTGTTGTAAAGCTGGCATCCTATGAAGGTGCCAAGTTGAAAGTCACTGAGCTCTTCAGTAAGGCCATTCTACTGCCAATGTTTGTCTATGGAGATTGTATACACCTGTCAGCAACTGGTGTGGCTGAAATAGCCAAATTCACTAATTTGAAGGGCTGTCCACATACTTTTGTATAGTGTATCGACCAGCGCTTGGGTAGTTTTGTTTTACATGCCAATCAATACGAATAGAACTAACGACCAGAAACACCGAAAATGTCATTTGACAACCATTGTTAGTGAATGTAGCATCACGTTTTGTTGAAAAATGTATTTTTAATGCTGGTAACCCATTGTATAAAAGCAATAATATAATGTGACCACGTCAAAGCCATGATAAAAAGTCATAACATATGGCCTCCCATGTATTATTGCTTAAGTACATGGCTGTATGTTTAGACAGAAGATGAAACGAAGGACAGACAGAGGGGTAGGCGGAGCGTGGGATGTGTATTTACATTGTCGTAGATGGTGTGTGGGGTGTTAGTGAGGTGAAGTATACCTATTAAATGAAACAATCTGATGAGGCTGGCAATCACTTCGGAACACAGGAATGTGTTTGATGAGCAAATATCACAGGGTGTGTAATGCTGATTCCAGAAAATGGTGAGATGTGTTTGGCTTTCCTCTTTTCTTCTAGGTCGCTGGGCACTTTGCAGCTGACACAATTAATCTCTTTCCAACAGGCACTCCTTTTCTAATTTAATTTCTGTTGTCTTTGATTCAAAGCCGTGGTAATGATCCACAATGTCCCCATCTGTTCCTGGCTTCCTGTTCCACATATGCACAGCTTTGTTCTCTCTGTTCTCTCACGCCTTTGATGTCCCTCCTATTGCACAGCTTTAATAGCCACATATATCACATGATTAACATTTATTACATTTAGAGGACATCTTCAGGTTGTGACACATCACACTTGTTAACCCTGTTGATGACTTTAACCCTCCTCCTGGAGCGGTGCCCTCCTACAGAGCTACCCTAATCTAACAATCAGCTGCTTCTCAGAACCTTATTGTCTGAATAAGTGTGTTTGTGTGGCGCTGGAGAAAAACCTTGCAGATCCAATGGAGCTCCAAGAGGAGGATTGGCAACCCCTGCCCTTGACATTAATAGTACGTTGTATTTTTTCCACCTCCTTCCAAGAACCCGAGGAAATGTCCGGATTCCATGCTGTCCATGATGTCCCAGAAATGGTTCCTCGGTCCATGGAATACCTGTTAAAATTATTACCTTATTACCTTATTAAAATTGTATCAGGAGATAGTTAAAGGTGATATTTCCTTATTTCTGAAAGTAACTCCAACACAAATAGATTGTATTTACCTGAGAAACATATTATTCAGACTTTCCCAGGTCACCTTAGTGGGACACTAGCTCATTATGCTGCCCCATAATCTGAACAACTGTCTCAATTATTCCTAAAATGTGAATTCCCCTTTGAGACTACATTTGGAATCATTCCAGGTCCTGGATAAAACAATATACTGTATCTCTTGAACACACAGTTTCACAAAAGTCTGTGGGACAATGACAAATGGAAAACATCTTCCTCATTATCAAACAAGGGAATCCTTATGGGGACGGAACACTTTTGACACAGTTGCTACAGGAGAACAGCTCTCCTACACCCGATCCGTCCACTCTATCTCACCTTTGGAGGAATGGTCCTCCACTCTTTCCTAAACTTGCCTATGAGGCTTTAATCTTCTAAATGCTGCTTGAGGATTTGAATTTATCCGCATAAATCTCGGGCCCCAGCCCTTACCTTGATTAATGGCCCCCATCTATCAGGGTGCCATGCAGTGTTCAGGACTCGCCCCCCCAGACAGCTTTGCTTTAGAATAATGGGAATGCTCCGTCCCCAACCCCAACCATGCCGCATCTGCAATGATTGTGCATCTTTTTGATCTATCTGTCAGGCCAGTCCATTAAGAAGGACAGAAGGGGATGGTGAGAGACAGGGTGAGAGGGGAGAGAGGGACGAGGGAGAAAGTCGGGGGAGGGAGGCATTGCGGCAAGGCGTCTTTGTGTTTTTACCTGTACAGTAGCTGACAGACTGTAACTTTGTGAGGAGCAGTGCTGTCCCCAACTGATAAACACAAGAATGCAGTCAAATACACACACACATACAAATGTAGCTGTGCACCAATGGGGCTGCGGTTTCTCCTTTTTCCAGTCCCAAGCTGTGGCATGGAGCCTCAGAGACATTCTGTCTGTCATCAATAACCTTGGCAGCGACTAGTGCTGACTCCAGGTTCTCTCAGAGTGCTGCCTCTCACTGAGACTCATTGATATTCTACACATGTACACAGTCACAGACAACCACACATGCTGCAGACATGCTCAATCTCACACAGCCACAGAGCACAAACATACAGTATGGATATACAGTGTTGTATACACAGGCAAGAAGACAAACAGGCACCCAGGCAGATGCACACACACAGCTACACACACACACACACACACACACACACACACACACACACACACACACACACACACACACACACACACACACACACACACACACACACACACACACACACACACACACACACGCACACACACACACACACACACACAAGCACACAACATGCATGCGCACACACACCCACGCACACAAGCACACACGCACAAACACACACACACAAACACACACCATCTTCTAGTCAGGTTTGTAATGTAGCTGTAGGTTCATAATTGATTGCGACATTTCATTAATCAGTTGGTAAGATTTCACCTCAGGAGGCCTGTGCAGAGACACTATCTCAACTAGGGTTCTGCAACACTTCCCTTCTGTTTAGGAAACACACTTTTTACACCTCACTTTCTCCTGAAAAATTATTATCTGAGATTACTGCTTTCTCTCGTTGAGGTAATTATATGCCACGCAAGTGTACCTCGTGCCGGCATGTTAATATTCCGTAAAGTCTACAGCTATTCATGCTTTTAAACTAGCTATTCATCAATGTCAGAGGAATTTTCTTCTCTGTTGATTGCGCTTTTGTGAGTCTCATTACTCGTCGACCGGAGAACTAAAATAGCCTGTCCCTCCTGACAACAAGCAGACAGGCAGGAATTTATCAATCTTTAATTGAGAAATCATGTGGATGTGTCACAAAATAAACTGCAACCATATTAGTGCATTATGAGCTGGGAAAATTAACCAGCGCATCCACAACACCCACGCTCGCTTGTAACCCACCATCTCGCATGCTCAATATTTTGCCGGTATTGTTTTTAAATGTCACAGCCCTATTACATCGCCCGCTGGGATGGGTGGTGATATGTGAGAGTATTGTGTTGTTGCCTGTTGCTGACATTTTCACTGGCTGGATATTGCTGCTACGCTCCCCAGACGCTCACAGGCGCCTATAGCTCCCTAGCCCATCAAAAGAGGACCAGGAAACTGGAAGGGATGGAGTGGATAAAATTGGGTGGAGGAGAGTTACTGTAAACTGTCCATGAAGACTTCAATTTTGGAATCAATTGAAAAAAGCACAGGGGCTCATGATAGATTCCATGTGAATGCCTGAAGAGACTCTTTTGCACATTCCCAATTATTTTCCGAAATCAATTTGAAAGGAAATGTAACAGTGTGTGTGTGTGTGTGTGTGTGTGTGTGTGTGTGTGTGTGTGTGTGTGTGTGTGTGTGTGTGTGTGTGTGTGTGTGTGTGTGTGTGTGTGTGTGTGTGTGTGTGTGTGTGTGTGTGTGTGTGTGTGTGTGTGTAACAGCTTGTGTGTAACAGTGCTTGTGTGTAACAGTGTGTGTGTGGTACAGTGCGTGTGTGTAACACTGTTTGTGTGTGCTTGTATGTGTGTGTGTGTGTGTGTGTGTGTGTGGAGGGGGGTAGAAAGGGCGAATGAGATAATGAACCATTCTTAAACATGGTCTTTTACAGACCATATGACAGTTATATGAGTTAGTGTGTGTATGCATGTGTGTGTGTTGTGTTTGTGTATACGCCTGTACCTTTAAAGCTTATTGCAGCATCAGACTGGTATTACCTTCTGCTCTTCTCCAGATGACTGCACACCTGAATCTGTCTTTTTCCTTCCTCTGATTTGCTCTGGCCACTGCTGAGGTCAATCGGTTGTTTTTCAGTTCTATAAAAATGGTGGACTGGCCACCCTGTGAAGCAGCGAGCCCCAACACTGTGTGGAACTGGGGCAATGTTCATCAGGTCTCATGTTGACCCTGCTGTGCACCCTCAGCAATATCTAGCAGGCAAAAATTGCTTATTTTTGTTCCACCATTTTCCTCCCACTGAAGGTAAACAACGCAGCACTGTAATGAGAAATGGGTAGCGAGGGAGAGGAACATTCAACTATAAGAGACTATGGAACCCACTATATATATTCTCTCTCTCTCTCTCTCTCTCTCTCTCTCTCTCTCTCTCTCTCTCTCTCTCTCTCTCTCTCTCTCTCTCTCTCTCTCTCTCTCTCTCTCTCTCTCTCTCTCTCTCTCTGTCTCTCTCTCTCTCTCTCTCTCTCTCTCTCTCTCTCTCTCTCTCTCTCTCTCTCTCTCTCTCTCTCTCTCTCTCTCTCTCTCTGTCTCTGTCTCTCTCTCTCTCTCTCTCTCTCTCTCTCTCTCTCTCTCTCTCTCTCTCTCTCTCTCTCTCTCTCTCTCTCTCTCTCTCTCTCTCTCTCTCTCTCTTTGTTCCTGTAATTACTTTCGTGTGAGGTACAGGTCTACTCTTGTCCTATTTCTCTGTTGAAGGATTGTCCTGGGAAAGCACATGTGTTGAACACAGCTGATCCCTGAATCCCATTTGGAAGGCAAGCGGTTGTTTACAGATGACATACAGAGAGCTCCAAAAGTATTGGGACAGTGACATATGTTTTGTTGTTTTGGTTCTGTTCTCCAGCACTTTGGATTTGAAATTATACAATATTTACAGACTATCAGCTTTAATTTGAGGTTATTTTCATCCATATCAGGATAACCTCCTCCATTTCAGGGGACTAGAAGTATTGGGACAAATTCACTTATGCTGTGCATTTGGAAAGTATTCAGATCCCTTCCCTTTTCCACATTTTGTTACATTACAGCTTTATTTTAAAATTGGTCAAATAATTGTTTTTCATCATCAATCTACACGTAATACCCCATTTTTGCAAATGTAACAAAATACAGAAGTACCTTATTTACATTTACAAGTATTCAGGCCCTTTGCTATGAGACTCGAAAATGAGCTCAGGTGCATCTTGTTTCCATTGATCATACTTGAGATGCCTCTTCAACTTAATCCACCTGTGGTAAATTTGATTGATTGGACATGATTTGGAAAGGCACACACCTGTCTATACAAGGTCACGCAGTTGACAATAAATGTCAGAGCAATAAACAAAGCCATGAGGTCGAAGAAATTGTCCGTAGAGCTCCGAGACAGGATTGTTGCGAGGCACACATCTGGGGAAGGGTACTAAAAATGTTTCTGCACCATTCAAGGTCCCAAAGAACACAGTGGCATCCATCATTCTTAAATGGAAGAAGTCTGGAACCACCAAGACTTCCTAGAGCTGGCCACCGGGCCAAACTGAGCAATTGGGGAGAAGGGCCTTAGTCAGGGAGGTGACCAAGAAACCAATGGTCACTCTTAGCAGAGCTCCAGAGTTCCTCTGTGGAGATAGGAGAATCTTCCAGAAGGACAACCATCTCTGTAGAACTCCACCAATCAGGCCTTCATGGTAGAGTGGCCAGACGGAAGCCACTCCTCAGTAAAATGCACATGACAGCCCGCTTGGAGTATACTAAAAGGCAACTAAAGGACTCTCAGACTATGAGCAACAAGATTCTCTGGTCTGATGAAATCAAGATTGAACTCTTTGGCCTGAATGCCAAGCGTCTCATCTGTAGGAAACCTGGCACCATCTCTATGGAGAAGCATAGTGGTGGCAGCATCATGCTGTGGGGATGTTTTTCAGTGGCAGGGACTGGGAGACTGACTAGTCAGGATTGAGGGAAAAATTATCGGAGCAAAATACTGATAGATCCGTGATGAAAACCTGCTCCAGAGTGCTCAGGACCTCAGACTGGGGTGACGGTTTACCTTCCAACAGGACAACAACTCTAAGCACACAGCCAAGACAACACAGGAGTCGCATCGGGACAAGTCACTGAATGTCCTTGAGTGGCCCAGCCATAGCCCAGACTTTTACCCGTTCGAACATCTCTGGAGAGACCTGGAAATAGGTGTGCAGCGACACTCCTCATCTATGCTGACAGAGCTTGAGAAGATCTGCAGAGAAGAATGGGAGAAACTCCCCAAATAAGGTGTGCCAATCTTGTAGCGTAATACCCAAGATTACTTGAGATTGCAATTACTGCCAAAGGTGATTCAACAAAGCACTGAGTAAAGTGTCTGAATACTTATGTAAATGTGATATTTCAGATCTTTATTTTTAATAAATTAGCAAAAGAAATTAAAACTGTTTTTGCTTTGTCAATATCGGGTTTTGCGTGTAGATCGATGAGGGAAAAAAACATTTAAATACATTTTGGAATATGGGTGTCAGGTAACAAAATGTGGAAAAAGTCAAGGGGTTGGAATACTTTCCAAAAGCACTGTATGTGTATTAAAGTAGTCAAAAGTTTAGTATTTGGTCCCATATTCCTAGCATGCCTGTTGGATGCATTTGCTGTTTGTTTTGGTTTTATTTCAGATTATTTTGTGCCCAATAAAAATGAATGGTAAATAAGATATTGTGTCATTTTGTAGTCATTTTTATATTAAGAATAGAATATGTTTATTGTGGATGCTATTATGATTATGGATAGTCCTGAATGAGTCGTGAATAATGATGAGTGAGAAAGTTACAGACACACAAATATTCATACTCCAAGATATACTGAACTCTCACCATTACAATAAAGGGAGGTTCAGCGTTTTTTTTGGGGGGGTATGATATTTGTGCATCTGTAACTTTCTTACTCCTCATTATTTATGGTTCATTCAGAACTATCCGTAGACATGGTAGCATCCACATTTATATATATAGTGCTGGAGAAGGGAGTCAAAACAACAAAAATGTATCACTGTCTCAATACTTGTGGAGCTCACTTTGCACAAAACATTGGGAACACCTCTATTGAGTTGCAACCCTTCATCTACACTGATTGAAGTGGATTTAACAAGTGACATAAATAAGGGATCCTAGCTTTCACCTGGATTCACCTGGGTAGTCTGTGTCATGGAAGGAGCAGGTGTTCAAATGTTTTGTACACTCAGTGTATGTAACATGTGATGACACCATGTCTCAATTTATATTCACTTCCGAGAATACGACTATCACACTTTAATTAGTATTTCTTATGCCTTTGCCTCTCAGTTTACATATATATTCTAGAGTTCTTTTTGCTTCTCTATGGCTGCCATATCTTTTTAATATAATATGATTTACTAAATACAGTACTACTTTCCTTGTACTCAAAATAAAATACAAATGTACGAATAATAAACATGCAGTAATCATGGCAAGCACAACGACACAAACAGTATATTTCTCTTCCAGGCATCGTGAACAAACTGAATAATCTCAAACATGCCCTGTCTGAAACAAAATTCAACCTTCTGATTGTCCCGTATGCAGAATACCTCAGGGTTATCACTATTTTCCTTTTACAAAAAAAATAACTTCTCAGATCGTCATACAGAGGGCAAAGAAACACTAAATTGATTTTGTTTCGATTTCCCCAAGATCACACAGTAGGCTAATTCTCTCCTCTTCGGGCACTCTGTTAAATCTACCCATCTCTATAGCCAGAGGGAGGGCTCCGGATTTGAGTTATACACAAACTGTCCTTTGGCTTTTTGTTAGGTTCAGGAGGGCATATGGTTCAGGGGTGTAGTTCTCTTTGATGAGAGTATACGTTCTAAGTTTAGGTTTAAACCAAATATCAGCTGCCCATTTTTTCTTGTGAATCAGAAAAATGTTTGTCCTTGATTTGTATAACACCACATGGTAAATACATATATGAGCAGGTTTCAAAAATATTTTGAGATAGTCAATGCATGTTGTGTCTCAAACGATGGCAGGCACAACAGAAAAACCTCAGCTGATGTAAAGTAGGGTCTAAGCTGCAACATACAGTTGAAGTCGGAAGTTTACATACACCTTAGACAAATATATTTAAACTCAGTTTTTCACAATTCCTGACATTTAATCCTAGTAAAAATTCCCTGTATTAGGTCAGTTAGGATCACCACTTTATTTTAAGAACGTGAATAGTCAGAATAATAGTAGAGTTACTTATTTCAGCTTTTATTTATTTCATCACATTCCCAGTGTGTCAGAAGATTACATATACATTCATTTAGTATTTGGTAGCAGTTCCATTAAATTGATTAACTTGGGTCAAACATTTCAGGTAGCCTTCCACAAGAATGTGATGAAATAATTAAAAGCTCAAATAAATCATTCTCTCTATTATTATTCTGACTAATCACATTCTTAAAATAAAGTGGTGATCCTAATTGACCTAACACAGGGAATTTTTACTTGAATTAAATGTCAGGAATTTTGAAAACTTCCGACTTCATCTGTACATCTCTTTACCTTTAAAGTGGTAGAGGGGGGAAATACACATATATACAGTGCTAGGGGTGCTCTTTCTACAAACCAATGTCTACACATTCACACCCAGAGGCATAGGGCTGAAAATGTCTCAAGACCTCCATCAACATCAGAAAACAACAGGAAGGCCCCATCCTTCCATTTGGATCCTGAGACGCCTGTGTGCATAACTGCACACAGAGTGGGAGAGAGAGATTGCATTCATGCGGCTAGTAGGATAAAAAGCATACCTTTACCTTTGTTATCCGGATTAAAGCATATATTTCCTTTGGGGTTGGTGGAAGTGTGTAGCTATGCATTTACCTGTGTGTGTGTGTATGTGTGTGTGTGTGTGTGTGTGTGTGTGTGTGTGTGTGTGTGCGTGTGTGTGCGTGTGTTTGGAATGAAAAATAAGTGTTTGTGTGTGTCTGTCTGTGTGTGGTATCAGACAATGTGACCAGGAAGATTTACTTTTATCTGCCATTTGAGATATTTACCGGACCCATATGTATTGGGTGCATAACCCACCAACAGTGCTCAGAATGACAGAAATCACATTTAGATTATGGTAATTCATCTTAACAGGACATGCAACTCCTGTAATGAAGACGCCAATATAAAGGGATTTGAAACATTTGACAAAATGCAATTTGCGGGAGAAATCCATTCATAAAAACGCACCTGATGAGAGCAGTTCCATATGTGACAGAGATGAAAATCTCCTTTGTGATCAAGCCATCAATGTCACGTGATTATTGGTGTCGTAAAAACGTTAGCTAACATATTAGCTATTAGTATGTTTGACATTTCAGTGTAATTACTACTACTGTACTATCAGCTTTTTGATAAGAGGTTTAGCAAAACTAAATGTGTCCCGTAATATCGCCTTACCAGTTATTGGCCACCTTACTATTTTGTTCAATTACAAGAAATATATCCATTTAATTTTGTACAAAAAAGAGACACCAACCTTGTGTCTGAAGTGTTTACTCGATAGATGACTAGTTTATTAACCTTCCAGTAAAAAAAATGAATTACTTGCCTGTCAACTTTTCATTGTGTAGCTCCTGTTGACTCGCAGTCAAATTTTACAATACAGACAAAATGTGAATTTATATGACTTTTTTGAAAACTCAAAACCTAACTCAACCTAAACTGCAATGAAAATCGGTGGTCAGCTAGCTAGAAGGTTGCCTTTAGCCACAAACCACACCGTTATTTTCCAGTCTATTTAAATGTTGAGCTCGAGGTGATTTAATCCTAATAATACCGCTAGAGAGTTACTGAAGTTAGGGAGTGTCCAATGTTGGGGGAAAGTTTGCTATGATTGTGCCTTTGGATTCTGGACGAAGAAAGTTGATATGAAAAACAATAGTTTTACTTTATTAAGATCCCCATTAGCTACTGCACATGCAGCAGCTACACTTCCTGGGTCCACATAAAACATACAAATACATGACAAATTATAGAAAGGTGTATAGAGCCACATACAATATTACATTACATTCTAAATAAAACATTTTAATAAAATAAAATAAGAGTTATATATAGGAAAGACACCAAGACATACCAAAAATACTATTTACACACCGTCATATATGTATATACAGTGGGGCAAAAAAGTATTTAGTCAGTCACCAATTGTGCAAGTTCTCCCACTTAAATAGATGAGAGAGGCCTGTAATTTTCATCATAGGTACACTTCAACTATGACGGATAAAATGAGAAAAAAAATCCAGAAAATCACAGAGAGACAGGAAACACAGGGATAAATACACGAGGAAAATATGCGACACCTGGAGTGGGTGGAGACATTCACAAGGACAGGTGAAACAGATCAGGGTGTGACAGTTAGAGGTGAGCAATCGCTGTTCTGATGTCCATAAGTTATTAACGGTCATAAGAGTTAGTAGCAGCAACATTATGTACAAAATAAGTAAAAAAATAAGTTACAAACAACATGAAAAAACAAACAAAATAGCACATTTGGTTAGGAGCACGTAAAACGGCAGCCATCCCCTCCGGTGCCATTCTAATAACTTAAGTTGTTTTGTTTAGAATTTGATTAGAATTATTTGTTCTCTTTTTAGGCCTCATCAATTATTAATTAAATCTTGCTTTTTGACAATGTTTGGCATGTCCATGCTCAGCCATAATGCAATTTAGAGTAGGCCTAGCCCTTATATCAGTGTGAATGCTATTGAAGCCATGCAATTACTGAAAACAATGTGGACTGCAAATGGGTTCAAGTAAAGGTATTTAGCAAAGATACAGAAGGACTTCATATTGTTATTTAAGTTCTGTAAGCCATTTAGTAAACTATAACGGACTTACACTGGAATGGGAGTTGATTCCAAGGCAATACATAAAAGACCGTAAATACACAACTTGAAACAACTACATATTTCACCATGGAACCTGTTCTGATTGGCTTCGACACACTCACAACATGCTTATTCATGAAAACCCAGCCCTTTTGCGCCAACGTCCGCAACTGCACTGATAATTGTGCTTGTGAAAATAGCCCAAATATTTCTGACACACCCCCGAACCTTAAGAGTTAGATTGACCATTGTGTTAGGTTTGTTAAAATAGTGCTCGATTTATGCCGGGACTTTGTACTGCAATACCAGGAATCTCAACACTTCTTTCAATAGGAAAGGCTACAGACAGACTGACTTGTCTAAATAACTCTAGCATTGCCATTCAGAGTGGCAAACAACAAGGTTTTACATTTCATGGTAAGCACATTGAGTCAACCTACAGGTATGTTTCTAGTGACTGCTACAGAAGTCAAATGTCTAGCTGGCTGTCACATAGCTAACGCTGTGGCATTGCATTCCATGCAAGCTGTAATTTATTTTGGGCTGGCTGATACTCAGGGAGCTTTGTGGAGTGTGGCTCATTGTGATTCCAGTGAGTTAAAGTGTATTGCTGTGGTACACAGTATGTGCCATATCTCAACTAATTATGCCAAATTACAATTGTGGAACTTGAATGTACCAATTGGTTGATATTCATAATGAGAGGTTTGACTCTTATGGCTTGAGAGGCTTGCCTGGCTCTTAAAAATTGTTTATTGTTGATGTGAGGTTGTCATGCCTGGTTTGCTTTAAAATGTTTGGTGAAAAAAACACAGCAATGCAGAGGTCTTATCAGATCTCTCAGACCTGATTTACAACCTCTCCCTGAGTTACAATTACAATCCTGATGGAACCTAAATGCATGAACGTGCGTGCGTGTGTGTGTGTGTGGTAACTGTCTATGGCTTTTCATCAAGCCAACTTCACAAACGTATAATAAGCAATTGAATCTGCAGACAATTAGCCTGATTATTTTGTTAGTCTAGCTAAAAGGCAACAAAACACTTTTTGATTTATATTCTCAGATTCAGCTCAGCTGTAGATGGGTGTGTTGTGTCCATTACATGTATAGCCACCTCGTCAGACAAAACAGTCCATATTTCAGACCATTTAATCCATGGATGGGCTCAAGTTGGTGGGGGCCACAAAATATTGGAACTTATATTCAAGGGTCGTAGTGGCTTGTTGGTCTGCGTACCCACATCCATACCGACACATGCAGTCAGAGAAGGGCCTACCTTGCAAGAAAAACATTTTCGCCATCCCACTCCTCACAGCAGAGAGTTTACATCCTGCAATTCTATAGACCATTTTGCCATTGGCTATAGAAAATTGCTGCAGTTATACAGTGCATTCGGAAAGTATTCAGACCCCTTGACTTTTTCCAAATGTTTTTACGTTACAGCTTTATTCTAAAATCGATTAAATCATTATTTTCCCTCATCAATCTACACACAATAGCACATAATGACATAGCAAAAAAATGTTTTTTTATGTTTACAAATTTCTAAAAAATAAACGTATATTACATTTACATAAGTATTCATACCCTTTACTCAGTACTTTGTTGAAGCACCTTTGGTAGTGATAACAGCCATGAGTATTCTAGGGTACGACGCTACAAGCTTGGCACATCTGTGATTAGGGAGTTAGGTTGGATGGTGAGTGTCGCTGCAGAGCTATTTTCAGGTCTCTCCAGAGATGTTCGATTGGGTTCAAGTCGGGCCTCTGGCTGGGCCACTCAAGGACAATCAGAGACTTGTCCTGAAGCCACTCCTACGTTATCTTGGCTATGTGCTTAGGGTCAATAGGGTCAATGTCCTGTTGGAAGGTGAACCTTAGCCCCAATCTGATTCCTGAGCGTTCCGGACAGGTTTTCATCGAGGACCTCACTGTACGTTGCTCCCTTCAGCTTTCCATCGATCCTGACTAGTCTCATAGTCCCTGCCACTGAAAAACATCCCAACAGCATGTTGCTGCCATCACCATGCTTCACTGTAAGGGTGACACTTGGTATTCAGGCCAAATAATTAATCTTGGTTTCATCAGACCAGAGAATCTTATTTAACATCTCTGGGATATGTGGGATGCTAGCGTCCCACCTGGCCAAAAGCCAGTGAAAATGCAGAGCGCCAAATTCAAATAAATTACGATAAAAATCTAACTTTCATGAAATCACACGTAAGATACCAAATTAAAGCTACACGTGTTGTGAATCCAGCCAACATGTCAGATTTCAAAAAGCCTTTTCGGCGAAAGCAAACAATGCTATTATCTGAGGGTACCACCTCCGTAAACAGAGAGAGAAAACATATTTCAACCCTGCAGGCGCGACACAAAACGCAGAAATAAAAATAAAAATCATGCCTTACCTTTGACGAGCCTCTTTTGTTGGCACAAATGGTCCTTTTTTTCCTCTATTAATTCCTTCGATATATATCCAAAATCTCCATTTATTTGGTGTGTTTGATCCAGAAAAACACTGGTTCCAACTTGCGCAAAGTGACTACAAAATATCTCAAAAGTTACCTGTAAACTTTGCCAAAACATTTCAAACTACTTTTGTTACACAACGTTAGGTCTTTTTTAAAGTAAATAATCAATAAAATTGAAGACGGGATGATCTGTGTTCAATACAGGAAGAAAACAAACTGATGCTACCTTTCTGGTCATGCGCCTCTATCTAACAGTACACTTGAAGTGACCCTCGTTTTTAACAGGGCTACTTCTTCATTACACAAAGGAAAAACCTCAACCAATTTCAAAAGACTGGTGACATCCAGTGGAAGCGGTAGGAACTGCAAGAAGGTCCCTTAGATATATGGATTCCCAATGAAAACCCATTGAAAAGAGAGTGACCTCAAAAAAAGGAATCTGAATGGTTTGTCCTCAGGGTTTCGCCTGCTACATAAGTTATGTTACACTCACAGACATGATTCAAACAGTTTTAGAAACTTCAGAGTGTTTTTTATCCAAATATACTAATAATATGCATATCTTATCTTCTGGGGATGAGTAGCAGGCAGTTGAATTTGGGCATGCATTTCATCCGGACGTGAAAATACTGCCTCCTGTCACCAAGAAGTTAAGGTGTCCTTAAGGTGCCTTTTGGTAAACTCCAAGTGGGCTGTCATGTGCCTTTTACTGAGGAGTGGCTTCCCTCTGGCCACTCTACCATAAAGTACAGATTGGTGGAGTGCTGCAGAGATGAGTGTGCTTCTGGAAGGTTCTTCCATCTCCACAGATGAAGTCTGGAACTCTGTCAGAGTGACCATTGGGTCCTTGGTCACCTCCCTGACAAAGGCCCTTCCTCAATTTTGCCAAGCTGCCAGCTCTAGGAAGAGTCTTTGTGGTTCGAAACTTATTCCATTTAAGAATGATGGAGGCCACTGTGTTCTTGGGGACCTTCAATGTTGCAGAAATGCCTTGGTACCCTTCCCCAAGTCTGTGCCTCAACATAATCCTGTTTCGGAGCTCTACATACAATTCCTTCAACCTCTTGGTTTTTGATCTGACATGCACGGTCAACTGTGGGACCTTATAGAGACAGGTGTGTGCCTTTCCAAATCATGTCCAATCAATTGAATATACGACAGGTGTACTCCAATCAAGTTGTAAAAACATCTCAAGGATTATCAAAGGAAACAGGATGCACCTGAGTACAATTTCGAGTCTCATAGCAAAGTGACTGAATACTTACGTAAATTGGATATTTCTGTTTTTTATTTTTAATACATTTGCAAACATTTCTAAAAACAAATGTTATCTTTGTCATTATTGGGTATTGTGTGTAGATAGATGAGACATTTTTTTTTATCTAATCCATTTTAGAATAAGGCTGTAACATAACAAAACATGGAAAATGGGAAGGGTCTGAATACTTTCTGAATGCACCGTATAAGCATTTTTGCAGCAATTCTATGATATGTGAATGAGATTGACAAACAAAATCTAGTGGGCCCCCCCCGATCGGTAATTCGATCGTGAATGGTACAAGTTTAGATAACTAGCCAGACTGACTTACCAATCTTAACTTTCTATGCAGACATGGGCTAATTGAGAAACTACTGATTCAAAACCAAATTTTGAAATTGCACCTTGCACCTCTATTATAACTCTCAACAGTAAGTTGATACTGAGACTGAGTCCATGATAGCAACATGTTAGCTGTGCTGCTGCCACATAAGTCACTGCTCTGAGGTTAGCCACCATGCACAACCAATTGATTCATTACTATTGCATGTTTGCACTCCTGCTTGTTTCACAGCCAATGACAACAGTGTGTGTGTGTGTGTGTGTGTGTGTGTGTGTGTGTGTGTGTGTGTGTGTGTGTGTGTGTGTGTGTGTGTGTGTGTGTGTGTGTGTGTGTGTGTGTGTGTGTGTGTGTGTGCGTGTGTGTGTGTGTGTGTGTGTGTGTGTGCATGTGTGTGTGTGCATGTGCGTGTGTGTGTGTGTGTGTGTGTGTGTGTGTGTGTGTGTGTGTGTGTGTGTGTGTGTGTGTGTGTGTGTGTGTTGGAAGGGGGAGGGTGTTATGGCATATAGCAGACGGGTGTCGTAAGCCGCTTCACATCTGTGTCTTAATTATTATTGTCTGCTTTGCAAGCTGACTCACAAAGAGAAAAATTCTATTCCCTTGTCTATCACAGGGAAATGTAACAATCATGTTTTTACATGATAAGAGCTGTTAGATTGGCTACCTTTAACACACGACTTGTTGACCGACATCAGATATACAGGACCATCAAGATACAACATTTAAGTATTTGTGTTTTAAATGTCAATTGCAATGATGTGTGCTGATGCAAGCTCTGAACAAGTTGACTTTAGGGAGCTTGTTTCTTGTGAGATAGTCGTTTAAAGAAAATACACAAATGATAAAGGAAAATATTATTTTCACCATGTGTAAATTACTTACATTCAAAATTGTTGTTTGCCATAACATCACACTTGGATACTTCAGGTATGTATTGAGGTTCAGGCTGGAATGAATCAGAACTCCACTTGAATGTCCAAATAGACTAATTGTACTCAATGACATACGGTTGTGGATTTGGATAAATGTAGAATAAGGAAGTACATTTGGACATACCATTTTAGATCTCTTCAGAGCCTTTTGATTCGTTTGAATGTAAATGTTTCAGTAATTAAATAAACAGATACACATTAATGAAATATACAGGTTTTCAGCAAGCTGCCAATAGGTATGAGCTTGGCTTTCCATCCTGGATACATTTAAAATGTTTTTTTTTATATAATAATCAGCCAGAAAAAATATTAGGAATGTTTAAAGTCTGTGCTTGCTTTTTCTTTTTCCTCATTTTTGGCAGCAGAGTTTATTCTTAACTTCTTAAAGTAGGGGAATGTTTCCCCTGATAATAAAAAAAATGGATGTACTCCATTCACTTTCATCAATTGCTCCTTACTTTGGCAGGGGAAGGCCGCAAAAGAGATACCGCACACTTTTATAAAAGAAGAGATGCTACTTCTATGCAAATGTTGTTAATTAGTAGAATAAAATAAGTCTGAAATGGAAGGGAAACAGATTGTTCGTCTTCTGTGGCTAAATGAAATCAGCGAAAATTAGCTCAATAACTCCCTGCATGCACACACTCCTGCTGAATATTTATACAACGGGTGGGTCTAATCCTGAATGATGATAGGTTAAAAGTGCATAGCCGGTGTCAATTCCACAAGTTACCACTGGCCAAATCTATGACGTTAAAATGATGACTTTCTCTGTTCCATCTGACTGTGCTATCCACTGTCTCATCAGCCAGGCGAAGCAATTTATTAACTTGATATCCACTAAAAAAAGCATTGAGACATTATATCACATTTCTTTGTACTAACATTTAGTTTTCAACAGTGGACATTTGTATACACCTTGATGCCTGGGCTCCCTGCCTGTGCCATTAAACCCCTACAACTCATCCAGAACGCTGCAGCCCGTCTGGTGTTCAACCTTCCCAAGTTCTCTCACGTCACCCCGCTCCTCCGCTCTCTCCACTGGCTTCCAGTTGAAGCTCGCATCCGCTACAAGACCATGGTGCTTGCCTACGGAGCTGTGAGGGGAACGGCACCTCAGTACCTCCAGGCTCTGATCAGGCCCTACACCCAAACAAGGGCACTGCGTTCATCCACCTCTGGCCTGCTCGCCTCCCTACCACTGAGGAAGTACAGTTCCCGCTCAGCCCAGTCAAAACTGTTCGCTGCTCTGGCCCCCCAATGGTGGAACAAACTCCCTCACGACGCCAGGAAAGCGGAGTCAATCACCACCTTCCGGAGACACCTGAAACCCCACCTCTTTAAGGAATACCTAGGATAGGATAAGTAATCCTTCTCACCCCCCCCCCTTTAAGATTTAGATGTACTATTGTAAAGTGACTGTTCTACTGGATGTCATAAGGTGAATGCACCAATTTGTAAGTCGCTCTGGATAAGAGCGTCTGCTAAATGACCTAAATGTAAATGTAAATGTCTCTGTGACATTTGCAACATTGTTTCCAGCTGTCCCATAGTAATGAACGTGTCAGGAGTCGGGACGAGACAGACAGGCAGGCAGGCAGCATTTCTCAACCAGTCAAAATCATGAATCAGCTGGAATCATTTTTATGTATATACAAAGAAATGTCAATTGAAAACATATCAAATGAAACAAAGTGCAGCTAATTTGCCAGCTTCAGTTTGAAGTGATTGTTAGCTGTGTTGTTGGCTACTGTGGCTTCTCTAAACGAGTGTCCTGGACGAGAGAGCAAATTATCTATGCCAGGCAACATTGCGCCTCATTAGCTCATTAATATGGATGTATCCAAATAAATGTCTCTAGAAAACAGCTTAAACAAATGCAAATGCAGATACTTTGTTATTATTCTGGCTGCACTTTTTGACGTGACTGTAAGTTAGTCGTAGTTGGCTAGCTAGCAAGCAAGGGATAAGAGTGTTGCCTGCCAGTATGGCAATGAAACATTTAGAACGAACGACTGGGTCGTTTCCATAGATACAGAACAAAAACACTGAACAACTGGTCGCTTCTTTGGCAACTGAACCAATAGAACGAACGGCCAGCTGGCTTGGGTAGTAACCCTAGATTTGTTTCAGGACTATATCTTGTGGAAGGATGAAATATTATGAATACATTCAATAAATTAATGTTTTTAATGAAAATATGTCAATCATTAATTGAATATGTTGGTAACCCGTTGTATAAAAGTGATAATGCCCAAGAAGCCAGTGTTTGGAGGATATATTGGCACGTCTCGGGCCTAACAACAACCGGGCCAATATATCCTCCAAAAACTGACTTCAAGGGCATTATCACCTGTATTGAGAATGGGTAACCCAGGCTACATCTTGATTTACCTAATTTATCATTCAAATAAATTATTACAATTATGTTGTTTTGTAGTTAGATTTGTAAAAAAAAAAAGTCAAATTAATTATACAATTGCATAATGTATTCATTCATGAATACATGGCTGTCTCTGAAAAATGCTGACATCAAATGTAAAATGTATTGATAATGATCTCAAAGGATGTCCAACAATTAAACAGAGCAGTATCTGAGTTTATCTGTCTGGATAAGCAGCCATTCTGTGACTTTGGCTTTACACACCTTTTTTGCCTTGGTATCGTTTTTGGTTTTGTGTATTGTCATGATACTTAGTATGGTATCATGGTATCGGTATCAAAGTCAACATTATGGTATAGTGACAACACTACCATGGGCAGCTACAGCCCTGTGCCAATGCATCTACAGCACAGGTGTCAAACTTGTTCCACAGAGCACCGAGTGGCTGTGGGTTTTTGCTCCTTCCTTATACTTGATTGATGAATTAAGGAAACTAACTCCCCACACCTGCTTGTCTAAGGCTTAATTGAAGAGAAAAACCGAAAACCTGCAGACACTAGGCCCTCCATGGAATGAGTTTGACACCCCTGACCTACAGACTTAAACAGCACCATGGACAGCTTCAGTCCTATACCAAGGCAGATACAGACCTATGCAGCACCATGGACAGCTACAGGCCTACACCAATGCAGCTATAGTCTAAACTAGAACCATGGACAGCCACAGCACTATTTCCAAGGCAGCTACAGCCTTAAACAACACCATGGACTCCTGCAGCAGCTACAACAACAACAAAAAAAATACCATGGACCGATACCCAGAGAACTATAGCCCTAAACAGTCCCTAGCGGCCCCGAGAGGACAGCATTACAGTCAGTGCTCTACATCTCTGCCTACACACTCAAGACACATAACCATTAAAACCTCTTGCGACGAGCAAACCCGTATCCGGGAGCGTAATCATAGCCTCAAATGCATTAGCATAACGCAGCGGACATAAATACGCAAAAAATCGCAAATGATATAAATATATTCAAACACAAGCTTAGCCTTTTGTTAACAACACTGTCAAAATATGCATTACAGCCAACGCTAGACAAGCATTTGTGTAAGTTTATCATGGCATAATGCTATGCTAGGCTCTGCTGGCAGCAGGCAACATTTTCACGAAAATAAGAAAAGCAACCAAATTAAATCATTTACCTTTGAAGAACTTCAGATGCTTTCACTCAGGAGACTCCCAGTTAGATAGCAAATGTTCCTTTTTTGCAAAATTATTATTTTTCTAGGCAAAATAGCTCCCGTTTCTTCATCATGCTTGGCTGAGAAATCGACCGGAAAATGCTGCAACTATAACGCCAAACTTTTTTCAAAATTTGCTCCATAATATCGACAGAAACACGGCACACGTTGTTTAGGATCCATCCTCGAGGTGTTTTAAAAATATATATTCGATAATATATACGTCGAGGCAATTGGTTTCTCATGAGAAGCGATTGGAAAAATGGCTACCTCAGTATTTTACGCAAGATTTTCTGCTGGAGACACCATGTGACCACATGCTATATATGGTCCCTTACAGCCATTCTTCAATGGAAATGCCTAAAAAGACATCGCAATGCTGTAGACACCTTGGGGAATAGGTGGAAAACGTAAGCTCATTTGTAGCTCATTCACAGGCATATAAGGAGTCATTGGCATGAGGCGGTTTCAAAATATGCAGCACTTCCTTTTTGGATTTTCATCTGGGTTTCGCCTGTAACATCAGTTCTGTGGCACTCACAGACAATATTTTTACAGTTTTGGAAACGTCAGAGTGTTTTCTTTCCAAAGCTGTCAATTATATACATAGTCGAGCATCTTGTCATGACAAAATATCTTGTTTAAAACGGGAACGTTTTTCATCCAACATTTTTTATAGCGCCCCCTAATGCATAACTGGCAACCTTCACTGTGAAAATACAGGAACTACATTGAACACTCATCTGATAGATACATTCTCTCTTCCACCTGCCATGCAGCAAATACTCATGACGCTAACTAATATTTTAGCTGAGTGAAAAAGTTACAGAGGCACAAAGATCATACCCCCAAGTCATGCTAACCTCTCATTATTACCAATAACAGATGATTTTAGTATTTTGGGGGGATATTTATGCCTCTGTAACTTTTTCACTCATCATCACTTACGATTCATTCAGGATTTTCTGTAATCATGGTAGCATCAACATTAATGTAGAAGTGTTCAGGAACATACCATTTTCTATTGTTATTTATGATAAAAGTAACTCCAAAATGACACTATATATTATTTACCAATCATTTCTATTGGACACAACATAATCTGAAACACAACCAAATCAAACTGCAAATGCATCCAACAAGTTTGAAGTCACAAGTTTGAATAAGTCATTGTATGCTAAGAATGTGACCAAATACAACACCTCTGACTATTTTAATACACATATACAGTGGCTTGCAAAACTATTCACCCCCTTGCCATTTTTCCTATTTTGTTTCATTACAACCTGTAATTTAAATGGTTTTTATTTGGATATCATGTAATGGACATACACAAAATAGTCTAAATTGGTGAAGTGAAATGAAAAAAAAATACTTGTTTAAAAAAATCTAAATAATGTCAAATGGAAAAGTGGTATGTACATATCTATCCACCCACTTTGCTATGAAGCCCATAAATAAGATCTGCTGGAACCAGATTAATTAAATTAAGTATTAATTAAATAAAGTCCACCTGTGTGCAATACTTTCACAAGCCACTCTATTTGGAGGCAATTTTGGTTCAATGAAGAAGAACCCCTAGGGTTCTGATAAAGGTTTCTATATATACATTTTAAGGGTTCCATATTTGAAGCACGCAATTTAACGATTTTTGGTTCTATTTGGAACCTTTTTTTTCTACGTATGTAACATTGAGAAAGTGTTACAGCATCAGGTACCTGATGCTGTAACACTTTCTCAATGTTACATACGTAAAAAAAAAAAATATGAATAAGAGTAGGAGTAAGAAATAAGACTAGCAAGTAAATAAAGATCAGCAGTAAAATAACCATAGCAAGATTATATAAAGGGGGTACCGCTACAGAGTTATTGAAGTAACTATGCATAGATGATAACAACAGAGAGTAGCAGCGGTGTAAAAGAGGGGAGGGGCAATGCAAATAGACTGGGTGGCCATTTGATTAGATGTTCAGGAGTCTTATGGCTTGTGGGTAGAAGCTTTTTAGAAGCCTTTTAGACTTGGCGCTCCGGTATTTCCTAGACTTGGCGCTCCGGTACCGCTTGCGGTATGGTAGCAGAGAGAACAGCCTATGACTAGGGCGGCTGGAGTTTTTGACAATTTATAGCCTTCCTCTGACACCGCCTGGTATAGAGGTCCTGGATGGCAGGAAGCTTGGCCCCAGTGATGTACTGGGCCGAATGCACTACCCTCTGTAGTGCCTTGCGTTCGGAGACTGAGCAGTTGCCATACCAGGCAGTGATGCAACCAGTCAGGATGCCCTCGATGGTGCAGCTGTAGAACCGTTTGAGGATCTGAGGACCAATGCCAAATATTTTCAGTCTCCTGAGGGGCAACATGTTTTGTCGTGCCTTATTCACGACTGTCTTGGTGTGTTTGGACCATGTTAGTTTGTTGGTGATGTGGACAACAATGAACTTCATGCTCTACAAGCTGACAAACAAACTCCTTCAACTAGATGTTTCTATCTTATACTCATTTTTGTTGAAACTGACTACCATACCGTGGCAGTTGCTATGCCCCTGCATCCTGTAGTTGTAATAATAATTCTGGCTGGTATTGTAATTTCCCTCCACAAAAAGCAGTATTGGTTATGTATAGCAACCCGTTCATTAGCCATCGTCATTACTATGGTACGTAAACAACCTAATTAGCCCTCATTCTCATTGAACACACCGATAAGAGTATGATATGATCACACATATTCATAATGGCGTAATATTGGGTACTATTCAGAAAGCTAATGAAGATGAGCCAACCTGAGCCCTGGTTACTGGGCATGCTCTGAGGCTGGGGTGAAGCCATGCCAGACGCCTTTATGACACATTGATTTCTGCAGTCAACCGCATGCTGTGAATAAGCTTGCAGTATTCGTATTCCAGAGTGGATGGCTACTGTTTTTTTTGTGACCTTTTATGCACACAACCCAATTTGGCGAGAGCAGCAGAAATCTGAGTTGTTTGTTTAGATGCTGTAGTTTGTAGCCAGAGTGCCCTATTCTGGATGTCACCGCAATTTGGGCTCAGGCTCAGATCTGGATATTCTGTTTTAGGTGCTATTCGTTCTTTCTGTTGGTTTCTCAGGAATGTGACTTTTCTCAACTAAATCTCTCGAGGGATGAATGTATGCACAATCCTATGTGGATTATGCTCCATGTTTACTTAAACAATGTTATTTTGTTACCTTTTACATACTACTGTAATATGTGATTTGGGTGCAGATATGGATCATTTGAATATTCATCAAATAAAATAAATGTATGTAAGCATATATTAGTTGAGAAGAGATTTTCGTAAATCGACATTTAGTGCACTTCCACTGCCGGTGTTGGTCATTGTTAATATTCTACTTCTCGAAAGCTTATCCTTTGAGCATAGAGAGTAGTTCCTGAATGGCCATCTCTGCTTCTCAGCAACCTTCTCTCTGTGCGTCTGCAGAATGTTAAACTGTGTAGAAAACAGCCCAAGCCCTCAGGCTCTGGGCCCCTGAATCCTCTATACTCTGCTCTGCCCCATAGTTTTCCAGCACCGATCTGTCACTTCCTCTCAGCTGAGAAGGCAGCACGGCGGCCGGGGCCCAGAGCAACCACTCTCTTGGCATGCACCCCCTTCCAGGGGTCAGTGAGAATTAGGCTGCCATAAACGGCCATGCCCTGGGTCTCACAGAGATAGCATGCATTCCTTTCATTTCCCTCCTCCTCTACCTCCAGCTCCAGCATAAAACTTAATGGAGTTTATTCTGCTCTAAAAAATCTGCGAGCGAGAGAAAGCAACCAAATCCATGCTTTTTGTGGCGGGGGCACACTGGTAAGGGGGAAATGAACGAATCACTTCAGCGGTAGTGAGGTGCGGGCTTGTTCCTCTACCTCAGAGGCCTGGGCAGATGTTTGGGAGAGTTAGGGGATCTGTGCCACAGTCCGGGAGGGCCCAAACAGCCCCTGGTAGATGGCTGGAAACAAGATCAGCTCCACAACAGCTGCTGGGAGGACAAGAGGCAAGTGTACAGGCAGTGTTTTAGCATTCTAAGCAAAGTTTCTGCTTCCCTGGTTGCTTGGTGCATTGTATTCATCCATGCATTAATTACTAACTACATACTGTACAGCCTCTCTATGTGCTTGATATTGTAAAGCTAGAGTTCCATTGCACCTGTGGGGGAGAAGTCAACGCTGAGAGGGAATTGTTGGTGCATACTGTGCCTTATTGATAGATACTGTGTCTTCTGGTGCTGCAACCCTTAGTATATTCAATAGGGAATACATGTCTTGTGGAGTGCTATCATGTGACTCCTCCCAAACAAGCACAAACTTCCTGGCACAGTTTTATTGCGAAGGAATCTGTTTGTGCAATAACAATAAATAAAAACAAAAACAAAACAAGCACAGATATGATACCTCAACTCTTCATTAGTACCAAGACACAATACAGACCAATAGTCTTTGAATATTGCATTTGGAATGCCAACAAGTGTCTGTCACATGATAAAGTGCATATAACATGTACAATTGTACAATTCATACAGATATAGAAACTTAATTTGATCACTCTTTTGTTGCTGAGAATTTTCCTGCACCGGGAATGCAGATGAGCTTTGTGATATACATAAATGTACTGAAATTCACTGACATTTTGGCTATCTAATAGCCTAACCACGGATCAAGCAACATTATGGACTAAACGTTAGAATCCTGTTGCTGCAGGATTATTTTGCATATAGGTCAAATTAATATCCTACACGTGTATGTGTAAAGTCAGTATTTTAACGGCACTGCGCGATACGCAGCCTATATTGAACTTTGAATACTTTGACTTTGAAGACTGATTTATTTATCTGGTTGAAACATCTTGAAACATGACATAATTCAGGACATTAATAGACAAGAACAGTTCAAGGACAGAACTACCGAAAAAAAATGCATCCTTATTCGATGCCAAACCCACCACTGGTGTGCATAACCGAATGGCTCTATTTTTATGTCATCTGAACATAACACCAGTTCCAATCCAAGTGCCAATACCAGTTAACATACTCTAGGCATTTCCATTTTTTGGATAATATGAAAATACTAATGTCCAAGCACACCAGTGGTGGGTTTAGCGTTGAAATAAAGATGCAGAAAAAAGCCTCATACCTACTGTAAAATATGGTTTTGGATATTTGACGTGATGGGGCTATTTTGCTTCCAAATCAAATCAAATGTATTTATATAGCCCTTCTTACATCAGCTGATATATCAAAGTGCTGTACAGAAACCCAGCCCAAAACACCAAACAGCAAGCAATGCAGGTGTAGAAGCACAGTGGCTAGGAAAAACTCCCTAGAAAGGCCAAAAACCTAGGAAGAAACTTAGAGAAGAACCAGGCTATGAGGGGTGGCCAGTCCTCTTCTGGCTGTGCCGGGTGGAGATTATAACAGAACATGGCCAAGATGTTCAAATGTTCATAAATGACCAGCATGGTCAAATAATAATAATCACAGTAGTTGTCGAGGGTGCAACAAGTCAGCGCCTCAGGAGTAAATGTCAGTTGGCTTTTCATAGCCGATCATTAAGAGTATGTCTACCGCTCCTGCTGTTTCTAGAGAGTTGAAAACAGCAGGTCTGGGACAGGTAGCACATCCGTTGAACAGGTCAGGTTTCCATAGCCGTAGGCAGAACAGTTGAAACTGGAGCAGCATCATGCCAGGTAATCCTGAGGCATGGTCCTAGGGCTCAGGTCCTCCGAGAGAGAGAAAGAAAGAAAGGGACAGGACATACTTATATTCACACAGGACACCGGATAAAACAGGAGAAATACTCCAGATATAACAGAATGACCCTAGCCCCCCCCCGACACATAAATTACTGCAGCATAAATACTGGAGGCTGAGACAGGAGGGGTCAGGAGACACTGTGGCCCCATCCGATGATACCCCCGGACAGGGCCAAACAGGCAGGACATAACTAGAGGGATATCTTCAACCACCAACTTACCATCCTGAGACAAGGCCGAGTGTAGCCCACAAAGATCTCCCCGCCACGGCACAACCCAAGGCAACAACCCAGACTGGTCCTGGGGCTCTTGTTAAGGTCAACGGCATCATGAACTTTACCCAGTACCAGAACATTTTAGCCAAAAACCTGGTTGGCTCTGCCAAGAGGCTAAGACTTGGCCACAAGTGGATCTTCCAGCGAGATAATAACCCCAAACACATATCAAAATCCACAAATAAATGTTTTATTGACCACAAAATTCAACATTTTGCAATGGCCATCTCAGGATATGGACTGGAACCTCATTGAAAACGTGTGGTTTGAATTGAAGAAGGCAGTCCATAAGTGCACACGAATGATCTGGAAAGATTCTGTATAGAGAATAGTATAAGATCACTCCCAATGTGTTCTCCAATCACAAGGTGAGGTATTACAAGTTATTGAAAAGAGGGGGGCCAATAATGTTGAATCCTACCTTTTCAATAACAAATGTTTCACTTGTTAAACAAAATATTGTAGTATAATATAATATAATAATAAAAAAGTGGAACATTTGTATTATTTATTTAATAGTCTTTTTTTAATCATCTTTATCAAGGGTCCCAAAAACGTTGGATCTGACTGTGTACACTGAGTGTACTAAACATTAGGAACAACTTCCTTGTATTGAGTTGCACCTCCTTCTGTCCTCAGAACAGCCTCAATGCCGTGGGGTGTGGACTTTAAAAGGTGTTGAAAGCATTCCACAGGGAGGCTGGCCAATGTTGACTTCAATGCTTCCCACAGTTGTGTCAAGTTGGCTTGATGTCCTTCGGGTGGATGAGCATACTTGAAACACATGGGAAACTGTTGAGCATGAAAAACCCAAAAGATTTCAGTTCTTGACACACTCAAACTGATGCGCCTGGCACCTACTACCATACCCCATTCAAAATCACTTAAATATTTTGTCTTGCCCATTCATCCTCTGAATGGCACACATACACAACCCATGTCTCAATTGTCTCAAGGCTTATAAATCCTTATTTAACCTGTCTTCGCCCCTTCATCTACACTGAATGAAGTGGATTTAACAGGTGACATCAATAAGGGATCGTAGCTTTCACCTGGATTCACATGGTCAAAGTAGGTCATGGAAAGAGCAGGTTTTCCTAATGTTTTGGACACTCAGTGTATATCCCGGCTTTGATATATGTATGTATGATTTATGTGTATGCAGTAATTATATAGTAATGGGTGCAAGATGCAGTCACTATGACGGTAAGTGAAGACGACAGTTGCTTTGAATCCAGAGGAATTGTAAAATGGAGAATGTCCTTGGGTGTCAACCAAAGCCACTGAATCTCACTGGTAAATGTTACATCTTGTATGAAGTAGTCTGGTTCCCAGGAGACTATAACAAAAACAAAACATTGTGGCTTATATATATATATAGTAACAGTCAAAAGTTTAGACACACCTACTCATTCAGGGGTTTTCTTTATTTTTACTATTTTCTACATATAGAATAATCATGAGGACATACAAACTATGAAATAACACATAGGGAATCATGTAGTAACCAAAAAAGTGTTAAACAGTTCAAAATATATTTACCCTTTGCTTTGATGACAGCTTTGCACACTCTTTGCACTGTCTGTGATTTATTTAGAATTCAAGGCACACAACCAGCATGGCTACCACAGCGTACGCAATCTCATTTGTTGACAATGACACCAGACACCTCCAGGCTATGTACGGGCTATTGTTGTACGCAATCTTCAGTTTCTTGGCAATTTCTCACATGGAATAGCCTTAATTTCTCAGAACAAGAAAAGACTGACGAGTTTCAGAGAAAGTATTTGTTTCTGGCCATTTTGAGCCTGTAATCAAACATGTCAAATATTTAGGTTATCTGGTTTAAGTGACTTCCCTTGTCTCCCCTTAACAATGCCCCTTCCCCATGCAGAAAAAAAGAGGCTTTATTCAAAACTGCAGAATCAATTACACTGTATGGAAAACCACTGTGCTATTTCACAGCTAACATATCACCATGACTATCTTTGAATCTGCTGAGACAACAGTAAAATTCAAAGTGATTTGGGTTCTTTTTTCCGTTCCTGTGAATATATCACATAATTGAAAACTCCATTTTATTTTCATGTTTCCTTACAGTAGCAAGGGTACACAGGGATGTTATACACAATACACATAGACAAACATGGCACGAATGCACACAAGCACACAGACGCACACAGACATGGTAAGCATGTGGTACAGAATATTTATGCCCCTAGTAAATGTACAGGTGCTAGTTAAGACCAGTTTATCTACAGAAGTACACTTGTTGACAGCACACCTGTTAGCCGATGAAAGGGTGTACATTAAATATTATCCCTCCACTACACCATGAATCTTATCTGATAGAATCACACTGCCCACTGTAAATAATGTGAGCATATCTGTCTTAGCCACTGTGGTCGCTTAACTCAAGCTTTATGTTTGTGTTCTGGCCTGTGCTGCTGTTTTCAGGCCACTGTTGTTATTCTCTCTCCTCCACCAGCCACTGCGGTGCCAAGGCATGCAGAAATTCTGATGTGCTCATAGTTAATGAGTGCTGTTGCATTCTGCTCGCCTTACATATTCTGGCCTGTCAGCTTAGCTCTTGTATAATTATGTTACTGATAAGTGACACGGTTGTAACATATCAGCACTCATACATGAGCAATGTTTCACCACTGGCAAAGCCTCACGCTTCCTGCTCCTCTCCTCACTTCCTGCCAACATTTGGCGGCTGCAGCTATTGCAGGGTCTTCTAGGTTCTTTACACAAACATGAGTTAGCTAGAAGAACTTACATACCCTGCTAATGTGAACACTAATGTGAAGACTTCTTTAGAATGTAAATCATTTGGAGTTCATCCAACTTCAGCTCCATTACTGTTGGTACTTTAACTTCCCCGCCCCACTTCTCCAGCCTGTCCACCTGAATCTCTGTCAATATTGCATAAAGGATTAAATATATAATGAGAGGCCTTTGTGCAACGCCCACGCCAAGACCTCTGCCACCTGTCTGGAGGCCTTTCTATCCTCATTCTCAGCAGTGCAGAGATTGATTAACCCAGCCTGAACCCAATGCTGTAACTGTGGGGAAGCCTGGCCGGTTTCTCTGAATCAATTATTTGAAACATTTGGAGGATCGTTTTCTGGTTTTCCTGTTATTTTGCTATTGTTTTTTGGGCCGCACTCAATTCCTTAATTAAAATGCAGATTCTTAATGACTCTTACCAGAGGAAGGTGATGAATGCATTTTTTATAGGCAAGTCAATTAAGAACAAATTCTTATTTACAATGATGTCTTAGGAACAGTGGATTAACTGCCTTGTACAGGGGCAGAAAAACAGATATTTACATGATCAGCTCAGGGATTCGATCACTGGCCCAATGCTCTAACCACTAGGCTACCTGCCGCCCCAAAAGGGAGGGATTTGACCTCCAAATGCTTGAGTAAGCAAACACTAAGACTAAGATAAAGCCATTTCTTATTCACAAAATTGTGAATTTGATCACTCAGTTACAGCGCAGACAACGTGGCCTCTACAACGTGGCCTCATGGCCTCTACTGTGTGTCTTATGTGTGCACTGAAGAATTTGAAATCCATATGAGTTAATGACATACATTAGTAAAATCATTTTTTATGGCCACTCAGCCGTCTTTCGTGTTCCTTTGCTGTCCACAAGACATTCAGTTAGGTAAGTAATGTTCTGGTAAGGAATATAAGTACTCACTGCCAGGAACATGAAAATAGATTACACAGTAGTCAGCCGACCTTTTGGACCTAATGACTCAGAGTCATGTGTATATGTCTAAGCATTGTATTACCGTAATGAATAATTTAATTGAGTCCTTCTGACTAAATATAGAGGGCTTGATAAGACAGCTAATTGTACATTCATAGTTTAGGTTGAAGACAAACTTTTTCTCGTAATTCAAAAATAGATGTACTCTGCTCTGCTCATCAAATTGTGGCGTGTGAGGCAGACAGACATTTACATTAAAAACCACAAGTACAATGTACTGTACATATAACCAAAGTCAACACACATTGACATTGTTTTTATTTCATGAAAGGAATTTAAATAAAAGTGCATTTTCATCATTGGTATACATCCAACTCATCTTATGCTGAGAATGTAGTCCTTCAAAGTCTCTGGTTGCATTTGTAGCATGGCCTGCCTGTACTTGCGTTCCTCTTCTAGCCAAACCTCAGGAGATTCACTGGCAGCAGACTGCACACAATACCTCAGTCAGACAGTGCACAGTGCTGAGAGCCCCTCGCTATGACTTTCATTTGCATCACATACGGCTGGGCTTTTGTTTGCCAACCCCACTCTGTGCCTAGCGATAAGCCCATGTAGCTAAAAACAGCGGGATGAGACGAGGCGTCTCCCGTGCGCAAGTATGGGGCCTCTCACCTGTTTGTTGGAGTGTTTGCTTGCTGTAAAATAAAGAACAAAAAACAGGGAAAGCCATTTCCTCTGATATTCAGTACCAGTCAAAGTTTGGACACACCTACTCATCCAAGGGTTTTTCTTTATATTTACTATTTTCTAGATTGTAAAATAAAAGTGAAGACATCAAAATTATGAAATAACACATATGGATTTGTGTGACAACCCAAAAAAGTGTTAAACAAATTAAAATATATTTTAGATTTGAGATTCTTCAAAGTAGCCACCCTTTGTCTTGATGACAGCTTTGCACACTCTTGGCATTCTCTCAACCAACTAAAAAGTCATGTTTTATTTCCAGTGTTGGAAAAACTCAATTTCCTGACATGCGGTATGAAAATTGCTGTGCTGAAATGTTCTACCCCCTACCTTGCTTTCTATCGATGAGCATTCTGAGTGCAATAGGCAATCCCTTTCTCCTTCAGTAATGCCAGAAGGAGAGAACTGCAGGTCGCCCTGTATCCAGTCGAAGGGAATTATGAAGTATTAGCGATTAATAACCTGGCTGATTGATTCTGGGTCACAGCAAGGGTTGTCAGTGCTTTTTGGATAGTCAGGTTGGCGGCCTTCCAGTATTGATTGGCGAGCAGGGAACAGAACAACAGAGGTAGATGAAGTTTCGCTGTGAGGGACAAAGAACTTCAATACCTGTCCTGTTGGGCCATTTATGATCCCATACCAATTGTCTGGTGCTAGTGGTGAGTCTGCAGGGTGCTTTTATGTCAGCTGTAGTAAACAGAACAGCTAACTCTTTTTAAGTATCATTCATCCGTATAATACACAAGTAGACTGTCTTATACACAAGTATCTCTTTGATCAAGTGGAAGACAAACACTACACAGTGGATAATACAGTTTATGTTACATTCTGATTCAAATGGCTCATTGAGTGGCGGCTTTGGCAGGAAATGAAAGGCAGACTAGTCTTTCAGACTAAAAACTGATTGGCGTTTGCTCCTGCAGACATAAACAGCATGTAGCAAGACGAAGCCTGTAACAGAGACATGGACAGCCATCCCAGTTATTCACAGAGAGAGATTCATCAATATGGAGCTGTGGGACTGGGGATGGCAGAATGGATAAAGGAGGGGGGAAGAGAAGAGAAGAGGAGAGAATGAGATCTCCACATTTAACAATACGACCCCAGTGACTGTTTGGATTCTTCACATCTTAAAAATCAATTCCTCTAAATATTTGACACATGCTTGCAGCATGTGATGGGGCTGGCTGGAGCTGGTGTCTGACCACAACATCACACACCTATTAGTCATCTGGTCAACAGGCACCACTGTTTTCATGTCAATTACTCTATTGCTGTTTTTCTCCCAGCTCTCAGGGTTATTTATTTACCCAGTGAGACTCTATTAATCTGCTCAGCTGTTCATCGATCTCATCGGTGCATTCAGATGTTACATCTCACATCTTTGGCTCCAAGAGCTATGATCACCAACAGCGTTGTTTACAGCAAGCACTGTTCTAGGTCTGGCTGTGGAAACAGTAATACTCTAAAAACCAATACTTGTTTGTACAGGTATCCTAATTACTCATAAATCAATTAAGGGGTGTTCCTCAAAAATCCTACTTACATTAAAATATCATAGCTGGATCATGTTGATTTCTAGCAGACTTATGTAAATACACAGTGGAAAATGGTTTCTGCTGAGGATGTAGGTGGCAGGGTGGCAAGGCTAAGATGACCTGTAAGGCAGAGAAAGTCACCATTTATAATTATGCATAGGTGTAGATAAATAAAGACTCCAGGAGAGTTATGCATAACCGTGAGCTAACATATCAGTGATCTTCCAGTGTCATGCCCCGAAAAAACGTTTTATTAAACCTGACATCGCACACATAAAGCATTGAGGCTTTTACAGTCCAGTATTTTGATTACAAAATGGGGAACAAATATGGCAGCTATCCATGGGTTCAGAGCTGACAACATACAACGCTAACAACATACAGTGGGGCAAAAAAGTATATGGTCGGCCACAAATTGTGCACGTTCTCCAACTTTAAAAGATGAGAGAGGCCTGTAATTTTCATCATAGGTACACTTCAACTATGACAGACAAAATGAGAAAAAACAATCCAGAAAATCACATTGTAGGATTTTTAAGTAATTTATTTGCAAATTATGGTGGAAAATAAGTATTTGGTCAATAACAAAAGTTTATCTCAATACTTTGTTATATACCCTTTGTTGGCAATGACAGAGGTCAAACGTTTTCTGTAAGTCTTCACAAGGTTTTCACACACTGTTGCTGGTATTTTGGCCCATTCCTCCATGCAGATCTCCTCTAGAGCAGTGATGTTTTGGGGCTGTTGCTGGGCAACATGGACTTTCAACTCCCTCCAAAGATTTTCTATGGGGTTGAGATCTGGAGACTGGCTAGGCCACTCCAGGACCTTGAAATGCTTCTTACGAAGCCACTCCGTCGTTGCCCGGGTGGTGTGTTTGGGATCATTGTCATGCTGAAAGACCCAGCCACGTTTCATCTTCAATGCCCTTGCTGATGGAAGGAAGTTTTCACTCAAGATCTCAAGATACATGGCCCCATTCATTCTTTCCTTTACACAGATCAGTCGTCCTGGTCCATTTGCAGAAAAACAGCCCCAAAGCATGATGTTTCCACCCCCATGCTTCACAGTAGGTATGGTGTTCTTTGGATGCAACTCGGCATTCTTTGTCCTCCAAACACGACGAGTTGCGTTTTTACCAAAAAGTTATATTTTGGTTTCATCTGACCATATGACATTCTCCCAATCTTCTTCTGGATCATCCAAATGCTCTCTAGCAAACTTCAGACGGGCCTGGACATGTACTGGCTTAAGCAAGGGGACACGTCTGGCACTGCAGGAATTTGAGTCCCTGGCGGCGTAGTGTGTTACTGATGGTAGGCTTTGTTACTTTGGTCCCAGCTCTCTGCAGGTCATTCACTAGGTCCCCCCGTGTGGTTCTGGGATTTTTGCTCATCGTTCTTGTGATCATTTTGACTCCACGGGGTGAGATCTTGAGTGGAGCCCCAGATCGGGGGAGATTATCAGTGGTCTTGTATGTCTTCCATTTCCTAATAATTGCTCCCACAGTTGATTTCTTCAAACCAAGCTGCTTACCTATTGCAGATTCAGTCTTCCCAGCCTGGTGCAGGTCTACAATTCTGTTTCTGGTGGCCTTTGACAGCTCTTTGGTCTTGGCCATAGTGGAGTTTGGAGTGTGACTGTTTGAGGTTGTGGACAGGTGTCTTTTATACTGGTAATTGTAAGTCGCTCTGGATAAGAGCGTCTGCTAAATGACTTAAATGTAAATGTATGTAAAATGTAATGAGTGGAGGACAAGGAGCCTCTTAAAGAAGAATTTACAGGTCTGTGAGAGCCAGAAATCTTGCTTGTTTGTAGGTGACCAAATACTTATTTTCCACCATAATTTGCAAATAAATTCATAAAAAATCCTACAATGTGATTTTCTGGATTTTTTTCTCATTTTGTCTGTCATAGTTGAAGTGTACCTATGATGAAAATTACAGGCCTCTCTCATCTTTTTAAGTGGGAGAACTTGCACAATTGGTGGCTGACTAAATACTTGTTTGCCCCACTGTACCACTTACCACACATGAACACATGTCATAGACAGCGTCTGATTTAAAGTTTTCTGTGTGAGCTTTGGTAGATAACCATCCATCACTTACGGGAATGTACACCTCTGTGGAGGGTTATGAGAGAGGGTCCACTTCAGTATATGCTGTTCGTTTATGGCTGTGTCAGGTTACGGAGTACTGAATGTGTGAACGGGCTGCCCAGGGGACAACTAATTGGCCCTTTATAGATCGCCGAAAGGCACTAAAGGGCCAGACACTGGGTGTGAACGGAAGATGAATCAGTTTAATGCAGAACCAGACTTAGTTATTCAGTCAGTTTTGACATGGTTGTCTCTGTTGATTCTAAATCTGCTGTTTGCTAGTGTTTTAGTCCTTATTTGAAGAAAAGGAGGCGCTTTAAACACAGTGGGGATTTCAAAGTTTTGTTTGTGACCTTAAACCTTCTCCATGGAGGTAAAATGGAGCAAGTGAATGCATGATTTATTATTCCAGAAGGCCAATTAGCTCAACATATTTAAAATGTTGAAATACACAATTTTTCTGATCCAGCATAAACAAGTTGTCTTCAACTGATTTGTATAAATCCCTTAGTCCCACAGCTTTCTCAGTGCATTCCAAAAATATTATTTAATGATCTCCTTTTTATTTCCATCTTCAACAAATTGTCATTCAGAGCAACCTCATTAGCATAGCACCATGCTATAGCATATTGTCACAACATACATATGTGGGTCTGGATGTGGCAGGGACTGAAAATCGCCCCAAAATGTTTGCTGTAATGAACTTGACATGTCACAGGGGATAGGATAACATGTTGAAAAATGTGTTTGAAACAACAATTGAAAATCCAAACACTACAGAAAGGAACTCACAGATGAGCAACAACTTTCTAGGCACACACTGAGAAAAAATATTACAATTCGCAGATAGATTGCCAGAGATCATCAGGTGATGAGTTAATGAAGGCACAGTTCAAAAGGAACACCTATGCTAGAATGCTATTCATTGACTACAGCTCAGCGTTTAACACCATAGTGCCCTCAAGGCTCATCACTAAGCTAACTTCACTAGGGTTAGGGGGCACTGTTTTCACTTCCGGGTGAAAAGCGTGCACAAACTAAACAGCCTGCTACTCAGGCCCAGAAGCTGGGATATGCATATAATTGGTAGATTTGGATAGAAAAAACTCTAAAGATCCCAAAACTGTTAAAGTATTGTCTGTGAGTATAACAGAACAGAAAAATTAATCCAGGAAGTTGGATTTTATATGTTTGTAGTTTTCTATTGAATGCCATTACAGTATCCATTGACTTAGGACTCAAATTGCACTTCCTATGGCTTCCACTAGATGTCAACAGTCTTTAGAAATTGTTTCAGGCTTGTATTCTGAAATATTATGGGGTAAGAGCACTCTGAATGAGTGGACCCTGCAGTGGCCCAGAGCTTTTTCATGCGCACGACCGAGAGCGCGCCTTTCTTGTTTACCTTTTATATTGACGACGTTATGGTCCGGTTGAAATAGTATTGATTATTATGACTAAAAACAGCCTGAGGATTGATTATCAACATCGTTTGACATGTTTCTACGAACTTTACGGACCTCAAAGGTAAGTGATTAATTTTATCACTATTTCTGACTTGTGTAACTCTTCTACTTGGCTGGTTGCTGTTTGTAATGTTTTTTTTCTGCTGAGAGATAACATAAATGCTTGGATAGCTTTTGCTGTAAAGCTTTTTTGAAATCTGACATGCCAGGTGGATTAACAACAAGCTCAGCTGTGTCTTGCTATATTGCACTTGTGATTCCATGAAAATTAAATATTTGTAGTAATTTAATTTGAATTTGGTTCTCTTCAATTCAGCGGATGTTGACAAAAATGATCCGGGATGGGTGCACCAAGAAGTTAACGACAAACTGGAGCATGCTTTCTGGTCACGCGCCTCTATCTAACAGTACACTTGAAGTGACCCTCGTTCAAGATGGCCGTACTTCATCATTATACAAAGGAATAACCTCAAACAATTTCTAAAGACTGTTGACATCCAGTGGAAGCGATATGAACTTCAAAAAGGTCCCTTAGAGATCTGGATTCCCAATGACACTCATTGAAAAGAGAGTGACCTCAAAAATACAATCTGAATGGTTTTTCCTCTGGGTTTCACCTGCTAAATAATTTATGTTATACTCACAGACATGATTCAAACCGTTTTAGAAACTTCAGAGTGTTTTCCATCCAAATCTACTAATAATATGCATGTCTTATCTTCTGGAGATGAGTAGCAGGCAGTTCAATTTGGGCATGCATTTCATCCGGACATGAAAATACTGCCCCCTCATCAAGAAGTTAAACCTTCCCTAACCAGAAACCGTGGTTTAATGGCAGCATTTGTGCAAAACTGAAAGTGCGAACCACTGCTTTTAATCATGGCAAGGCGACTGGAAATGTGACCGAATACGAACAGTGCAGCTATTCTGTCCGCAAGTCAATAAAACAAGCAAAGCGTCAGTATAGAGACAAAGTAGAATCACACTTCAACTGTTCAAACACAAGACGTATGTGGCAGTTTCTACAGTCAATCACAGATTATGAAAAGAAAACCAGCCCAGCATTGAAGTCTTGCTCCCAGACAACTTAAACAACTTCTTTGCTCACTCTGAGGACAACACAGTGCCACTGACACAGCCTGCTACCAAAGCCTTGGGCTCTCCTTCTCCGTGGCCAACGTGAGTAAAACATTTAAACACTCGCAAGGCTGCCGGCCCAGACGGCATCTGTAGCCGCACCCTCAGAGCATGCGCAGACCAGCTTGCTGGTGTGTATATGTACATATTCAACCAATCCCTTTCCCAGTCTGTTGTCAGCACATGCTTCATGATGGCAACCTGTTCCCAATAAAGCTAAGGTAACTGAGCTAAATGACAATCGCCCCATTGCACTCACTTCTGTCATCATGAAGTGCCTTGAGAGTCTAGTAAAGGATCGTATCACCTTCACCCTACCTGATACCCTATACACACTCCAATTTGCTTACTGCCCCAATATGTCCACTGATGATGCAATCGCCATCACACTGCACACTGCCCTGTCCCATCTGGACAAGAGGAATACCTGTGTGAGAATACTGTTCATCGACTACAGCTCAGCATTTAACACCATCGTACCCTCCAAACTCGTCATCAAGCTCGAGACCCTGGGTCTCGACCCCGCCCTGTTCAACTGGGTACTGAACTTCCTGACGGGCCTCTCCACCCCGCTTATCCTCAACACTGGGGCACCACAAAGGTGCATTCTGAGCCCTCTCCTGTACTCCCTGTTCACCCACGACTGCATGGCCATGCACGCCTCTAACTCAATCATGAAGTTTGCAGACGACACTACAGTGGTAGGCCTGATTACCAACAACGATGAGACTGCCTACAGGGAGGAGGTGATAGCCCTCGGAGTGTGGTGTCAGGAAAATAACCTCTCACTCAACGTCAACAAAACAAAGGAGATGATCGTGGACTACAGGAAACAGTAGAGGTAGCACCCCCCCTCCCTCCTCCTCCCCAACCACATCACGGGACAGAAGTGGAGAAGGTGGACAGTTTTAAGTTCATTGGCGTACAACTCACAGAAAAACTGAAATTGTCCACCCACACAGACAGCGTGGTGAAGATTGCGCAACAGCACCTCTTCAACCTCAGGAGATTGAAGAAATGTGTCTTGTCACCAAAAGCACTCACAAACTTTTACAGATGCACAATCGAGAGCATCCTGTGGGGCTCTATCACCGCCTGGTACGGCAACTGCTCCGCCCACAACCGTAAGGATCTCCAGAGGGTAGTGAGGTCTGCACAACGCATCACCCATTGGCAACTACCTGCCCTCCAGGACACCTACACCACCCGATGTCACAGGAAAGCCATAAAGATCATCAAGGACAACAACCACCCGAGCCACTGCCTGTTCAACCGCTATCATCTGGAAGGCGAGGTCAGTACAGGTGCATCAAAGCAGGGACCGAGAGACTGAAAAACAGCTTCTATCTCAAAGCCATCAGACTGTTAAACAGCCACCACTAACATTGAGTGGCTAATGCCAACATACTGACTCAACTCCAGCCACTTTAATAATAAAAGAAAAATTGATGTAAAAATATATCACCAGCCACTTTAAACAATGCCACTTCATATAATGTTTACATACCCTACATTACTCATCTCATGTGTATATACTGTACTCTATACCATCTCCTGCATCTTGCCATCTTTATGTAATACGTGTATCACTAGCCACTTTGATAAACAATGCCACTTTTATATGTTCACATATCCTACATTACTCATCTCATATGTATATGCTGTACTCTATACCATCTACTGCATGTTGCCTATGCCGTTCTGTACCATCACTCATTCATATATTTGTATGTACATATTCTTCATCCCTTTACACTTGCGTGTATAAGGTAGCTGTTGTGGAATTGTTAGGTTAGATTACTCGTTGGTTATTACTGCGTTGTTGGAACTAGAAGCACAAGCATTTCGCTACACTCGCATTAACATCTGCTAACCATGTGTATATGACAAATACAATTTGATTTGAGTTGAATTGTTTAAGCATACAATACTGTATGTTGCCGGGCAGTGATACACATTTCTGTTCTGGATATTTAGGTTTTAAAAGAATACGAAACTACATGTAACTTCCTTTATACTGGACACATAGTCATTAACATTAATCTGACTCTGGGGAAGTAGATCAAGGTCCTCATTTCCAAAATCCCAAATTATCCCTTTAAAGGGGTAGGCCATCAGTGACGGAGTTGACAAGCCACTGACGGAGTTGACTACAGATACTCAAAACATAATTATTTTGCAATATTTTTTAAATAAAAGTTCAACACAGAAATGTGTAATATATTAAAAATTATTAATTTGATAATCCCCAATAAAAACATAACATTCTATCAAATCTTTCAGCGTTCTGACCGAGTTGAGTTGACGTTAGACAAAAATCTGTTTATATTTCTATTGTATTTTTCATCTTCTTTCAAGTGGTATACACAGCAGCAATGTTGTTTTTCCTCAGTTTCTTTGACTCTAAAACCTAATTCAATTTAACATATTTTAACCAAAATTCATATTCTATCTTAATCGATCAGACAGATGGAGTTCACAGTTTATTATTGTGACCATGGTGATTCCAATATTGTTTTTCTTAAATCTATCAAAAGTAGAGAACTTTACAGACCATGAGTCAGTGCCATCAGGAATTCCTTGGGACATCCCTACCCTAAAACCTAACCTTAACCCCCACCCTTACCCTTTCTTACCCAAACCATAACGCTAACCCTTACCTAACCTTTACTTTAACCATTTTAAATTACAACTTCAATGAGGTAGGGATGTCCCAAGGTTCCCAGAGAGCAAACCCCAAAATGTAATGAGGACATCAATAAGGGGTCCTTATGGTACAGCTCACCCTGCCAATTCCTAATTCATTTAGGATTTTAGCCAAATCTGACGGAGTTGACGCATCTTTTAGGAATCACAGTATTGAGATAAATATAATTGAAAGTCACAGAGGGCTATTGCAAGAAACAACATAAAATACTTTTTCAATTAAATTCATATCTATTATTGCCAGTTTATACACACTTTTTTGGAGAGTTTGAAGTTGGTATCCTTTTCTCCGGACATGGAATTTCCAGGCATAGAGCCGACAAGGAAATTAATAATGTTAACATTTTAGAAAATTTCAAAACCAAATATTTTCCCGTAAATGTACATTTTAAGCTTAAACAATGAAACAAAATAAAATAAATGCAATTCCCTCCCATAATGAAACAAAACATTTTTATTATTATAATTTATTTTGTAGGGAGGTTTGGGAGTCCCCAAAGCCCCAAAGCTATTACATTCTAAACTGCCTAAAACATGTGCACTCTTTGCTAAATCACATCACAACAATACATTGCGTAGAAAACATTTTAGCGGTCCCCGTCTTGACAGCGGAGAGGAACATTTTTCTACACATTCTGCCATGGGGCGTAGTGAAAATTGTAAAGTCTTAAGGGGAAACATTTAAATGTCTTAGAATGGCCTAGTTAAAGCGCAGACATAAATCCAATTGAGAATCTATGGTATGACATAAAGATTGCTGTACACCAGCTGAACTCTTGAAGAAGAAGCCTTGAAGAATGGACAAAAATCCCAGTGGCTAGATGTGCCAAGCTTATAGAGACATACCCCAAGAGACCTGCAGCTGTAATTGCTGCAAAAGGCGTCTCTACAAAGTATTGACTTTGTGGGGGTGAATAGTTACTCACACTTTTTGTCTATTTTCTTGTTTGTTTCACAATAAAAAATATTTTGCATCTTCAAAGTGGTAGGCATGTTGTGTAAATCAAATGATACAAACCCCCCCAAAATCAATTTTAATTCCTGGTTGTAAAACAACAAAATAGGAAAAATTCCAAGGGGGGTGAATACTTTCACAAGCCACTTTGATTACATTAGTGCATGTTTGCTCAACTGTCCAGCAGGGGGAGGGGGACTGATCCTGTAGAGGTTAAACTACTGCAGGTTTAGATGTCTGGCTAGACTAACTTAAACTAACAAAAAATGTTAGCCGACATGGGCTAATTAAGCGAGTGTCAGTGACTGACGTAAAAAGAGAGAAACTGCTGATGCACATCCAAATTTTGAAATTGCACCTAAATCTATCAAAAATAGAGAGCTTTTCCGACCATGAGTGGTCTTGTTGCACTACATGTAGTGAGGTCATGGAGAAGTGGTCCTTATGATATAGCTGAACCTGCTCATTCCTGTTTAATTCAGGATTTTTGATAAAAAGTCATCATATTTTCAGACATTTTTTCTCTTAGGAATAACAGTTTTGAGAGAAACATTATTTAGAGCCAGAGAGTATGTGGTTTCTGGCAATTGGAGAGATTGAAATTGGGATCCTTTGCTCTGTACAAGGGCATTTCTATAGCCATGAAAATGAAAATGAATATTATTGTTATTTTAAATCTCAAATAATGCAACAACATATTTATATTCAACTTTAAAATAACGTTTCCTTGCCGGACAATGATTGTCCCGACTTTCAATAATCCCTAGCCTATCATCAGCTAAAATAACTGGTCCTACTATATATAGCTACAGATTAAATGAGCATAATAATATAACATCACACACACCCAGAATCAAAACTGTTAAAACATTTTTTAAATGATGCTGTTGATCCAGGTAAACAGAAGAGCCATTTTCATTCTCAGGCTCAATTTGAGTGGAGCTACAGTAGAGCGGGATCAGCACACTGGCTGAGAGCACTGGTTGTCTCCTTGGTGGTAGAATTTATTTTTACGTTGCTTGAAAAATGTATTGGATGGTACATTTTCCGGGCTCACCCCAACAATAAATAAACACATCACTGCAGTCTGTTCCTCTACGGTGTTGAAGCCAATTCAATTACAGGTAGGCTTATCCACTTGAGCTGTGAGTAGCTGTTGCCCCATGTGGCAGGGGTGAACCCATGGAGTATTGAGCACGTTCTGGTTGGCATTCTCTCAAGATGAGGGAGGGGTGGGGTGTGGGGACAAAGTATCCGGGGCTATATCATCTAAACAAGCCAAAACAGTTAACACATTTCACAGCACTATGCTATTGTGCAAGTTCTGTGTATTTTCTGTGTAATGAATCTGTTTCGCTATGGGCGAAAGCAGTTTCTTACATAGGGGACACTTGTTTAATCTTGATCAAGAGGGGTAAAAAAAATTGAATAATTGACGAGAGGTAGGTTAAAGAATAAAACAGCATTTATGCTGACATAAATTATTAAAGATCTGCCATCGTATCAAAACTATGATATTACCTACACTTGGACTTTTCTGAACATGTGTATGATAGTGCTGCTGAAGTAGGTAGAAAAACAGATGTCAATGGGAGACACAACCATTATCTACGTAATCATTTCACTGTAAGGTCTACCTACACCTGTTGTATTCGGTAAAGGTGACGAATACATTTTTTTTTAAACTTGATTTATCTCAATGGGTCAAAGAAGGTGGTGTGGATCTATGTAGTATAAACAATAGTTAATGATTAGTGATCCCAGTACTGTGGATGTGCTCAAAAGTCTTTAGTGAGACAATTAATCCCCAGATCCACAGCACATTATCTAATATATATGGGGCGGCAGCGTAGCCTAGTGGTTAGAGCGTTGGACTAGTAACCGGAAGGTTGCGAGTTCAAACCTCCGAGCTGACAAGGTACAAATCTGTCGTTCTGCCCTTGAACAGGCAGTTAACCCACTGTTCCCAGGCCGTCATTGAAAATAAGAATATGTTCTTAACTGACTTGCCTGGTTAAATAAAGGTTAAAAAAAAATATATATATATATACTGTCTGTCTGTCTGCTGCTATCTCACACATGAAAAAAAAATAAACACAGAAGAAGCATTGTATCATAATTGTGTTCAGGGTGATGGAAAGATGGGGAGGAGGCAAGGAGTGAAAGGCATGTCAGTGCAGGACAATGTATCCGGCAGCAGTGTATATGAAATAGATTTTATTTATTTAATTCATGCTTGCAGTCAACAAGACTGAATTATGCAAAATGCACCGTTATATTTAGACAATAGAATGGTTTGGCATTTTGGATACCTTCATGTATAAATCATGGCCCCTTGACACAAAGGAAACTGAAAAAACAGCCATCTCCACACAGTGTCATTAACCTCTCTCTAGTCTACACTCTTAGAAAAAAGGGTTCCAAAAGGCTTCTTTGGCTGTCCCCATAGAGTAACTCTTTTTGGTTCCAGGTAGAACCCTTTTACGTTCTAGGTAGAACCCTTTTAGGTTCCATTTAGAAATATCTGTGGAAATGATTGTACATGGAATCCAAAAGGGTTCTACCTGGATCCAAAAATTGTTCTACCTAGAACCAAAACGGTTTCATCAAAGGGTTCTCCTATGGGGACAACCGTAGGATCCTTTTCGGTTCTAGATAGCACCATTTTTCTAAGAGTGTATCATCCCTTGGCTATGAAGAGGTCAAAACAACACTGCCTCTGCTTCCCTACGATCCTGCTGTAGAAAATCCCACAAATCCAGGTCTTTAAAGGGATCTACAGGGAGGTTGAGAGCCAACACAAACTCAGGCATCTGAGTGCAGCGATCGCTCTCCGAATCCTCCCCTGATGCAGGATGAATGCAAGGTCAAGTGTATTACGTTGACATTTCCGTCCATCATGTACTCTCCATAGGCCTTAAACACGGGTTTTCCATTAGATTACCCTCTTTATATCTTCTTAGTTAGATTGATTTAGAAGTCTTAGTTCATCTTAGTTAGATTGATTTAGAAGTCTTAGTTCATCTTAGTTAGATTGATTTAGAAGTCTTAGTTCATCTTAGTTAGATTGATTTAGAAGTCTTGCATCTGTGCTTGTGTATGCACCTTATGATCTTTCTCTCTCTTTTACACAATCACAGGAAATAATGGACCCAGCTACTGATATGACATTAAAGGGTACAGTATGGCTTACTGAATTATAATAGATGTGCTCAAATGGGACTGGTCTAGGAAAACAAAAAGTGTTGTGTAGTGTTATACTACTACTAATAACAATAATAATATGAATACTACTAATAGTAATACTAATTAATACTTAGTTAAATCAGGTATAGGCCTACAGTTCTTTCACCAATGAGAAAAGTTCCATGGCTGAGGCTTAGCTGTAATTGAGCACTGCATATATTGCTTTTATCTACTGTATGGGACTATGCCCCTTATCTACTGAGTTACTGTTGCTCCAAGTATCTATGGAATGAGATGGATCAACATTGAACCCTGCAGAATCTGAGTGTACTCTATAGAACAAGCACTAACACATCAGGATGGCACATCTAAATTCCAGGGTGGTTTATTGTCTGTGAAGGACACATTTGTACAATGGACCGTGCTAAATGCAATCACTTCCACTGCTTAGTGTTGGAATCTGTGATGAGCTGTAGTGTCTGAAGTGGTGCAGAGTCTGAGTCAAGGAAATCAACTATTGGTTGACCAGGCATTGACCTTCCATTGAATTGTGTTACTTTTATTTCATTTGTCTAACTGAAGTGAAGGGGAGCTCAGTGTTTGAATAGATAAATTGCACTGACAAGTGTGAGTAGAGATCAGCTGGTGCCATAACATCAGGGTAGATTGGCTCCAGTTGACATAAAGAGGAGAAACAGACTATAATTGAATAAATGGAGACGCAGGAATGGAATTTTAAATTATTATTGAGGTTTAAAAATGAGAGAGGAGTTCATAAAGTAGCACATAGAACAGTCCATTGAAGAAGCATTAATAATGCATTTTGTGCCTCACCATTCTGAATACTTCCCAAATGTCATGTTTAAGGCCATCCTGTTCTCTGTATAGAGATTGTTGTTATAACATCAACATACTGACGATGCGGTGCAGTTATGCATCCCATGGTAATGTTGCTATACTTATTTTATATGGGATGATAGGGAGGATCTGTTTAGGTATCTTGTCGCATACCAAAAGGTGTATGTTATTCATCAGTGTCAGGATTCATTGACAGAGAGGAGCAAAGTGCATGAGGCCAGTGGTGTAGTGCTGACTCAGAAACAGACCAGACTAGCCGGGACCTGTCAAATCTCTAATCTTGAGTCAAGGTTAATTACTGGGGTACAAGTAAATGGCATATTGATGATTTTTTTAACATATTCTGCAGGCATTCAAAGTTAACAGTCTGAATAAAAACGTTCAGTAAAACAGTCTTTTGATTAGTGTTTCCACACCACTTGTGACCTGGGCATGGGCTGTATCTGACAGCTGTTTGGAGAGTGTACCTCCTGAATGCTAAGATAATTAAATTGCTAATCAAAAACTGCTGAAGAGTGGGACGTTTTGCATCCTTTTTTCATTCCACTAGTTCAAATGTAAGGCACCCTTATCCCCCAGCAGCCCTCAGATATTGTGTCAATGACTCTGTCAGTAATATCGTAAGGCGATACATAGCACAGCTAGCCATTTGCCATAATAAATCAAATCAAATCAAACTGTATTTGTCACATGCGCCGAATACAACAATGTGTAGACCTTACCTTGAAATGCTTACTTACAAGCCCTTAACCAACAGTGCAGTTAAATAAAGAGTTAAGAAAATATTTACCAAATAAACTAAAGTAACATTTTTTTTTAAAGTAACACAATAAAATAACAATAACGAGGCTATATACAGGGGTACTTGAACTGAGTCAACGTGCAGGGGTACAGGTTAGTCGAGGTAATTTGTATATGTATTTAGGGGTGAAGTGACTATGCATAAATAATAAACAGCGAGAAGCAGCAGTTTAAAAACAAATGAAGGGGGGGAGTGTCAATGTAAATAATCCGGTGGCCATTTGATTAATTGTTTAGCAGTCTTATGGCTTGCGGATAGAAGCTTTCAAGAAGCCTTTTGGTACTAGTCTCGGCACTCCGGTACCACTTGCCATGCAGTAGCAGAGAAAACAGTCTATTTATTTAACCAGGTAAATTGACAGAACATATTCTAATTTACAGCAACAACCTGGGGAATAGTTACAGGAGAGAGGAGATGAATGAGCCATTTGTAAACTGGAGATGATTAGATGGCTTTGATGGTACAGAGGCCAGATTGGGAATTTAGCCAGGACACCAGGGTTAACACCCCTACAATAAGTGCCATGGGATCTTTATGACCGCAGAGTCAGGACACCAGTAAAATGTCCCATCCAAAATACATTATCTTACACAGGGCAATGTCCTCAATCACAGCCCTGGGATATTTTTTAGACCAGCAGAATGGTGCCTCCTACTGGCTCTCCAACACAACTTCCAGCAGCATCTGGTCTCCCATCCAGGGACTGACCAGGACCAATGCTGCTTAGCTTCAGAAGCAAGCCAGCAATGAGATGCAGGGTGGTATGCTGCTGGATATGACTGGAGTCTTTGCATTTTTTGGGCACTAGCCTCGATAGCCACATGTTTTGACAAATCAATGGCACCAAGGTTTTTAAGTACACTTTAATTTATTGACACTTGGCTGTGCAACCCAATTGAATGGCTTTAATCTTGATTAGAGGATTATTTAAAAAAATGTGCTACAAGCTTCAATAAACAATTACAAAACATGGCGGAGCGACATTACCATTTTGACCTCTTGGATTTTGATTAATGACTATGGCAATTTGAATGACTATGGCTGAACATGACAATCCCATATGTACAGTGGCTTGCGAAAGTATTCATCCCCCTTGGCATTTTTCCTATTTTGTTGCCTTACAACCTCGAATTAAAATTTTGGGGGGGGTTGTATCACTTGGTTTACACAACATGCAAGAAGCCAAAAGCTTTGAAGATGCAAAACATTTGGGGGGGGAACAAACAAGAAATAAGACAAAGAAATTGAAAACTTGAGCGTGCATAACTACCACCCCCCCCAAAGTCAATATACTTAGAACTACCTTTTCAGCAATTACAGCTGCAAGCCTCTTGGTGTACTGCTCCTGCTCCTTCAAGTTGTATGGGTTCCGCTGGTGTACAGCAATCTTTAAGTCATACCACATATTCTCAATTAGATTGAGGTCTGGGATTTGGCAAGGCCATTCCAAGACATTTAAATGTTTCCCCCTCACTTGAGTGTTGCCTTACCAGTATGTTTAAGGTAATTGTCCTGCTGGAAGGTGAACCTCCATCTCAGTCTTATATCTCTGATAGACTGAAACAGGTTCCCCTCAAGAATTACCCTGTATTTAGCGCCATTCATCATTCCTTCAGTTCTGACCAGTTTCCCAGTCCCTTCCGATGAAAAACATTGCCACAGCATGATGCTGCCACCACCATGCTTCACTGTGGAGATGGTATTCTCGGGGTGATTAGGGGTGTCCCAGTCTCAAATGGGATTTCGAAATTGTAATTTCATGACGAATAAAAAACATCTAACCCATCATTGTGATCTCTACAGCGCTGTTGACTGGTCGTCATTGACCTTGCATATGCTTAAACACTGGTAAACACTGATTTATAGGGCTATATTGGGTAAAATTCAATTTTATCTCTGTTCTTTTTTAGTCAGGTTGGTAAATAAAAATCAATTACGGTCCCATTCTCATTTGCTTCTAACAGTACCAAAAATGATAACAGTTCATGGTAGAAATAGTTTTAGTTACTTAGCTCCATGGTCCAGGAATTCTCTCCTGAACATTTAAACATTTGATGTAGTTTCGTTGGTGGAGTTTATACACTTGATGGATGTATATATCATAGAAGAGTGTAATTGTCTTTAGGACAGCTGTTTTTAGTCAAGGCTCATGTTTTTACGTAAAATGTTTCTGATGTACAGTACTGTAAGTGTGTTTATAGTTTAGTTTAATGTTGTGTTAGTGTATGTATGTTGTTTGGTCTGAAACATTGTTCCTCCTGCTGCTATTGGACCAGGTCTCTCTTGGAAAAGCGATGTTACCTCAATGAGAAAAACCTGTATAAATAAAGGTAAAATTAAACAAAGTAAAAATCTATGGAAGACTGAAACAGGTTTCCCTCAAGAATTTCCCTGGATTTAGCGCCATCCATCATTCCTTCAATTCTGACCAGCTCCCCAGTCTGACCAGTTTTCCATGATGCTGCCACCACCATGCTTCACTGTGGGGATGGTGTTCTCGGGGTGATGAGAGGTGTTGGGTTTGCGCCAGACATTGCCTTTTCCTTGATGACCAAAAAGCTCTATTTTTGTTTAATCTGACCCCAGTACCTTCTTCCATATGTTTGGGGAGTCTCCCACATGCCTTTTGGCGAACACCAAACATGTTTGCTTGTTTTTTTCTTGAAGATTTTTTTTTTCTTCTGGCCACTTCCGTAAAGCCCATCTCTGTGGAGTGTCCTGCTTAAGGTGGTCCTATGGACAGATACTCCTATCTCCTCTGTTGAGCTTTGTAGCTCCTTCAGGGTTATCTTTGGTCTCTTTGTTGCCTCTCTGATTAATGCCGTTGTTGCCTGGTCCATGAGTTTTGGTGGGCGGCCCTCTCTTGGCAGGTTTGTTGTGGTGCCATATTCTTTCATTTTTTATGATGGATTTAATGGTCCTCCGTGGGATGTTCAAAATTTCGGATATGTTTTATAACCCAACGCTGATCTGTACTTCTCCACAATTTTGTCCCTGACCTGTTTGGAGAGCTCCTTGGTCTTCATGGTGCCGCTTGCTTGGTGGTGCCCCTTGCTTAGTGGTGTCGCAGACTCTGTGGCCTTTCAGAACGGGTGTATATATACTGAGATTGCACACAGGTGAACTTGCACACAGGTGGACTTTATTTAACTAATAATGTGACTTCTGAAGGTACTGGTTGCACCATATCTTATTTAGGGGCTTCAATACTTATGCAGGCCTGTGTTAATTTTTCTTGTTTTTTTTAAACAAGTTATTTTTTTCATTTCACTTCAGCAATTTTGACTATTTTGTGTATGCCTTATCATGAAATCCAAATAAAAATACATTTAAATTACAGGTTGTAATGCAACCAAATAGGACAAATGCCAAGGGGGATGAATACTTTTGCAAGGCACTGTAATACCCTGTGAAAACTGTGTATTAGAAACACTAGGGTCAACAGCAAAGGCTGTAGTAAACATATGTTGATTTGCATTGCAGCAAACAATTGTGTTGCTTTCAAACTTCAAAGAAACCACACATTCATAATTGAATTGTCACTGTTTGGTTGAATTCTCTAATATGCCATCCACGTAATTAGTTTAACTTTTACGTTCATGTAAACTAAAGTACCCTGGGTTGGTTTAGCCAATAAGAAGCCTTGTTAAGTTTTTAGGCCAATTATATGAAATCTGCAATTACTGTTATGAGGAAAACTTTTTAGTTGCTCAGACTCGTGATGCTCCTCGAAAATAGAGGAGAAGAGAGAGACGACACTATTGATGTTGAGCTTCAAACTTTTACACCTGTCAAGAGATAACGAAATTGTATTTAGCAAAAATACTGTTGCTTTAACTTACTTACATGTTACAAGTGTACAAAAAGTCTATGTCGTTAAACTTCTATCTATCTATCTATCTATCTATCTATCGAAATAACCTGAATGTGCCTGCTGTGTGGAGGATTAGCCATCATTGCAACAGGAGCTAGCGCAGCTTGTCGGATCGGGAGCTGCTGAGAAGGGCTTTGTTCCGAGACAAGCAGAGAACTTATTTTGTGATGCTGGACATCTCTCTATTGCATTTAGGGCATTTTCCACCATGGATTACAGATAGGAGACAACCTTGAAATTATTGTTTCAGGGGGTTTGCTGTGGTGCTGTGAGTAACATTGGGTTTTCCCATTCATTTGCTGAATCATTCAGCTTACATCGACATTTGTTGAGCTCCAACATGTGCCAACATTAGCTTGCATGACTTGGTTTTGGGAGTGCACTCTATACCCAGGGGTTGTATTTATATTGCTATATTGTGAATTATTGTATTTGTATTACCTGATCATTTTTACTAGATAATTACACTAGCCTCTCGTTTGTTCCCTAGTGAGTCAATATCATTCAAGTTAATTTACTGATATGTCCCTTTCACCATTATTATCATGCTGATCTATCCAGGTCTGTGGTGAGAGGGTTACACATAGCTTGGTTGCAACTTTGTGAGAGAGAGATACAGATCATTATATTATATATAGAATGCCTATTATTCTGTTTCAAGCACAAATTGTCCAGGTAGTCACCAACATTGAGAAGATTCCCAAGTACTGTTCACTGGGTGTCTGGCAAAGCCACTCACTTAATAATATAGAGTAGGAACAAAAGGTGCTACATACACTTACTCAAAACAATATCCCATAACACACAGGTGGAAAAATACTACCTAAGTATGATCCCCAATTAGAGACAACGATAGCCAGCTGCCTGCCTCTAATTGGGAATCGTACCAACACACCAACATAGAAAAAACAAACTCGAACCCCACGTAGAAAACATAAACTAGTCTTTTTATTTTATTTTTTTATTTTATTTCACCTTTATTTAACCAGGTAGGCTAGTTGAGAACAAGTTCTCATTTGCAACTGCGACCTGGCCAAGATAAAGCATAGCAGTGTGAACAGACAACACAGAGTTACACATGGAGTAAACAATTTAGCAAGTCAATAACACAGTAGAAAAAAAATGGGCAGTCTATATACAATGTGTGCAAAAGGCATGAGGAGGTAGGCGAATAATACAATTTTGCAGATTAACACTGGTGATAAATGATCAGATGGGCATGTACAGGTAGAGATATTGGTGTGCAAAAGAGCAGAAAAGTAAATAAATAAAAACAGTATAAAAACAGTATGGGAATGAGGTAGGTGAAAAAGGGTGAGCTATTTACCAATAGACTATGTACAATCCCTAGTCACGCCCTGACTACCATAGAAAAAAAGGCGTCCTATGGTCAAGACGTTACAGTACCCCCCCGAAGAACCTGCTCAGCTCTCTGATACACCATATTTGGTGGTGGCTCTGGTGCGGGCCGAAGAACCATCTCATCCCGCGGATCCAGCCATGGACCCAGGCTGAACACTGTACCTGGAATGGACCTCAGTGCAGAAGAAGGCTCCTGTCTTGGAGCTGGTCTGAAAGCCATGCTCTGAAGGGGCATTGGCGCAGAGGAAGGCTCCTGCCATGGAGCGGAACCGGACGTTGAAACTGGACTTGGCTGGAACCTGCGCAGAGGAAGACTCCGTGCTGGCGGTTCCGGACCGTTGACCGTCGCAGGAGGTTTGGGACCGTTGACCATCTCAGGAGGTTCCAGACTGTGGACCATCGTTGGAGGTTCCGGACTGTGGACTGTCGCCGGAAGCTCTGGACTGGGAACTGTCACCGGAAGCTCTGGACTGGGGATTGTCGCAGGGAGCATGGTGCGTGGGGACGGCACTGGTGGTACCGGTCTGGTGACACGCACCTCAGGTCGAGTGCGAGGAGCAGGCACAGGACGTAGCGGACTGAGAAGGCACACTTGAGGGAGAGTACGAGTAGCAGGCACTGGACGTACTGGGCTGTGGAGGCGCACTGGAGACCTGGTGCGTAGAGCTGGCACAGATGGTGCCGGAACGATGAAATACTCCACACGTGAGTGCAGGGAGCTAGCACAGGACATACTGGGCTGTGGAGGCGTACTGGAGACCTGGTGCGTAGAGCTGGCACAGATGGTGCCGGAACGATGAAATACTCCACACGGTGAGTGCAGAGAGCTAGCACAGGACATACTGGGCTGTGGAGACGTACTGGAGACCTGGTGCTTATAGCCGGCATCACTTGTAACGGAACTTTAACACACTTCTCAGGATGAGTAAGGAGAGCTGACTCAGGTGGCTTTAAATCGATAACACGCTCCTTAGGGCAAATGCCGTGCATCCTCCACCAATTCAATAACTCTCTCATTTCTCTCTCCTCCACATTCTCCCGCAACTCACTGACAGTCTCTGTTTCACTCCTCGGCTCCGCCGACCACCCCATGTGCCCCCCTAAAAAAATGTATTGGTGCTGTCTTTTTGGCTTTCCTTGTGATCGCGACCCCTGGCGTCTTCGCTGTTCTCCCTTTTCTCCTTGCGTCTCCCGCCAAGGAAGGCGATCCTGTTCTGCCAGGATTTCCTTCCAAGTCCAAGATCCCTTCCCGACCAGAATCTCCTCCCAAGTCCATGTCATCCTCTCCTCTTGGGCACGCTGTTTGGTCCTGTTGTGATGGGATATTCTGACACAATCGTGCAGCATATGTTGAGTTCCACATAATATTTAATAGTGAAACTTAGCAAAACAAACAATAAACAAACAAAACAACAAACCGTGACAACAGAGGTGCTACATACACTTAGTCAAAACAATATCCCATAACACACAGGTGGAAAAATGCTACTTAAGTATGATCCCCAATTAGAGACAACGATAGCCAGCTGCCTGCCTCTAATTGGGAATCATACGAACACACCAACATAGAAAAACAAACTCGAACCCCACATAGAAAATATAAACTAGACCAAATGTCTAGTCACGCCCTGACCTACTCTACCATAGAAAATAAAGGATTCCTATGATTAGGACGTGACACAGACAGAGTAGTCTCTGCTAGCTGATACACAGCTTGCCTAGCTCAAATGGCCCCTTACAGCACCTTACACAGCCGGCACAAAGGTGACTTTGGCAGCGATTACAGTTGTAGAGTCTTTCTGGGTAAGTCTAAGATTTTTCCACAACTGGATTGTGCAACATTTGTCCATTTTATTTCAAAATTCTTCGAACTCTATCAAAATGGTTGTTGATCATGGCTCGACAACAATTTTCAGGTCTTGCCATAGACTTCCAATTAGATTTAAGTCATAACTCTAACTCGGCCACTCAGGAACATTCACTTTCTTCTTGGGAAGCAACTCCAGTGTAGATTTGGCCTTGTAGTTTAGCTTATTTTCCTGCTGAAAGGTCAATTCATCCGAGTGTCTGGTGGAAAGCAGACTATAACAGGTTTTCCTCTAAGATTTTGTTGTACTTTGCTCCATTCCGTTTATTTTTTATCCAGAAAACTCCCTAGTCTACGATTACAAGCATACCCATAACACGATACAGCCATCACTATACTTGAAAATATGGAGAGTGTAACTCAGTAATGTGATGTATTGTATTTACCCCAAACACAACACCTTGTATTCCAGACTACAAGATAATGGCTTTGCAATTTTTTTGCAGTATTACTTTTGTGCCTTCTGTACAGGCTTTCTTATTTTCAGTCTGTCATTTAGGATAGTAACTATAGTGCCATGTTGTTGATCCATCCTTAGTTTTCTCATATCATAGCCATTAAACTTTGTAACTGTTTTAAAGTCAACATTGGCCTCATGGTGAAATCCCTTTTTCCCGTTTTCTTCCTATCTGGCAGTTAGGAAGTACGCCTGTATCTTTGTAGTGGCTGGGTGTATTGATACACCATCTTAATAACTTCACCATGCTCAAGGGGATATTCAATGTCTGCTTTTTAATTTTTTTCAACCCATCTACCAATAAGTGCCCTTCTTCGAGATTAATTGGAAAACCTCCCTGGTCTTTGTGGGTGAATCTGTGTTTGAAATTCTCTGCTCGACTGAGCGACCTTTCTGATACCTTACTGACCTTACTGATAATTGTATGTGTGGGATACAGTGATGGTAGTCATTCAAAAATCATGTTAAACACTATCCATGAGATTATGTGAATTGGTACACATTTTTACTCCTGTAGTTGAAAAATTATGGACTCAAGACATTTCAGCTTTTTATTTATTTATTAATTTGTAAAAATCTTGAACAACATCATTACACTTTGACATTATGTGGTATTGTGTTTAGGCCAGTGACAAAAACATCTCAATTTAATCCATTTTAAATTCAGGCTGTAACACAACCAAATGTAGAAAAAGTCAAGGCATGTGAACACTTTCTGAAGGCACTGTTCCTTGGGTAAAGGAGATGAGATCCATTTTGGCAAGAGCACACACTTCCTCTGACAGAGATAGAGCCCTCCCGCCCTCCCATACCACCCAGAGCCCATCCCCTCAGTGAACTCTGCTGATGGATTTTCTCAAAACATATTCTGTCACAGACATTCCAATATTAATTATCTCTGTCCTTCTACTCTTCCTCTCTTTGTGGCCATGCTTTCCCTACTTTCTTTCTCACAGTAGGCAGATTTCCATTGACCCAGGTTTAGTCGACAAAAAACAATGGCTGAAGAAAAACCCTTGTGGCATTTGTACTGGAAACGGCAGATAAACTATAGGAGTACAATTTTATTCGTTCAACAATGGTAGATTTTTCTTTTGTCAAAGCTTTTTAAATCAAATCAAATCAAATGAAACTTTATTTGTCACATGCGCCGAATAAAACAAGTATTCGTGAAGTGTTTACTTACAAACCCTTAACCAACAATGTAGGGTAAGAAAATATTTACTAAATAAACTAAAGTTTAAAAAGTAACACAATAAAATAACAATAACGAGGCTATATACAGGGGGCACCAGTACTGAGTCAGTGTGCGGGGATACAGGTTAGTCGATGTAATTTGTACATGTAGGTAGGGGTGAAGTGACTATGCATAGATAATAAACAGCAAGTAGCAGCAGTGTACAAAACAAATGGAGGGGTAGTGTCAATGTAAATAGTCCGGTGGCCATTTGATTAATTGTTTAGCAGTCTTATGGCTTGGTGGTAGAAGCTGCGACAAATGATGATGAAAACAGTGGTTTTTAATCAATTATGGTTGCCGAATAATTTTGAAGGTGTGTTTCCATTGAACTCTCTTTTGTGGATTTAAACAGCTGGATTTATGATTTTTATTAAAAATGTTCCTAAAAACCTAGAATGTCAAATAAAAATTAAGTTGTTGAAGTTTTTCCCCAATTAGGTAAATTGTGCATTAATGAAGTGGCGAAAGCCTGTATGCCCTGCCCACGTATCTGTTGCATTTCTTAGGTAGCCCACACTTTCATTCATGTGGTCCTAGTAGAGATATGAAACAAATTGGTGGTGAAACTTCAAATCGCAATGTAAAGCAATTCGGGGCATTCTTGAATGTCAAGACAATCCTTGCATTGAAAGTAGAAATACTTTTATATACACTGCTAAAAAAAATAAAGGGAACACTTAAACAACACATTGTAACTCCAAGTCAATCACACTTCTGTGAAATCAAACTGTCCACTTAGGAAGCAACACTGATTGACAATACATTTCACATGCTGTTGTGCAAATGGAATAGACAACAGGTGGAAATTATAGGCAATTAGCAAGACACCCCCAATAAAGGAGTGGTTCTGCAGGTGGTGACCACAGACCACTTCTCAGTTCCTATGCTTCCTGGCTGATGTTTTGGTCACTTTTGAATGCTGGCGGTGCTTTCACTCTAGTGGTAGCATGAGACAGAGTCTACAACCCACACAAGTGGCTCAGGTAGTGCAGCTCATCCAGGATGGTACATCAATGCAAGCTGTGGCAAGAAGGTTTGCTGTGTCTGTCAGCGTAGTGTCCAGAGCATGAAGGCGCGACCAGGAGACAGGCAAGTACATCAGGCGACGTGGAGGAGGCCGTAGGAGGGCAACAACCCAGCAGCAGGACCGCTACCTCCGCCTTTGTGCAAGGAGGATCAGGAGGAGCACTGCCAGAGCCCTGCAAAATGACTTCCAGCAGGCCACGAATGTGCATGTGTCTGCTCAAATGGTCAGAAACAGACTCCATGAGGGTGATAATGAGGGCCCGACGTCCACAGGTGGGGTTTGAGCTTACAGCCCAACACTGTGCAGGACGTTTGGCATTTGCCAGAGAACACCAAGATTGGCAAATTCGCCACAGGCGCCCTGTGCTCTTCACAGATGAAAGCAGGTTCACACTGAGCACATGTGACAGACGTGACAGTCTGGAGACGCCGTGGAGAACGTTCTGCTTGCTGCAACATCCTCCAGCATGACCAGTTTGGCGGTGGGTCAGTCATGGTGTGGGGTGGCATTTCTTTGGGGGGCCGCACAGCCCTCCATGTGCTTGCCAGAGGTAGCCTGACTGCCATTAGGTACCGAGATGAGATCCTCAGACCCCTTGTGAGACCATATGCTGGTGCGGTTGGCCCTGGGTTCCTCCTAATGCAAGACAATGCTAGACCTCATGTGGCTGGAGTGTGTCAGCAGTTCCTGCAAGAGGAAGGCATTGATGCTATGGACTGGCCCGCCCGTTCCCCAGACCTGAATCCAATTGATCACATCTGGGACATCATGTCTCGCTCCATCCACCAACGCCACGTTGCACCACAGACTGTCCAGGAGTTGGCGGATGCTTTAGTCCAGGTCTGGGAGGAGATCCCTCAGGAGACCATCTGCCACCGCATCAGGAGCATGCCCAGGCGTTGTAGGGAGGTCATACAGGCACGTGGAGGCCACACACACTACTGAGCCTCATTTTGACTTGTTTTAAGGACATTACATCAAAGTTGGATCAGCCTGTAGTGTGGTTTTCCACTTTAATTTTGAGTGTGACTCCAAATCCAGACCTCCATGGGTTGATAAATTTGATGTCCATTGATCATTTTTGTGTGATTTTGTTGTCAGCACATTCAACTATGTAAAGAAACAAGTATTTAATAATAATATTTAATTCATTCAGATCTAGGATGTGTTATTTTAGTGTTCCCTTTATTCTTTTGAGCAGTGTAGTTTAATAAATGGATTTTGCAAGCAGTAGGCATTTAGGTTTTTAGGAACATTTTAAAAAAAAAGCATAAGTCCAGCTGTTTAAATCCAGAAAAGAGAGTTAAATGGAAATACACCATGGTGGGCAACTGTCACATCTATTTTCTATCCCAGCTTTCTATATGTCGACACAAAATCCCTGGATAAGTTCATGGAAACCTACCTAGTGTCTCTCTACATCTGACAGCATCTCTCTTTGTCATTTCTGTGTCTGTCTCTCTTTTTCTCGCATCCTCTTTCCTCCGCTCACACAGATCATTAATGTAAGTTTAATTTGTCAAATCAAAGTGGACAAGACAGACCATTCATTTGCAACAAAACAATACACTATTAGCAAGTAATCTCTCTCACGCATGGCTGACCATATGCCATGAAATCAGATACTGAGACAGATTTGACTACTTAGCACCGGTTATTTTTAAAAGAAGATCAAAAGGTGAATGGAGAATAAAGATGTGACAGATTTGTGTTTTATTTTTCAAAATCCCCTCTGTGCCCATCTGGAAGAATCATACCAGCTAAAATATTGTAGAAGTGTAAAAACACTTCTAACACATCACACAGCAAAGGAGCTTAACTGTACAAGCGATTAAATTACTTTAAAGGAAAAATAACATCAGTAGAAGTAACACTGAGTCCAGCAAAGACTAGATCCACAAAACCCCTCACTATAGATAGAGAAAAACAGTGAGTTCTGAGAGTTGGAGTAGTGGCAGCTGTAAAGAAAACAACTAGTGGCGTCTGCGAGTGGAATTGCTAATAAATTGCCAATGTGTTTTAGAGTAAGATAGCAAGGACAATGGAACTGCTGCAGATGATAGAAAGTGCAGACAACCCACCAGGCTGGAGAGCTGTTTCTTAGGAAAACATATGCCACAGGCCTGCGGCAAAGTGTCAGACACAACTGAGAGGCTGAACGATGGTGGACTACCATCAAAACAGACACACACGTGCCCAGACACACAAACACACACGCACAAGCACACACAGGCATGTCACTCTGGCACTCATGGGGCGGCAGTGTAGCCTAGTGGTTAGAGCATTGGACTAGTAACCGAAAGGTTGCAAGTTCAAATCCCCGAGCTGACAAGGTACAAAATCTGTCGTTCTGCCCTTGAACAGGCAGTTAACCCACTGTTCCTAGGCCATCATTGAAAATAAAAATTTGTTCTTGACTAGTAAAATAAAGGTATAAAAAAAAAATAATAAAAAAAAAAAAACATGTGCGCATACACACACACTCCAATCACCAACCTCCCTGCACAGCTGAGAAACTACATGTCTGGGACTCACACATTCTTTTATGCACTGTCTTTTTGTGCTTCTTGATATTTTACTCTCCTCTCCTCTCTCTTCCACTCTGGCTTGCACGCAGAAAGAAGGTGAACATTTGCAGTGTGCAGTGAATCATAGTGGATGATTGGCATCAACAGAGAGGGCAAAGGGCACCTCCCAAAGCCAGAGCGCAGTGACCTGTCAGCATCTAACATAGTTTTTACAAAACACATTCTCAGCAGTGCTTCAGTATCTACCAACTTGGCTATAGATCTCTTCCTTAATATTTTCTCTCAACTCATGTCTCAAAGGAGGTTGGAGTACATACAAAAGGTCTTCTCGGGTCCAAAAAGTTGGACCAGAACGGACCCCAGGACAATCAGACCCGAACCCGAATGGACCCTTGGACAAACTGACCTAGAGCCGACCCATACCCTAACAAGTCTTGGTCTAGACCAGAACAGATTGGACCCGAGCGACAATAAAATATAAGTTTATCAGCCAAGTTGCTCTTCTGGTTAACGAGTAGGGCTTTACATGTTGGCTAGGCTTTCTATAAGTCAATACATTCGCATTCGTGTAAAATAAATATTTTATAGGCTATGCAGAGCCGTGCTCATGTCCATTCAGGTCCACTCGGGTCTATCAACTGTAGTTACATAGACCCGAGACCCATGACATTCAAACAGGACCCAACCCTGTTGACAAATTAGAATTTTGGATCCGAGACCCATCTGTATTTCAGTCCCTGTGGATCCGTGAATAACTCTAGTACATACTGTAACTCTAAAAGTTACAGTTAAGTAACATAGTTCATATTCTGTGTGCCTCAGTTGGTAGAGCGTGGTGCTTGCAACACCATGGATGTGGTTTCGTCTCCCATGTGGGACCAGTATGAAAAGTATGAAAATATACACTACTGTAAGTCATTCTGAATAACAGTATCTGCTAAAAAAAAATAAAAAAAATACAGCACCTTGCTTAGTGCACAAAGTTTATTCCTCATCAACATTCCCAATGAGTTCTGCTTTGCAATGTCAGTCCCCCAGACTTAAGGCTCGGGTCCTAGAGAATAAAGAGTATTCAGCAGGTTCCTTAAATCAAACAGACCATGAAGGTTTCATTTTCAATTGATCTGATGCAATTTACAGTACTTCCCAGAGTCAGGACATTTTGCTCACTGCTTTTATAAGGACCGGAATGCTGCAAACAGGTCTGCTGCTGTGTGTGTGTGTGTGTGTCTGTGTCTGTCTGTCTGTGTCTGTGTGTGTCCGTGCTTGCGTGTGTTTGCGTGTGTCTGTGTATGTCTGTGTGTGTGTGTGTGTGTGTGTGTGTGTGTGTGTGTGTGTGTGTGTGTGTGTGTGTGTGTGTGTGTGTGTGTGTGTGTGTGTGTGTGTGTGTGTGTGTGTGTGTGTGTGAGATAAAGAGAGAGAGCAAAAGAGGGAGAAAGAGAGAAGCTAGAGATAAGTAGTCATTGAGGATTGAAACATTTAATTGGTTGAAAAAAATGGTAGACATTGGTTTGTTATGTTAGGAATGCGCCATTTATCTGATCAGAAAATTGAAGTTCAACCATGAGTTGCCATCTCCCAGGAATTTCTCCATTAGTTCCACTTGAAAATTCTTAAGGGTTTTCTCCTTCTTTAAAGGTCACCACTATTGATACAACGGAGAAATAAAGTATGACAATATAAGGCAAACTAAAGTTTAGGCTTGATACACATAGCTTTAGCTGCATAAAAATAAACTTTGTCATGGTGTGACAGTATGTGCGGTACACATCCTACTCATTGTGTTTTATTCATATCATGTGGATGGGGATGAGCCCTCACCTGCCATGGAAACATTGTTTTGGAATGGGAAACCATGTGTGGGAAGACCAAATCAAATCGACCAACTGCTAGGTTCAGAATGGCTATGACAGTAGCCTCTACCTCTCTCCCCTCTTTTCCCTGTTAGGGCTTCTGGCCTTGCCTCAAAATAATCCCAGTTCTGTGATTGCTAGGGGACTACAATTCAACTGGTGGATTTTAAACTTCCGCTACACCACGGCGTCAATGTGCCTTCAATGTGACATTCTACCTGCTACACCGATACCAACCTAAATCAACTGTATTTCTTATTATATTAATTCCCAGGATAGAATGAATGCACACGTCAGCCATCAAGGATTTAACCTCTGCAATTCATGAGCAGGACACTGCCATTGGACACGGCACAACGCGAGCAGTATAGCAGCTTTCATTGATTTCAAAGAAAGCATTCCCTCAATGGCTGATGGCAGTGTTGGAGGCCCGATGTAGTGTAGCAGCATTGTAAGAATGACACAACATAGATTTAGAAAAAAGAACAATCAAAGTTAGTTAAAAGAACAATCAAAGGGCCCAATCATCACGTGGTCCTTCTGTAGCACAGTTGGTAGAGCATGGCGCTTGTAACGCCAGGGTAGTGTGTTCGATTCCCGGGACCACCCATACGTAGAATGTATGCACACATGACTGTAAGTCGCTTTGGATAAAAGCGTCTGCTAAATGGCATATATTATGATATATTTGGTGTGTGACAAAATGGTGACACTCAATGAACTATTTGACCACTCAAGTCAGTCAAACCCAATATTGACCAATTAATACTAGAACGGCAAGGCCTTGAGGGTCCCCCGTTCAAGCTAAGGAGCGGTCATTAGGGCTGCAACCTTCTAACAGTGTCTCACGCCCTGATCTGTTTCACCTGTCTTTGAGATTGTCTCCACCCCCCTCCAGGTGTCGCCCATCTTCCCCTATATCCCCTGTGCATTTACACTTGTGTTTACTGTCTGTCTGTTGCCAGTTCATCTTGTTTGAAAACGCCTACCAGCGTTTTGTGTCTCAGATCCGGCAGTTTCCAGTTTCTCTTTTCTCGTCCTCCTAGTTTATGACCCTGGCCTGTCCTGACCCTGTACCCGCCCGCCTGACCACTCTGCCTGTCCCTGAGTCTGCCTGCCGTCCCGTACCTTTGCTCCACCTCTGGATTACCGACCTCTGCCTGACATGACCCTGAGCCTGCCTGCCTTTCTGTGTCTTGGCCTCAACTCTGGATTATCGACCTCTGCCTGCAAAGAAACCACAACTAAAAGGACACCATTAAGAAGAGACTTGCTTGGGCCAAGAAACATGTGCAATGGACATTAGACCGGTGGAAATCTGTTCTTTTGTCTGAGTCCAAATTTGAGATTGTTGTTTCCAACCGCCGTGTCTTTGTGAGACGCAGAGTAGGTGAACGGATGATCTCTGCATGTGTTTTTCACACCGTGAAGCATGGAGGTGGAGGTGTGGCGGTGCTTTGCTGGTCACACTGTCAGTGATTTATTTAGAATTCAAGGCACACTTAACCAGCATGGCTACCACAGCATTCTGCAGCGATGCGCCATCCCACCTGGTTTGCTCTTAGTGGGACTAAAATGTGTTTTTCAACCGGACAATGACCCAATACACACCTCCAGGCTGTGTAAGGGCTATTTCACCAAGAAGGAGAGTGGTGGAGTGCTGCATCAGATGACCTGGCCTCTACAATCACCCTACCTCAAACAAATTTAGATGGGTTGGAATGAGTTGGACTGCAGAGTGAAGAAAAACCAGCCAACAAGTGCTCAGCATATGTGGGAACTCCTTCAAGACTGTTGGAAAAGTATTCCTGGTGACTACCTCAATGAATCTGGTTGAGATAATGCCAAGAGTGTGCAAAGCTGTCCTCAAGGCAAAGAGTGGCTGCCAGAATATAAAATATGAACTCAGCAAAAAAGGAAACGGCATATTTTCAGGATTCTGTCTTTCAAAGATAATTTGTAAAAATCCAAATAACTTCACAGATCTTCATTGTAAAGGGTTTAAACACTGTTACCCATATTTGTAAAATGAACCTTAAACAATTAATGAACATGCACCTGTGGAACGGTCGTTAAAACACTAACAGCTTGTAGACGGTAGGCAATTTAGGTGACAGTTATGAAATCTTAGGACACTAAAGAGGCCTTTCTACTGACTCTGAAAAACAACAAAAGAAAGATGCCCTGGGTCCCTGCTCATCTGTGTGAACGTGCCTTAGGCATGCTGCAAGGAGGCATGAGGACTGCACATGTGGCCAGGGCAATACATTGCAATGTCCGTACTGTGAGATGCCTAAGACAGCGCTACAGGGAGACAGGACGGACAGCTGATCATCCTCGCAGTGGCAGACCACATGTAACAACACCTGCACAGGATTGGTACTTCCGAACATCACACCTGGTGGACAGATACAGAATGGCAACAACAACTGCCCGAGTTACACCAGAAACGCACAATCCCTCAATTAGTGCTCAGTCTGTCCGCAATAGGCTGAGAGAGGCTGAACTGAGGCCTTGTAGGCCTGTTGTAAGGCAGGTCCTCACCAGACATCACCTGCAACAACGTTGCCTATGGGCACAAACCCACCGTCACTGGACCAGACAGAACTGGCAAAAAGTGCTCTTCTCTGACGAGATTCACGTTTATCATCAAAGAATTGAGCGTTACACCGAGGCCTGTACTCTGGAGCGGAAACTATTTGGAGGTGGAGGGTCCGTCATGGTCTGGGATGGTGTGTCACAGCATCATCGGATTTAGCTTAATGTTAATGCAGGCAATCTCAACGCTGTGTGTTACAGGGAAGACATACTCTTCCCTCATGTGGTACCTTTCCTGCATGCTCATCCAGACATGACCCTCGATCCAGCATGACAATGCCACCAGCCATACTACTCGTTATGTGCATTTTTTCTGCAAGACAGGAATGTCAGTGACCTGCCATGGCCAGCTTAGAACCCGGATCTCAATCTCATTGAGCACGTCTGGGACCTGTGGATCTGAGGGTGAGAGCTAGTGCCATTCCCCCCAGAGGAATGGTAACTTGCAGGTGCCTTGGTGGAAGAGTGGAGTAAAACCTCACAGCAAGAACTGACAAATCTGTTGCAGTCCATGAGGAGGAGATGCACTACAGTACTTAATGCAGCTGGTGGCCACACCAGATACTGACTGTTACTTTTGATTTTGACTCTCCCTTTGTTCAGGGGCATGTTATTCAACTTATGTTAGTCACATGTCTGTAGAACTTGTTCAGTTTATGTCTCAGTTGTTGAATTTTGTTATGTTCATACAAATACTTACACATGTTAAGTTTGCTGAAAATAAACACAATTGACAGGGAGAGGGTTTTTCTTTTTTTTCTGAGTTTAGTTTGGCTTTTTTGGTTACTACATGATTCTAAATGTATTATTTCATAGTTTTGATTTCTTCACTATTATTATATCATGTAGAAAATAGTAAAATGAAGAAAAACCCTTGACTGAGTAGGTGTGTTTTGATTGGTACTTTGACTGGTACTGTTTTTTTACATATCACAGATGCATGCATGGTCAGCAAATTTCTCAGGTCAGGCTGAGGCTCAGATTAAGAAAAATATCGACAGAGATGTAATAATTAATTTTTTTTTTTTTCATTCAGATCTTGTAGCAGCTCTAACACAGCATGTTCATTAATTTGTCCTGGTCTTCTGGACATTTGAAATCATGCACTCACTGTGTACTACAGGAGGACAGAGTAGACTGATAAAACGTATTGGATTTGATGGACTGATATAGGGTACATACATTAGAATATACCAATATTAGAATATACCAATATATACCATTAGAATATACCAACACAATAGAATGGCACGCCCTGTTCTTCATGCACATTTGGTGATTACATAATGATGCATTATCTGCTTCCCCTCTCTCAGCAACTCACCCATTCTCCCCCATCATATTTTACTTCATTTATTTAATCTATTATTTGTGTGAAATTTGTTTCGGTATAGTTTAGGTTCACTTTCGAGGCAATTATCGGGGTCATTATCAACTGGACACTGCACCTTGCAATGTCGGGAGAATGATCGGGCCCTACAGTAAGAAAAGGAGGGACAATGGGTGAAAACCATTTAAGTTATGACATGCCCTCCTAAAACTGGTTATAACTCAAGCTCTGTTTGTTATATTAAGGTTCTGACAACGGCAGTGTATTATATATACTTGTTTATTCACAACTTAAAAAATGGCAGAGTAGCAAAATACATTCATAAGCAGTCAAAATGACTGCTTTAGCGGTTCTAGTGTTAAATAGAGAAGCTGTCAATTGAATTATTTTTTTACTTATTATTTTTTCTTTGATCAATGATCACTACAAATTCAGGAAATTCCTATCTGCTACAATTGGCTCACTTTCCAGGGAAGATCAGAGACAATAAATAAATCCCCGCCACTTTGTTGTATGCTTAAATAAGCCAATTCATGATTTTCCTTCAACCACCATTGTCTGCAATACGTGTCCAATTCTGCTCGACAAAAGGCATGTTTAGCAAATTATCACACACAAAGATGTTTTATCTATTTTAATTGGACTAATTGTTACCTCATTGCAATAATTCTCAATGCATTTATTAGGTGTTGGAGATGAGATGGCAGATAGACGGAAAGCCAGGTAGCATGGCTTCTACACTGTCCAGCTGGCTGAACTTCTAGGTTGGCGGCTGCTGGCTCAGCATAGACACAGTGGGTTGTAAAGGCTCCAACCACCTCAAACTACCCTGTCACTTTTTTGTCAGCTACAGTAAGAGGGGAAAAAAGTGTTGGAAAGCTTCATGCACAATCTGACTCATTTAAAACCTTGAATGAGTGCTTTTTATCCTCTCAAATCAAATCAAATTGTTTTTGTCACATGCGTTGAATACAACAGGAGTAGACCTTACAGTAAAACTTACTTAATTATAAGCCCTTAGCCAACAGTGATTTAAAAAAAAATGTGTTAAGTAAAAAATAGATAAGTAAAACATTTAATATAAAAGTAACAAATAATTAAACAGCAGCAAAATAACAGTAGCGAGGCTATATACAGGGGGTACCGGTACAGAGTCAATGTGCTGGGGCACTGGTTAGTTGAGGTAATTAAGGTAATATGTACATGTAGGTAGAGTTAAATTGACGATGCATAGATTATAAACAGAGAGTAGCAGCAGCGTAAAAGTGGGGTCTGTGCAGCCCAGGATTAGATGTTCAGGAGTCTTATGGCTTGGGGGTAAAAGTTGTTAAGAATAATTTTGGACCTCGACTTGGTGCTCCGGTACCACTTGCTGTTAGTTAGCAGAGAGAACAGTCTATGACTAGGGTTCCTGGAGTGACAATTTATAGGGCCTTCCTCTGACACCGACTGATATAGTGGTCCTTGATGGCAGGAAACTTTGCCCCAGTGATGTACTGGGCCGTACGCACAACCCTCTGTTGTGCCTTGCGGTCAGAGGCCGAGCAGTTGCCATACCAGGCAGCAATGCAACCAGTCAAGATGCTCTCGATGGTGCAGTTGTAGAACCTTTTGAGGATCTGAGGACGCATTCCAAATCTTTTCAGTCTCCTGAGGGTCTAGGGTTTCTGGATTAATGGTGTTGATGTGAGCCATTACCAGCCTTTCAAAGCACTTCATGGCTACAGACGTGAGTGCTACGGGTCGGTAGTCATTTAGGCACGTTACCTTAGTGTTCTTGGGCACAGGGACTATGGTGGTCTGCGTGTTCACACAGTCTTCCGGAACAGCTGATGCTTTCATGCATGTTTCAGTGTTACTTGCCTAGAAGTGATCATAGAAGTAATTTAGCTCGTTTGGTAGGTTCGTGTCTCTCTCTCTATCTCTCTCACCCCCACCCCCTCTTTCTCTATCTCTCCCCCTGCTCTGTGTTACTGACTCAGGCTAACTAGCTGCTTTGTGAGGGAAACTAGATTACTTAAATACGTTCCATTAATCTGTTCAGAGTGGATTGCAACAATTCATTTTGGTCACACAGGAGGTTGCCCTGTTTGAAGCCAGAGCAACAAATGTGCAGTGTGAACATTTAAATTTGAATCCATTTAAAAGTACAATGATGCACTTTAGTTAGTCGTATGACATAGTGATATTAGACAACACTTGTCGAAATGGGCACTAAACATGTGTCTCCATTTCCGTTGTGATGCAATTTGGCTCCTTGTTGCCCAGCATTTTGTCATCACACAGCCCCTTTTGTTAGTTATGAGCACTAATATAAGAGGCTAGTGGTTGTCCCTTCTCTGTTTGATCAGGCCAGGCTTGAACAGACACCTCCTATCTTGTACTTGTTCTGCTAGTCTAATCACAATGCTGCTGCTTCTCTATTCATTACACTGGGACACTTGACAGACTAACGGCTGACAAATGACTTTTCTCTCCCTGCCAGCACTGTTCTGTATTCACCGTGGATGATACAGCTCCCCGACAGGGACCTCTGTCCCCCCTCCCTCCTCCTACATATTTCTCACATCCCTCAATTTCCCTTTATCAGCTCAAAATAAAAGTGGGGGCATATTGGTTTGATGGTAAATTGAAATTCATTGAAGCATTTACATGACATTTAGCAATGGTTGCTTAATGCAAGAATAATAAAACATATGTCAAACTGAAAGGCCCAGCTTTCTGCTTTTCGCTATCTCATCATTTGGCAAACACATTTCCAATAAGGGAGTGCCTTGCGAAAGTATTCACCCGCCTTGGCATTTTTCCTATTTTGTTGCCTTACAACCTGGAATTAAAATAGATTTTTGGGGGTTTGTATCATTTGATTTACACAACATGCCCACCGCTTTGAAGATGCAAAATATTTTTTCTTGTGAAATAGAAAACTTGAGCGTGCATAACAATTCACCCCCCCCTCCAAAAAAAGTCAATACTTTGTAGAGCCTCCTTTTATAGCAATTACAGCTGCAAGTCTCTTGGGATATGTCTCTATAAGCTTGACACATCTTGCCAAAACTGCTCCAGCCCTGTCAAGTTGGGTAGGTTCCTGCTGGTGTACAGCAATCTTTAAGTCATACCACAGATTCTCAATTGGATTGAGGTCTGGGCTTTGACTAGGCCATTCCACGATATTTAAATGTTTCCCCTTAAACCACTCGAGTGTTGCTTTAGCAGTATGCTTAGGGTCATTATCAAGGTGAACCTCCGTCCCAGTCTCAAACCATTTATTTTTTTATTTTTTTTATTTCACCTTTATTTAATTAACCAGGTAGGCTAGTTGAGAACAAGTTCTCATTTGCAACTGCGACCTGGCCAAGATAAAGCATAGCAGTGTGAACAGACAACACAGAGTTACACATGGAGTAAACAATTATCAAGTCAATAATACAGTAGAAAAAAGGAGTCTATATACATTGTGTGCAAAAGGCATGAGGAGGTAGGCGAATAATTACAATTTTGCAGATTAACACTGGAGTGATAAATGATCAGATGGTCATGTACAGGTAGAGATATTGGTGTGCAAAAGAGCAGAAAATAAAATAAATAAAAACAGTATGGGGATGAGGTAGGTAAAAATGGGTGGGCTATTTACCGATAGACTATGTACAGCTGCAGCGATCGGTTAGCTGCTCAGATAGCAGATGTTTGAAGTTGGTGAGGGAGATAAAAGTCTCCAACTTCAGCGACTTTTGCAATTCGTTCCAGTCACAGGCAGCAGAGAACTGGAACGAAAGGCGGCCAAATGAGGTGTTGGCTTTAGGGATGATCAGTGAGATACACCTGCTGGAGCGCGTGTTACGGGTGGGTGTTGCCATCGTGACCAGTGAACTGAGATAAGGCGGAGCTTTACCTTGCATGGACTTGTAGATGACCTGGAGCCAGTGGGTCTTGCGATGAATATGTAGCGAGGGCAAGCCGACTAGAGCATACAGGTCGCAGTGGTGGGTGGAATAAGGTGCTTTAGTGACAAAACGGATGGCACTGTGATAAACTGCATCCAGTTTGCTGAGTAGAGTGTTGGAAGCAATTTTGTAGATGACATCGCCGAAGTCGAGGATCGGTAGGATAGTTAGTTTTACTAGGGTAAGTTTGGCGGCGTGAGTGAAGGAGGCTTTGTTGCGGAATAGAAAGCCTGGAAGATGAATCAAGTTTCCCTCATGAATTTCTCTGTATTTAGCGCCATCCATCATACCTTCAATTCTGACCAGTATCACAGTCCCTGTCGATGAAAAACATCCCCACAGCATGATGCTGCCACCACCATGCTTCATTGTGAGGATGGTGTTCTCTGGGAGATGAGCGGTGTTGGGTTTGTGCCAGACATAGCATTTTCCTTGATGGCCAAAAAGCTACATTTTAGGATCATCTGACCAGAGTACCTTCTTCCATATGTTTGGGGAGTCTCCCACATGCCTTTTGGAGAACACCAAACGTGTTTGCTTATTTGTTTCTTTAAGCCATAGCTTTTTTCTGGCCACTTATGTATGCCCAGCTCTGTGGAGTGTACAGCTTAAAGTGGTCCTATGGACAGATACTCCAATATCCGCTGTGGAGCTTTGCAGCGTTCTCTTTATTGCCTCTCTGATTAATGCCCTCCTTGCCTGGTCCGTGAGTTTTGGTGTGCGGCCCTCTCTTGGCAGGTTTGTTGTGGTGCCATATTCTTTCAATTGTTTAATAATGGATTTAATGTTGCTCTGTGGAAATGTCAAAGTTTCTGATATTTGTTTTATAACCCAACAACGATCTGTACTTCTCCACAACTTTGTCCCTGAACTGTTTGGAGAGCTCCTTGGTCTTCATGGTGCCGCTTGCTTGGTGGTGCCCCTTGGTTAGTGGTGTTGCAGACTCTCCTTTTAGAAAAGGTGTCTATATATACTGAGATCATGTGACAGATCATGTGACACTTAGAATGCACACATGCAGACTTTATTTAACTAATAATGTGACTTCTGAAGGTAATTGGTTGCACCAGATCTTATTTAGGGGCTTCATAGCAAATATATATATGCACGCACCACTTTTTAGTTTTAAATTCTTTAGATTTTTTTTAAACTTCACTTCACCAACTTGGACTATTTTGTGTATGTCCATTACATGAAATACAAATACAGATCAATTTAAATTGCAGCTTGTAATGCATCAAAATAGGAATAACTGCAAGATGGGTGAATACTTTTGCAAGGCACTGTGTGTGTACGTACATTCATGTACATGCATGTGCCTGCGTGTATGAAGGCCTATTTACTGTGTGTGAGCCCAGTGTTCATCTTTGCATTCTTGTACAGGTTGATCTATTCAAGGTACACCAGAACATTTATTTCTACAGCGGGCCTGTTTACTTGTATTCCAGACTGGTTCAAAAAGCTAGACAGCTTTAATAATGATGGCAGGTTGGCCTTTACCAGACGATTCTGGATTTTTCCAGCCGCTGCTCAGCTATGAAATTATCACTGGCTGGATTACATCTGAGTTTAAAGACACCACAGCAAACCCCTGGTCAGTGGTTCTTCAAACAGATGGAGGAGTGGATTTGGTCTAAGCAAGTTAGTGTTACTGTGGTTGAGGCTCAAGGTTGCTGATTAATCTGTTTGTTGTGTTTTTTATGTATTCTACACTTAGGGCTCTGTTCAATCTGTATCGCTGAAGTGTTACAGATTGTGCAATGGATATATAAAGGTAATTTACCATTGAGCCGACATGTGGCATTTAACATAATGCCACATAATCTCCGCCAACGTGAGAACATTGCCTTTAAATAGCCCTTAAAAAGTAGTCTGGCTACATGCAATGCCTTTCAATTTGCTGACCATACCTCCTTCTGCAACTAGTGATTTGCAAGCTATTGTAGCAGATGGGGATGTGTGAAACTTACTCCTCAGCTTGAAGTGTCCCCACTTACGCCAGAAAATAGCCAGCTTTTTGCATCGTGTGACGAGTAAGACGCTTCGGGATGGCGGTAACGTGTGCTAGCAAAACAGAGGTCCTGGTTTCAAACCTCAGTGTGAAACATTATGAAATAATAGCACCTTTGGGCCAATCTTAGAATTGCACTTAATTAATAATCATAATGGATCTGCAGATTAGCCAATTTTATTTTAATTCCTTTGTCAGATTACTTCCAGATGCTATAATTACACCCTGTAGACAGAGTATTATTCATGATTGGTCTTTCGTTACACTAAAGTCTTTATCGTTATTATATATTTATCATAATCTGCATCAATAAGCCTCACTCACACAAGGCTGTATTAAGCTGGTAATAGACTGCACAGAGTGGTGGTGGGATTGAATAATTCTATGAGGGAGTTGAAGGTAGATTTTCTAATTGCATGAGAGGATCAATAAATATGAAACAGTCTTAGGAGGTACAAACATTGAGGGATTGATCAAATAACACCATAGAACATGGGAGAGATGCGAGAAAGTGGACCTAGGTGGTTCGTTTTGTATTTAAGGTGATAGGGAATATATGTAGCTCTTAATTCTTTAGAGTCTAAAATGTTGGGGGAGGTGGGGTGCTAAACTGATATATGGAATTGTTTTAAAATGATCATGCTATGGATCATTTAGGTGTTTGATTTACAATTTTAGGACCCCTTTAGGTTAAAAAAAAAACACGACAAAAACTTCACAACCCTTTTTCTTAAGTGGATTTAACAAGTGGCCTCAATAAGGGGTCATATATTTCACCTGGATTAAACTTTTCAGTCTATGTCACGGAAAGAGCAGGTGTTCTCTCTCTCTCTCTCTCTCTCTCTCTCTCTCTCTCTCTCTCTCTCTCTCTTTCTCTTTCTCTCTCTCTTTCTCTCTCTCTTTCTCTCTCTTTCTCTCTCTTTCTCTCTCTTTCTCTCTCTCTCTCTCTCTCTCTCTCTCTCTCTCTCTCTCTCTCTCTCTCTCTCTCTCTCTCTCTCTCTCTCTCTCTCTCTCTCTCTCTCTCTCTCTCTCTCTCTCTCTCTCTCTCTCTCTCTCTCTCTCTCTCTCTCTCTCTCTCTCTCTCTCTCTTCTCTTTCTTTTACACTATAAACACACGCTAGTAGTAACCAAAAAAGTGTTAAACAAACCTAAATAAATGTAGTTGATATTTTTCTATTTTGATTTGTTTAATAGTTTTTGGTTTACTACATAGTTCCATATGAGTTTTTTCATAGTTTTGATGTCTTCCTTGTTATTCTACAATGTAGACAATCGTATAAAAAAAGAATCCTGGAATGTGTCCAAACTTTTGACTGGTACTGTATATATCTTGCTGCAACAGAGCTACCTTTTTTTAATGCAAAGGACCAGACAAAGATAAGACCTTATATTCTCCACCAGTGTGATCACAGGCACTGTCAGAGAAGGACAAAGGGCTCTCCGCACAGTAGGCTTATGGATCAAACTGTTTTTTCTCCTCTTATCAGCCAGATCCAGGGTCCATAAGGTAGCTCTTTTCAAATATGAGATAACAATGTCATTGATCAACGATAAACAACATTTGATCTTGGAAAATAGAAGGATGGCACCACACACCATAACAATAGAGTCTTCACGGTTTTAAAGATCAGCTTTTAAAGGTGAATATTTGACCTGCTGTCTGATATGTCTGAATGATTATTTTTCTTTCAATTTGTAGGCTTCACAGTCATCTGTGCAATCGCTTGTGAGAGCAGATTGTTTTACATGATTGATTAGTGAATTGGTGCAAGATTATTGAAGATGCCTCTGGTGTTCATAGCTTTTGAATGAATTATTCACTAACTTCTGTGCATACGTTCAAAGAGACATATTGTAGCCATCAAACCTCAGCCATTCCTCAGTTGTATCTCTTATTTATTTATCATCTCATCTCTCTTTTTTCTCTCTAACTCGACCAACTGACATTACAACTTTTTATTTATTTAACATCAGTATAAAATCCACAGCAAACATTTAAAAACGAGCCTGTCTAATCTTGTCTGTATTTTCTCCTGAGTGTATGCATGCTCGAATGTGTGTGCACTTGAATGTGTGCATGCATTCCTGAGTGCGCATGTGTATGTTCTCTTGGCTGCAGCTGGATCACTGCTGTATGCACGTATCCACCGAGGCTCTCGGACAGACCCCTTCAGCATTAATTACTGTGGTCATTAATCAGAGCAGTACAGATAGCTGTGTAATCCCTCTGTAATGCATTTTTCTGGAGGGGGCATGCAATGTTAATTGGATCTGATCGGAAATTGGTATGATGGTCCCACACAGGACATCTTAAGCTACTGATAAGAAGATAGATCAATTGGTCCTTGGTAGTAGAACACCTTTTGTGCTGATACACACAACACAAGTAGCCAAGTTATATTGTTGAGATATATAGCTAAAGTACAGCAACACCCTGTCATTGTCATTGAAAGTTGGTCCTTTGTTGCTAATTTTTCTACTCAGCTTTGCATTTGGAATGCTACTGAGTTTTGTAAGAACTTCGCAATATTTGAATGTATGAGGAAAAGCTATTTTTCCATTACAGTTCCTTAATGTCCCACCCCACCCGTCTTTAACCATTAATGTGTTTAGGGCAGCATTCCTCCCAAACAAATCCAAATGTTTTAAGGCTCCTCAGTTGTATTTTGATGACTCCCCAAGACTTCAGTGGCTAGGACTGGCTTTGCTCTCTGCTGGGTATATACACACACATCTGTTTTATGGGATGGTTTTGAGGCTATAGTGCATTTACTATCTAAGTAACAGGGGAAAGCACAAGGACAATTGCTTTTGACATTTTCAACATAGACTTGCTTTGAATGCTCTCTGTCATCCTCTTGCTCTCTTTCTGTAACTCTCTACTTCCCTTATTTTCTCCCTTCATTCAATTATTTTAGTTTTAGAGGTCTGTCAGAGTATAGCAGAGTCTCCTGATTTGATCAGGGTATTCATTGCCCACTGCAGAGAGATAAAGGCAGAGGTAGGCTAAATAACATAGTTATGTTAAGGGAAACTCTGTTTTGCTATTTTTTCTTTACTCTCCTGTTGATACAGTCCCAAAATGTTTTGCATGTTAACACTGTGGATGAGGCTCAAGGATGCTGAACTTAAAACAAATTATGACACATATAGTATACAGTAGGCCAGAAATGCTTATGTTAAGTTAAATCATGCATGTCAGTGAAATAAAATGAACACCACAATAATATGCATGATATTTAAGCAAAGTGTTATAAGTATTTGTGTTAAGTAATGAATGCATTTTACCTGTTACTTGTGCATAAGCTATATTATCATTTAGAATATCGTACTAAGTATTAACAAAAGGCTAAGCTTGTGAGCCAATATATTTATTTCATTTCATTTGCGATTTTCATGAATAGTTAACGTTGCGTTATGCTAATGAGCTTGAGGCTATGATTACGCTCCCGGATACGGGATTGCTCGACGCAGGAAATTAATGAAACTTGAATATATAATTGAAAATGAATTGAAAACAATCTGATTATAACATGCTAAAACTTCGGACGCCAACAGAGATGACCGTATCGAGTTCCTAGAAAACAATGCAGTATTTTTTTTTTTTTACATTTTATTACTTACATTGGTACTCCAGATAATCTTAGGTTTTATTACATACAGTCGGGAGGAACTATTGGATATAAGAGAAACGTCAACTCACCATCATTACTACCAGGAATTTTTTTATTTTCTTTTCCCTTTATTTAACCAGGCAAGTCAGTTAAGAACACATTCTTATTTTCAATGGGAACAGTGGGTTAACTGCCTGTTCAGGGGCAGAATAACAGATTTGTACCTTGTCAGCTCGGGGGTTTGAACTCGCAACCTTCCGGTTACTAGTCCAATGCTCTAACCACTAGGCTACCCTGCCAAATATGACCTTCCTGAAGCGGATCCTGTGTTTTGCCAACCACCCAGGACAATGGATCGGATCCCAGCCGGCGAACCAAAACAACGACGCCATAAAAGAGGCAGACGAAGCGGTCTTCTGGTCAGGCTCTGAGAACGGGCACATTGCGCACTGCTCCAGAGCATACTACTCACCAATGTCCAGTCTGTTGACAAGAAGGTAGATTAAATCCGAGCCAGGGTAGCATTCCAGAGAGACATAAGAGACTATAACGTTCTTTGCTTCACGGAAACATGGCTCACTCGAGACACGCTATCGGAGTCGGTACAGCCAGCTGGTTTCTTCACACATCGCGCCGACAGAAACAAGCATCTTTCTGGTAAGAAGAAGGGCAGAGGTATGCCTTATGATTAACAAGACATTCCCAAACCAGAAACCATGGATTGATGGCAGCATTCGTGCGAAACTGAAAGCTCGAGCCACTGCTTTTAATCAGGGCAAGGTGACCGGAAATATGACCGAATACAAACAGTGTAGCTATTCCCTACGCAAGGCAATCAAGAAAGCTAAGCGTCAGTCTAGAGACAAAGTAGAGTCGCAATTCAATGGCTCAGACACAAGAGGTATGTGGCAGGGTCTACAGTCAATCACGGATTACAAAAAGAAAACCAGCCCTGTTGTGGATGTCAGGATGTCTTGCCACTTCCAGACAGACTAAAAGCATTCCAGACGGCATTTGCCCGACCAGCTTTGTGTGTTTACAATTCAATCAATGTTCCTGTTCGAAAAGCTAAGGTAACTGAGCACATCATGAAGCTAAAAACCTGTGGATCTCCCTTCACTGCAGCCGACGTGAGTCTACCGCTCAGAGCATGCCTAGACCAGCTGGCCATATTCAATCAATCCTTATCCCAATCTGTTGTCCCCACATGCTTCAAGGGGCCACCATTGTTCCTGTTCCCAAGAAAGCAAGGTAACTGAGCTAAACCAGCCCTAGCACTCACCTTCGTGGAAGTGCTTTGAAAGACTAGTCAGACACCCTAGAACCACTCCAATTTGATGTCTTGAGACCCTGGGTCTCAGACAGACTAAGGTGGTGAGGGTAGGTAACAGCTGATCCTCAACACTTCCCACAAGGTTGCCTGAGCCCTCTCCTGCTTTTCACCCACGAGGACAAACTCAATCATCAAGTTTGCAGACGACACTACAGTGGTAGGCTTGATTACCAACAATGATGAGACGGCCTACAGGGAGGAGATGAGGGCCATCTGAGTGTGGTTCCAGGAAAATAACCTCACACTCAACATCAACAAAACAAAGGAGATGATCGTGGACTTCAGGAAACAGCAGAGGGAGCACACACCCTATCCACATCAACGGGGCAGTAGTGGAGAGGGTAGTAAGTTTTAAGTTCCTCTGCGTTCACATCACGGACAAACTGTATTGGTGCACCCACACAGACAGCGCCTCTTCAACCTCAGGAGGCTTGTCACCAAAAGCACTCACAAACTTTTACAGATGCACAATCGAGAGCATCCTGTCGGGCTGTATCACCGCCTGGTACGGCAACTGCCCCGCCCACAACTGTAAGCCTCTCCAGAGGGTAGTGAGGTCTGCACAACGATCGGGGCTTTTTGTGACTAGGGGCAGTATTTTCATTTTTGGAAAAATAACGTTCCGTGATAAGGTCTGCACAAAACTACCTGTCCAGGACACCTTGTCAGGAAGGCAAGATGTTAGAATATGCATATAATTGACTAGCTTAGCCACTTTAACAATGTAAAAATCTATTACAAAAATGTATCACTAGCCAAAAACACTCTAAAGTTTCAGGACAAATGTTAGAATATGCTAATTGACAGCTTAGTAAAAACACTCTATTGTAAAAATATTGTCTGTGAGTATAACAGAATTGAAATTGCAGGCGAAATCAAATCCGGAAGTGCCTCATGTTTTGAAAGCGTTGTGTTCCAATGCGTCCCTATTGAGCAGTGAATGGGCTATCAACCAGATTACTTTTTCTCCGTATTCTCCAAGGTGTCTACAGCATTGTGACGTAGTTTTAAGCAATTATGTTGAAGAATACCCGTAAGCGGCTACATTGTGCAAGTGGTCACCTGATGCTCTCAGAGTGATTCTCGCGTAAAATAAAGAAGTAGCCATTATTCCAATCGGTCCTACTGAAAAACCAATTGTCCCGGTGGATATATTATCGAATAGATATTTGAAAAACACCTTGAGGATTGATTATAAACAACGTATGCCATGTTTCTGTCGATATTATGGAGCTAATTTGGAATATTTTTCTGCGTTTTCGTGACTGCAATTTCCGGGCGATTTCTCAGCCAAACGTGAAGAACAAACGGAGCTATTTCACCTACAAAAATAATATTTTGGGAAAAAAGAAACATTGGCTATCTAACTGGGAGTCTCGTGAGTGAAAACATCCGAAGCTCATCAAAGGTAAATTATTTAATTTGATTGCTTTTCTGATTTCCTTGACCAAGTTACCTGCTGCTAGCTGGACAAAATGCTATGCTAGGCTATCGATAAACTTACACAAATACTTGTCTAGCTTTGGCTGTAAAGCATATTTTGAAAATCTGAAATGACAGGGTGATTAACAAAAGGCTAAGCTGTGTCTCAATATGTTTCACTTGTCATTTTCTTGAATAGGAATATTTTCTAGGAATATTTATGTCCGTTGCGTTATGCTAATCAGTCGATGATTACGCTCCCTCCTGCGGGATGGGGAGTCACTAGAGATTAATTAAACAATGCCACTTCATATGATGTTTACATACCCTACATTACTCATCTCATATGTATATACTGTACTCAATACCATCTTCTGCATCTTGCCTATGCTGTTCTGTACCATCAATCATTCATATATTTTTATGTACGTATTCCTCATTCCTTTACACTTGTGTATAAGGTAGTTGGTGTGAAATTGTTACGACAGATTACTCGTTGGTTATTACGGCATTGTCAAAACTAGAAGCACAAGCATTTCGTTACACTCGCATTAACATCTGCTAACCATGTGTATGTGACAAATAAAATGTGATTTGATTTGATTTGATGCTTCAATGAGTGGAGTGTAAAGCTTGTCTCTGCCTTGCACAACAAGCAATATATTGATGCTGCTAGGAATGAGAACATTATGTTATATTACTAGTAATATTACTCTAAATCCAGTTTATCAGAACACATCAATCAGGCTCAGCATATAACAGGTAAAAACATCAGTGAGCTGCAGGTAGAACATTCTTGTTTTTTCTTTGCTGTGATTCTTTGCCATTTCTGTGTAATTTCTGTTCATGTCTGTTTCCCTAGCCTGATGGGGTATAATTGAAATTAATGGAATCTTATAAGAGTTAAGCTCCTGTTGTTGACAGGCTTCTGCTGCACAATAAATAGCTCCTCTGTATCTCATCAGCTTCCACATAACAACCCAGCCAATTATGATAATCTATAAATGCTCAGATGCCTCCAGTAGATCAAGACTTAGCCGAGAAACACAGAAATAGAACTAAACACCTATTATTGTGCTATATTGTATGATGATATACCTAATGTGAAAATTTTATTGTGACACTCTCTCTGCTGTAATGATTTAGAGACAGCTAATTGACTCTTGGAAAGAAGAGCAAAGGTTATTGGGAGAATTTTCGGTTTTAGATGGAAGTGATTGAAGCCACTATTTTCAGTTCTGTTTTACACATTTTCCACTGACGTTTTGCAGAGACCTGATAATTGAACATTGTATTTTTTTCAAAACAAGTACAGTGAAAGAATCTAAACTGAATGTCTATAAGTTTGAAGGTTGGCTGGTACATGCCTGGCAAGAGGCTGATGAAAGGAGCCAGCAAATGTTATAACCAAGCTCAGGGATGACATTGGAATGGAGTTGCAGGCCTACTTAGTGCTAGAATAAAGCAGGTAAATATGAAAAGACTGATATGGTAGTTCCTCTGTTATTTTGATGCTCAAATGAATGATGGTCTGAGGAACAGATCCCAGTGAGATTCTCAAAGAAGGCTATCGGAGAATCTTATGCTCTCAATAATCTCCCTAAAACCATGTCCCTACATTCATCTGCTCACAATATTATCCTGTTATCAGCTCTGCTAATGCTGGTTTCAAGCAGGCAACACTTACAGATGAGGCCGATTTGTGTCTCCTGTATTACATCCTGGGCTTTGCAAAGTGAAGCTCTGGATCTGCAAACCATGGAACACAATTTACGAACAAGGGAGTGTAAAGTGAAAGGCAGAATTGACAACAACATCTGTTTCCTCAACCTGGTGCTTTGATTTTGTGTTCTTTTATATATATTATTCATGTCATTTTAAATAAATAAAAATTATACAGTCCAGCTAGACAGCGACTTTGCTTTGCAGTCATTGAAATGTGTCCTCCTCTTTCCCCAAATGTTCTTGTTGTTAATTCGCTCTTCAAAGGGGGTTAGAATTTGAAGAGGTTCATTAACGTTGAACAACAAAGCTATCTGGAGCCACAGACCATCTGAGACAAATGTATTTCATATGTGTTCTCTTCTACCTCACCGAGGGAGATCTGACGATGGTGTGTTGAAAGCTAAGGCCTTACATAAACCTCTATGGAAAAGCATCTTGAAGATGAATTTTCTCTCAAACAAAATGTTGAGTGTAAATGTCATGAAATCTTTGATATAGAAAGATCTGGGTAACACTTTATTTGGAAAGTCCCTCTGTGGATGCTCTACGGACTATTTACAGACCATCAGTAACATTTCAACTAACTATCTACTAACATATACATCTGGTGTTTCTCTTATCTCTTCTCTGTGATTTATTTCCCAGGCTCAACTCTCAACAATATTTAATCCAATCTCTGTGGAGAACTGATAAAGATATGATCAAATAAAATGTTGACATGAAACACCAACAACACAGCTCAGGTGCCAACATGAAACATTGATAAAGACATTCCTCATTAAAAAAAACACAAGCCAAATTTTCAGCTTCACATGTTGAGCTTAAATTTCACATGTGAAACTATTTTTTCACATGTATTAGATTTAGTTCACATGTTAACACCACCTTTTCACATTTGTGACTAATTTTAAGAAACTAAGCGTATGTCACGCATCACTAATTCACAGTTTTTTTAATCAAAATGACTTTTTGGGCAAAAATGCCTTCTGGAACATGTGAACTTTCATGTGCCTTAATAACAGACTTGTATGCCATCTGTAAATACTATTAACATTGTTAAATTGTGAGCCTAGTTGGTTTAGCCACCGAAAAAGGCAGTAACCTTCCCGCTAGCCAAGATTGGCAGAGACAATGTTTGGACCTGCCGAGAAATGAGTTTGGATTTGTCAGTATGTGCAGCTTTTTTTAAGATATCACATAGTTGAACTGCAAAAGTGTTGCTCTCCACTTTCTGGAGGACAGAGTTTTGAAATCAGTGGAATGCCCGGTGGAATTACAGTATGATAGCTAAGGAGATGGAGAAAATTCTGGCGTTTGATTGCAAATATGCAGAGGGAGTAGACAAGAGAACACACAGAAGACTGTTGTATAAAACACCTGTCTCCATATTCAATCTTCAAACTAAGGGCAACCATGGCATCCGTGACAGAGAAGGAGAAACGTCCATCCATGTATACGGGTAAACGTCTAGCTAGCTACATTTTCAGATATTACATTTTTCAAATTTTCTCAGAATGTTGTTTTCATTTCAAGTTAAAGCGTACTGTTAGTTAGCTAGCTAAAGTTAGCTGGTTGGCTCGCTAGCTAATGTTACGTGTATGATCAGTGTAGTAATATTATTCATATCTCAGAGACATTTGTATTGCTAGCTGTAGCCTAATATTAGCTAGCTAGCTAACATTGAACCTGTTTGGTTAGTTACCTGCAAATTCATGCAGGGTAGTAACGTTATGAGTTGGGATTATGGATAATTGTTTATCTAGCTAGCTACACGTCTAATCAAAAGACTCCACTATGAAAGTAACCATTTCAATAGAATGTTCATGATGTCCCTGTGACAACTGTCTATAGACGCAGTTGGTAAATTCGCTCTGGCTACGAACGCTCAACACCCATTGACTATGGCTGGTGTCAGTAAACCTTGGCAAAAAAAGCATGATTAAATTGTTGCCAGCAGCACAGTTACAGTCACCAACACTCTGGATAACATAAAAACAGCAAGGACCATTTTCTCAAAAGTGAGGTTACAAGTTCATCAACATTCAAAGCAGAATAATGTTCCCTTTGTTCTTCAACTATAGTGTACTATAAACCATTTTTTTGCTCTGAGTCTGTACTTTTACCCAATGTAAAAAACAGAATTTCAAATGTTGCTACATAAGATCGAATTGAGCTGGTCAGTCATATTTGAGAAGAAACATAAATTCACCACACGTTAGTTATTATGTAAGAAAACTCCACATGTTAAAATCCCACTTTCACATGTGTAATAGCAAGTTCACATCTTGTGGTGAAACAGTGTTATTCACTCACATGTGAAAAAGTGGTGTTAAAACTTCTTAGGGCTGAGATCCCGTTAACGGGGTCGATATGACAACAGCCAGTGAAACTGCAGGGCGCCAAATTCAAAACAACAGAATTAAAATTCCTCATAATTAAAATTCCTGAAACAAACAAGTATTCTTATACCATTTTAAAGGTAATCTTGTTGTTAATCCAGCCACAGTGTTCAAATTAAAATAGGCTTTACAGAGAAAGCACCACAAACGATTATGTTAGGTCAGAGCCATATCACAGAAAAACACAGCCATTTTTTCCAGCCAAAGAGGGGAGTCACAAAAGTCAGAAATAGAGATAGAATTAATCACTAACCTTTGATCATCTTCATCAGATGACACTCATGGGACTTCATATTACACAATACATGTATGTTTTGTTCGATAAAGTTCATATTTATGTATTAAAAATCGTAGTATACATTGGCGCGTTATGTTCAGTACTTCCAAAAACATCCAGTGATTTTGCAGAGAGCCACATCAATTTACAAAAATACTCATTATAAATGTTGATGAAAATAAAAGTGTTAAACATAGAAATATAGATACATTTCTCCTTAATGCAACCGCTGTGTCAGATTTTTAAAAAAGCTTTACGGAAAAAGCAAACCATGCAATAATCTGAGTATGGCACTCAGACAACCAACATGCCATAAAGATATCCGCCATATTGTGCACTAAACAGAAGTCGGTTCAAGTCCGACCTGTGGCTGGGACACTAAAGGACATTCAGAGACTTGTCCCGAAGCCACCCCTGTGTTGTCTTGGCTGTGTGCTTAGGGTCGTTGTCCTGTTGGAAGCTGAACATTTGCCTTGCTTCACGTCTCCCAGTGTCGGTCCTTACACTCTTCAGAGATGTTGTGGTCCTTCTGTAGCTCAGTTGGTAGAGCATGGCGCTTGTAACGCCAGGGTAGTGGGTTCGATTCCCGGGACCACCCATACGTAGAATGTATGCACACATGACTGTAAGTCGCTTTGGATAAAAGCGTCTGCTAAATGGCATATATATATATATATATAGATGTTCAATCGGGTTCAAGTCCGAGCTGTGGCTGGGACACTCAAGGACATTCAGAGACTTGTCCCGAAGCCACCCCTGTGTTGTATTGGCTGTGTGCTTACGGTCGTTGTCCTGTTGGAAGGTGAACCTTTGCCTCAGTCTGAGGTAATGTGCCTTTTACTGAAAAGTTTCTCCCACCTGTGGGGGTGGCAGTGTAGCCTAGTGGTTAGAGCGTTGGACTAGTAACCGGAAGGTTGCGAGTTCAAACCCCCGAGCTGACAAGGTACAAATCTGTCGTTCTTCCCCTGTACAGGCAGTTAACCCACTGTTCCCAGGCCGTCATTGAAAATAAGAATGTGTTCTTAACTGACTGGTTAAATAAAGGTAAAATAAATAAAAAATTAAAAGATCATTTGTAAAAATCCAAATAACTCCACAGATCTTAATTGTAAAGGATTTAAACACTGTTTCCCATGCTTGTTCAATGAACCATAAACAATTAATGAACATGCACCTATGGAAAGGTCTTTAAGACACCAGTAGCTTTCAGATGGTAGGCAATTAAGGTCACAGTTATGAAGACTTAGGCCTCTAAAGAGGCCTTTCAACTGACTCTGAAAAAGATGCCCAGGGTCCCTGCTAATCTGTGTGAACGTGCCTTAGGCATGCTCCTTGGAGGCATGAGGACTGCAGATGTTGCCAGGGCAATAAATTGCACTACAGGGAGACAGGAAGGACAGCTGATCATCCTCACAGTGGCAGACCACGTGTAATAACACCTGCACAGGATCAGTACATCCGAACATCACACCTGCGGGACAGATACAGGATGGCAACAACAACTGCCCGAGTTACACCAGGAACTCACAATCCCTCCATCAGTGCTCAGACTGTCCACAATACGCTGAGAGAGGCTTGACTGAGGGCTTGTAGGCATGTTGTAAGGCAGGAGCTCACCGGCAACAACGTTGCCTATGGGCACAAACCCACCGTCGCTGGACCAGACAGGACTGGCAAAAAGTGATCTTATAATAATAATAATATATGCCATTTAGCTGATGCTTTTATCCAAAGCGACTTACAGTCATGTGTGCATACATTCTACGTATGGGTGGTCCCGGGGATCGAACCCACTACCCTGGCGTTACAAGCGCCATGCTCTACCAACTGAGCCACAGAAGGACCACATCTTCACTGACGAGTCATGGTTTTGTCTCACCAGGGGTGATGGTCAGATTCACGTTTATCGTCAAAGGAATGCACGTTACACCAAGGCCTGTACTCTGGAGCGGGATCGATTTGGAGGTGAAGGGTCCGTCATGGTCTTGGGCGGTGTGTAACAGCATCATCGGAATGAGCTTGTTGTCATTGCAGGCAATCTCAATGCTGTGCGTTACAGGGGAGACATCCTCCTCCCTCAGGTGGTACCCTTCCTGTAGGCTCATCCTGACCTAACCTCCAAAATGACAGTGCCACCAGCCATACTGCTCGTTCTGTGCGTGATTTCCTGCAAGACAGGAATGTCAATGTTCTGTCATGGCCAGCGAAGAGCCCGAATCTCAATCCAATTGAGCATGTCTGGGACCTGTCTCAGTTGTTGAATCTTGTTATGTTCATACAAATATTTACACATGTTAAGTTTGCTGAAAATAAACCCAGTTGACAGAGAGAGGACGGTTGTCACTGTATCAATTCCAGTCTGTTAAAAATAATTTGCCGTCTATTCGGAGTATCGTTGACCAGTGATCTCAGGTTGGCCAGTGATCATTGGGAGAAGCCTAGTTAAAAGATCAGAGAATGGGCTCTTGAGTGGAGCAGTGGTCTAAGGCACTGCATCGCAGTGCTATCTGTGCCACTATAGATGCTGGTTTGAGTCCAGGCTCTGTCGCAGCTGGCCATGACTGGGAGACCCATGGGGCGGCACACAATTGGCCCAACGTCGACCGGGTTAGGGGAGGGTTTTGCCAGCCGCGATGTCCTTGTCCAATTGTGCTCTAGTGACTACTGTGGTGGGCTGGGCGCATGCACACCGCACGGTGGCCAGGTTCGGTGTTTCCTCTGACAAATTGGTGAGGCTGGCTGCAGGGTTAAGTGGGCATTTTGTCAAGAAGCAGTGTGGCTTGGCTGGATAATGTTTCGGAGGATGCATGGCTCTTGAACTTTACCTCTCCCGAGTCTGTACAGGAAATGCAACAATGGGACAAGCTAACTACCAATTGGATACCATGAAAAAGTGGTAAAAAATATTTTTTAAATAACAAAGAATATAGTGATCTTTGTCTCCTTTTTTGTTAAAATTGCGCGGTCATTGGTAATAAACAATTCATCACAATGTCTGAAAACATTGAAAACACATAATCTATTAAGATAAAAACAACAATACGATGTCAAAATTAGTTGACTTTTTGGTTAAAGAAAGTGTGTTTATCAATTTACCTGATTTAGGTAACCGTTATTTTGGACAAAATCAAGACGTCAATAATCTTGTAATGATTTTTGTCTAAAAAAATCATAAATTGCAGCAAAGTTTTTGCTAATTATGATTTTGCAGTTAGTTATGATTAATCACAGCAAATCCTGCGATTAACTCATTGCATTTTATAAAATAGTTTTACACCCCTGTGGAAATGCACATGTAAAAGTCTAACTGATGTGATGAGGTAACCCTGCGACTTCAAAGTTGGTGTTGGAGAAATTTGTGTTAGACTCTAATGGTCAAGACGTTGACATCATGATGGCACCGACAGAGAGGGTCGCCTCGCTTCCCAAGGAAACTATGCAGTATTTTGTTTTTATGTATTATTTTTTATTTTTTTTGCTCAGAAAATCTTAAGCGTTATTACATACAGCCTGAAAGAACTATTGGATATCAGAGTGATGTCAACTTACCAACATTACGACCAGGAATTTGACTTTCCTTAAAAGGGTCCTTTGTTCACACAACCAACCAGAGTATTTGATCTGATTCCAGAGGCGGACCCAAAACAACGTTGCCACAGAAGAGGTAGACGGAGCGGCCTCCTGGTCAGACTTCAGAGGCTGCACACCACCCACCTTTTCCAAGTATATCGGCAATGTCCAGTCTCTAGATAATAGGAACTCAAGTCCTTTTGTTCACCTGACAATCAAATGCCAACCATATTGTCTCCAAAGAGAATTCTCGACAGTTATTGTCACAGATGTGTATATCCCCCCTCATGCCGATACCATGATGGCCTTCAAGGAACTTCACTGGACTCTATGCAAACTGGAAACCATAAATCCTGAGGCTGCATGTATTGTTGCTGGGGATTTTAACAAAGCAAATTTGAGAACAAGGCTACCTAAATTCTATCAGCATATTGATTGTAGAACTTGTGTGGGCAATACACTAGATCACTGATTCTCTAACTTCCACAATGAATACAAACCCCTCCCTTCGACTAATCTGAAGATTCCATTTTGCTCCTCCCATCCTATAGGCAGAAACTGAAAAAGGATGTACCTTTGATGAGAATTATTCAATGCTGGTCTGACCATTCGGAATCCACGCTTCAAGATTGTTTTTATTACGTGGACCGGGAAATGTTCCGGGCAGCCTCAGAGAATAATATACATTTATAAGCTGATTCAGTGAGCAGGGTTTATAAGGAAGTGCATAGGAGATGTTGTACCCACTGTGACAATTAAAACCTACCCTAAACAGAAACCGTGGATAGATGGCGGTGTTCGCGGAATAGGGCAGAAAACAAACATTGTAGGTATTCCCTTCGCAAGGCAATCAAACAAGCGAAATGTCGGTGTAGGGACAAAGTGAAGTCGCAATTCAACGGCTCAGAAACGAGATGTATGTGGCAGGGTCTACAGGCAATCACAGACTACAAAAAGAAAACCAGCCACATCAAAGACACCGAGGTCTTGCTTCCAGACAAACTAAACACCTTCTTTGCCCGCTTTGAGGATAATACAGTGCCATCAACGCGGTCCTCTACCAAGGACTGTGGGCCCATCCTCTCCTTCTCCGTGGCCGACGTGAGGAAGACATTTAACTGTGTTAACCCTCGCAAGGCTGCCAGCCCAGACAGCATCCCTAGCCGCGTCCTCAGAGCATGTGCAAACCAGCTGGCTGGTGTGTTTACGGACATATTCAAACTCTCCCTACCAGTCTTCTGTCCCCACATGCTTCAAGATGTCCACCATTTGTCCAGTACCAAAGAAGGCAAAGGCAACTAAAATAAATTACTATCGCCCCGTAGCACTCACTTATGTCATCATGAAGTGCTTTGACAGACTAGTCAAGGATCACATAACCTCTGCCTTACCTGCCAACCTAGACCCACTGCAATTTGCATACCACCCCAATAGGTCAACAGACGATGCAAACGCAATCACACTACACACTGCCCTATCCTTCTGGACAAAAGGAATACCTATGTAAGAATGCTGTTCATTGACTACAGCTCAGCATTCAACACCATAGTACCCTCCAAGCTTGTTATTAAGCTTGAGGCCCTGGGTCTCAACCTCGCCATGGGCGTTTGGATCCTGGACTTCCTGACGGGCTACCCCCAGGTGGTGAAGGTGGAAAACAACATCTCCTCAACACTGGGGCCTCACAAGGGTGCGTGCTCAACCTCTCCTGTACTCCCTGTACATCCATGCACGCCTCCAACTTGATCATCAATTTTGCAGACGACACAACTGTAGTGGGCTTGATTACCAACAACGACTAGACAACCAACAGGGAGGAGGTGAGGGCACTCGGAGTGTAGTGTCATGAAAACAACCTCTCACTCAGCAGCAACAAAACAAAGGAGATGATTGTGGACTTGACGAAACAGCAGAGCCAGTACCCCCTTATCCACATCGACTGGACAGCAGTGGAGAAGGTGGAAAGTTTCAATTTCCTCGGCATACACATCATGGACAAACTGAAATGGTCCACCCACACAGACAGTGTGTTGAAAAAGACACAACAGCGCCTTTTCAAACTCAGGAGGCTGGAGATATTTGGCTTGTCACCTAAAACCCTCCCACATTTTTACAGATGCACAATTGAGAGCATCCTGTCGGGCTGTACCACCATCTGGTAAGGCAACTGCAACCCCCACAACTGCAAGGCTCTCCTGAATGGCAGGTGGTGCGGTCTGCACAACGCATCACCGGGGAGGAACTACCTGCCCTCCAGGGCACCTACAGCACCCTATGTCACAGGAAGGCCAAAAAGATCATCAAGGACAACAACCACCCAAGCCACTGCCTGTTCACCCCGCTAACATCCAGAAGGTGAGGTCATTACAGCTGCATTAAAGCTGGGACCAAGACTAAAACCCAGCTTCTCTCTCATGGCCATCAGACTGTTAAACTGCCATCACTAACACAGAGAGGCTGCTGCCTACATACAGACTTGAAATCATCGACCACTTTTATAAATGGATCATTAGTCACTTTAATAATGTCACTTTAATCATTTTTACATGTCTTGCATTAGTCATCTCATGAGTACAGTATATTCTGTATTTCATACAATATATTGCATCTTGTCTATGCCGCTTGGTCATCGGTCATCTGTATTTATATGTTCTCAGTCCATCCCTTTACTTACATTTGTGTGTATTACGTAGTTGTTGTGGAATTGTTAGATTGCTGTTAGATATTACTGCACTGTCGGAACTAGATGCACAAGCATTTCGCTACACTCACAATAACATGTGCTAACCAGATATTCAATTAAAAATCATATTTTTATAGCTACAATAGTCATTTACAACATTAACAATGTCTGCAATGTATTTCTGATAAATTTGATGTTATTTTAATGGACAAATAAATGTATTTTCTTTAAGAAAAAATACATTTATAAGTGACCACAAACTTTGGAATGGTAGTGTACATGTGAAAATAATGTGTCTGACTCCGATGTCTGTTTTTCCCACAATCCATTTCACGTGTTTTGTTCACATGTGAAAAATATTTGTGTCTGAAAAACACGTGACTGACTAGTGCCATTTTTCACTTGATTTGGTTATACCTGTGTTCGCGTGTAAAAACCATGTTTTTTTGTTGTAAGGGATGCCTTCAAAACCATCATTAATTTAATCAATGCATTCTTGGCTAGTAAAACTATATACTGTACAATATGCGTTCCTAGTTGACAACCAGAGTCAATTTCTCTGCTACAACTAAATCTGCTAGAATGCAAATTTGCTTGTTTGAAAAGGGTTGAGATCACAGTGAAGAGGATGGCAGATGTACACTCTCTGGGTTTCTTTTTTGTGACAGGGGCATGTTGAGGAGAGGGGAGAGGAGGGATGAGACCCAGCGAGAGGAATTGGGTGTTTATTATGTTACGAGAGGGAGCGTGCTTATCTGTATCCCCTGCTGTACACCACATGGCCTGTTCATAGGCTTGTGTAATGTCTCATTTGGATAGATACATCTCTCTCTACCCCATCTCAAATTTAAGTGAACCCTACTGTACAGAATCAAATCAAAACAAATTGTATATGTCACATGCGCCAAATACAACAGGTGTAGATCTTACAGTGAAATGCTTAGTTTACAAGCCCTTAACCAACAAAGTAGTTTTAAAAAATATAAGCGTTCGGTAAAAAATAGATAAGTAAAAAATATAAGTAACAAATAATTAAAGAGCAGCAGTAAAATGACTGTAGCAATGCTATATACGGGGGTACCGGTACAGAGTCGATATGCGGGGACACCGGTAGTCGAGTTAATTGAGGTAATATGCACATATAGGTAGAGTTACAGTGATATATGCATAGATAACAGAGAGAGAGTAGCAGCAGTGTAAACTATGGGTGGGGGCAATGCAAATAGTCTGGGTAGTCATCTCATTAGCTGTTCAGGAGTCTTATGGCTTGGGGGTAGAAGCTGTTAGAATTTCGAAGTCTTCTGGACCTAGACTTGGTGCTCCGGTACTGCTTGCGTGCAGTAGCAGAAAGAACAGTCTATGACTAGGGTGGCGGGAGTCTTTGAACATTTTTAGGGCCTTCCTCTGACACCGGCTGGTATTGAGGTCCTGAATGGCAGGAAGCTTGGCCCCAATGATGTACCGGGCCGTACGCACTACCCTCTGTAGTGCCTTGTGGTCAGAGGCCGAGCAGTTGGCATACTAAGCATTGATGCAACCAGTCAGGCAGGATGCTCTCGATGGTGCAGCTGTAGAACTTTTTGAGGATCTGAGGACCCATTCCAAATCTTTTCAGTCTCCTGAGGGGGAATATGCTTTGTTGTGCCCTCTTCACAAATTACTTGGTGTGTTTGGACCATGACAGTTTGTTGGTGATGTGGACACCAAGGAACTTGAAGCTCTCAACCTGCTCCACTTCAGCCCCATCGATGAGAATGGGGGAGTGCTCCGTCATCCTGCCAATGTTTTTTAGAACAAAATTCATACAGTCCCATTTTCACCACATTCTTTCTGCGATATGACTTTTAAAGCTCCTGTGCACATGCCGGCAAGTTTAGCAGAAGAAGACTTGGGCCAATGTGGGTGGGCGTCTATTTTAAAGCTGCAGTATGTAACTTTTTGGGTGACCCAACCAAATTCAGAAAAAATGTTGTGTATACTGTAGGTCAACATTTACATTACATTTAAGTCATTTAGCAGACGCTCTTATCCAGAGCGACTTACAAATTGGTGCATACACCTTATGACATCCAGTGGAACAGCCACTTGCATCTAAATCTTTTTTTTTTTCCAAATCTTTTCAGGGGAGAAGGGGGGAGAAGGATTACTTACCCTTACTTACCCTATCCTAGGTATTCCTTGAAGAGGTGGGGTTTCAGGTGTCTCCGGAAGGTGGTGATTGACTCCGCTGTCCTGGCGTCGTGAGGGAGTTTGTTCCACCATTGGGGGCCAGAGCAGCGAACAGTTTTGACTGGGCTGAGCGGGAACTGTACTTCCTCAGTGGTAGGGAGGCGAGCAGGCCAGAGGTGGATGAACGCAGTGCCCTTGTTTGGGTGTAGGGCCTGATCAGAGCCTGGAGGTACTGAGGTGCCGTTCCCCTCACAGCTCCGTAGGCAAGCACCATGGTCTTGTAGCGGATGCGAGCTTCAACTGGAAGCCAGTGGAGAGAGCGGAGGAGCGGGGTGACGTGAGAGAACTTGGGAAGGTTGAACACCAGACGGGCTGCGGCGTTCTGGATGAGTTGTAGGGTTTAATGGCACAGGCAGGGAGCCCAGCCAACAGCGAGTTGCAGTAATCAAGACGGGAGATGACAAGTGCCTGGATTAGGACCTGCGCCGCTTCCTGTGTGAGGCAGGGTCGTACTCTGCGGATGTTGTAGAGCATGAACCTACAGGAACGGGACACCGCCTTGATGTTAGTTGAGAACGTCAGGGTGTTGTCCAGGATCACGCCAAGGTTCTTAGCGCTCTGGGAGGAGGACACAATGGAGTTGTCAACCGTGATGGCGAGATCATGGAACGGGCAGTCCTTCCCCGGGAGGAAGAGGAGCTCCGTCTTGCTGAGGTTCAGCTTGAGGTGGTGATCCGTCATCCACACTGATATGTCTGCCAGACATGCAGAGATGCGATTCGCCACCTGGTCATCAGAAGGGGGAAAGGAGAAGATTAATTGTGTGTCGTCTGCATAGCAATGATAGGAGAGACCATGTGAGGTTATGACAGAGCCAAGTGACTTGGTGTATAGCGAGAATAAGAGAGGGCCTAGAACAGAGCCCTGGGGGACACCAGTGGTGAGAGCGCGTGGTGAGGAGACAGATTCTCGCCACGCCACCTGGTAGGAGCGACCTGTCAGGTAGGACGCAATCCAAGCGTGGGCCGCGCCGGAGATGCCCAACTCGGAGAGGGTGGAGAGGAGGATCTGATGGTTCACAGTATCGAAGGCAGCCGATAGGTCTAGAAGGATGAGAGCAGAGGAGAGAGAGTTAGCTTTAGCAGTGCGGAGCGCCTCCGTGATACAGAGAAGAGCAGTCTCAGTTGAATGACTAGTCTTGAA